>NC_088402.1:84938460-85290248 GCF_034236695.1 Oncorhynchus nerka
CCACCTCCTGCCATTCTCCACCTCATCTCAATCTCTACTTCATCTCATTCTTCACGTCAAATCAAATCAAAATCAAATGCATTTATATAGCCCTTCATACATCAGCTGATATCTCAAAGTGCTGTACAGAAACCCAGCCTAAAACCCCAAACAGCAAGCAATGCAGGTGTAGAAGCACCTCATCTCATTCTCCACCTGATCTCATTCTCCACCTCCTGCCATTCTCCACCTCATCTCATTCTCCACCTCATCTCATTCTCCAACTGCACTACCTCCAGGTCTTTCTGTGGTGCATTACATATTTTTCAGAGTTTCTCTCTTGACCCCATTCTTCAAATCAGTCGCGACCACTAGTTTGGTGAACGCTGGGTTAATTAATATAAGGGAGACTGAAAATGTACGTTTTCAGGGTTGTTTTCGAGCTCAAAGCAGTAACAGAACATAAATCTATAGACCACAGCATAAATCCCAGCAATCTGCCTGATTAGGAGTATCAGTGTGGACCGTGTGATGGAGAGAGTCATGGAGCGTCATTATGACTTTGACCTGACCTACATCACTGAGAGGATCATCTCCGTGTTCTTCCCCCCTCTGCTGGACGAGCAGCGCTACCGTCTCAACCTCAAGGAGGTGACCGCCATGCTCAGGTCCAAGCACCAGGACAAGTTCCTGGTGAGTACAGTACTTCCTGCCGCTGATGTAGACATGCGCTAGCTTCCAATATCCACACTACCAGCCTAGCACTTATGAAGGAATGCATTCTAAGTGGTAGGCTGGTATGGATATTGGAAAGTAGCCATACACTCAGTGATGCTTTCATATGGGGGGGGGGGGGGGTCCGGCAGGGGGCTAGGACCCCCTTTTCAAAAGTTTGAGAATCTTTCAAACAATTGAAACAACCTTTTCCTGCAATCTAAAGCCATAATCATAATGTTTAATTGTATGCCAAAGAAACATCAAGCTCAGCATCTCTCTTGAGCTGTCTGTATCCTCTTGGTTATTTTTTTAAAGAAACTAAATATGCTTCTCTGCATCCCTGCTAAAATCTGGATAAAAGGGTGAAAGGAATGTTAGTCTTATTCAGTACATTTAGTAATTGCTTGCTTTTCTAAAGTCTACCAACCTTGCCAGCAGACATGCCAGCTAAGATAGTTAGACAAGCTAGCTACTCTAACTTGATTGATAGCCTGAAATGGATTCTTGGTGGCTAATTGGGAGATGAGGTTGGGAGATTTGTATCCTAGCTGGGTTAGCTAAAGACAACTTAATAAAATGGCTAGGTGGCTAGTAGTATTACAGAGAAACAACAACAACAAAATAAACCAAAAAATATGATTATTTTATTTATTATTTTTAATTAAAAGACAAATATGAGGGGGCACGTGCCCCTGTGCCCCCTATGGGCATGACACCTCTGCTTGCTGGGCTGGTTGAACACACATCATTCATTTGAATATCCATTTTCCTTTCAGCTCTTCAATCTCTCTGAACGACACCATGACATCACCCGCATGAATCCAAAGGTATCATTTTTTATTTTCTGTATCAATACTGTATCAGTTTCTAAGGCTAAGTATAGTAATGTACTTTTCCTCACTATTTTCCCATGTGGTCCAGGTCCTTGACTTCGGCTGGCCTGACTTCCATGCCCCTCCCCTGGACAAGATCTGTGCCATGTGTAAGGCCATGGAGACGTGGCTGACCTCCGACCCCCAGCATGTGGTGGTCCTGCACTGCAAGGTCAGGGTTCAGGCCTGTTTCTGACTAGGTTTTAAAGGGTAGTTTTGTTGTTTTAGGGGCTTTTAGGGGCTGCTGGCTTCACATAGATGACTCAGGTATTTCACTCACAGAGGCTCTTTGATCAGTGCAATAAGTCATCTTTGTATCTTTTCACTGTGAAATGTTGAAATTGCTATGAGATCTTGTAGGGGTAGTGACATTTGTGTCTTTAAAACAATAATAATCAGTTTATTCCTCAAACCCGGGGCTAAAAACCGATGGGACTTCATGTTCTTTTGGCACTGATCTTTCTCCTTCAGGGCAACAAGGGCAAAACAGGAGTGCTTATTGCAGCCTACATGCACTACAGCAAGATCTCTGCAGGGTGAGTGTCCTGTCCCGCATCCAAAGCCACAGTTTCCACACTGAGCATGGTTTAGGGCTGTAGTAGTGGAAACTGGCTTGTTCTTTGGCTCAAGCCAGCTGCATTCATGTACTTCTGGCTCTTAGAGAGCCTGGTCTTGTCCATTATGGGAAAGTTGTGTAAATGTTGTATAATTCTCTACATAAAGTGTGTATTCTTGTTGTGTGTCGCTTTAATTATGTGTTTTTTTGTGTTTGAGCAGGGCAGACCAGGCCCTCAGCACCCTGGCCATGAGGAAGTTCTGCGAGGATAAGGTATCTTCCTCCCTCCAACCGTCCCAAAACAGGTAAGCACCATCTTGTTGTCCATGTTGTCTACATCACTAACCAACAAGTGCTGTAAATGTCTGTATGTCTCTCTCGCTCTTCCCTCTTCCTTCCCATCCCTTTCTCTCAGGTAAACACTGAGTGTACTAAACATTAAGAACAACGTGCTCTTTCCATGACATAGACGGACCAGGTGAATCCAGCTGAAAGCTATGATCCCTTATTGATGTGACTTGTTAAATCCACTTCAATCAGTGTAAATGAAGGGGAGGAGACAGGTTAAGACACAGACTGTGTATTTGTGCCATTCAGAGGGTGAATGGGCAAGACAAAACTTTTAAGTGCCTTTGAACGGGGTATGGAGGTAGGTGCCAGGCATAGCGGTTTATGTCAACAACTGCAACGCTGCTGGATTTTTCATGCTCAACAGTTTCCTGTGGGTATCAAGAATGGTCCACCACCCAAAGGACTTCCAGCCAACTTGACACAACTGTTGCAGCATTGGGAGTTAACATGGGCCAACATCCCTGTGGAACGCTTTTGACACCTTGTAGAGTCCATGCCTAACCAAATTGAGGCTGTTCTGAGGGACAAAGGGGAGGTGTTCCTGTTTGGTATACTCAGTGTATATATTACTTCATGCATCCTTTTCACCTACATTCAGTGTCATTTTATTTTATTTGATGTTGTCTTTTGTGATGTATGCTTACAAATCACCCAGCCCTCCCTCCCTCCATCCCTCTCTCACCCTCTTCCCTCTCTCTCTCTCTCTCTCTCTCTCTCTCTCTCTCTCTCTCACGCTGCCCTCCCTCCCTCCCTCCATCCCTCTCTCTCCCTCTCTCTCTCTCTCACGCTGCCCTCCCTCCCTCCATCCCTCTCTCTCCCTCTTCCCTCTCTCTCTCTCTCTCTCTCTCTCTCTCTCTCTCTCTCTCTCTCCCCCCTCTCTCTCTCTCTCTCTCTCTCACGCTGCCCTCCCTCCCTCTCTATCTCTCTCTCAGGTATATCTACTACTTTGGGGGGCTCCTCTCTGGGGCGATCAAGATTAACAGCAGTCTGCTACTCCTCCACCAGGTCCTCATCCCCACGCTTCCTAAATTCCAGGGCAAAGGAGGTGAGGCCGTGCGAGGGGCACCACACACTTGTTTCCCCTGACTGACAGTTGCTCCTCCCATCCTCACATTAGACCACTACACTCGGGTGCTGAGTCTGTCTCAGTCTGTCTTTACAGTAGAGACCGTGGTGTGTGTGTGTGTGCGTGCTAGTGCGTGAATGTGCCAGGTGTGTGTGTGTGTCTGTGAAGGCCTGTCTGTACAGAAGGCTCTGAGATATGGCCCTGTGAATGATAGCAGTGTTTTCATTCCCCCTCCACCTACACACTGGGCTGTTTATCTTGAATTGTTTGACGGATAGAGACAGAGACAGTCAGCACATTCCACTATGTAACACTGAACACCGCCTCTCTTTATCGTTGCCCAGGTTACTTCCCCTTCCTGAAGATCTACCAGTCCATGCAGCTGGTCTATACATCAGGGATATAGTGAGTCTGCATCACTTCATGTCCTACAGTATTATCAACCAACACCACTGACAGAAAAGACAAATCTCTAACTCGGACAGGATGTGTCTTTAGGCCTACTTGTCCTTGTGTGTGTCTATTTGTATTCATATGTTGTGTGTTGTCTGTCCACAGTGACTTGAAGGGTTCTGTGGGCAGAAGACTGTGTGTGACCATTGAGCCTGCACTGCTGCTGAAGGGAGACATCATGGTGAGTGAGACCATCTGTCTGGCCATTAGATTAGTCCACTTTTTTCTCAAGTGAAGTCACCGCCTTGCCAGTGGCAGTCCATTAGGTATGATTTTTCTCTCCTTCTTCTGTTGCTCTGTTCCCTCTCTACCTCTCTGTCTCTCCCTGCAGGTGAAGTGTTACCACAGACGGGCACAGGGTGCAGAGAGGGACACAGTGTTCAGACTGCAGTTCCACACCTGCACCATCCACGGGGCCCAGCTATGGTTCGGCAAGGGGGAGTTGGATGAGGCCTGTACTGGTAGGAACTAGTGGGGTTCTGGTGGGGGGGGGGGTCTCTCTGTTCAGGGCCTGAGGTATCTGTTTTGTTAGGTCAGTGTGGAACAATAAAGCTTGTCTATTCAACATGGTGGTTAAGGGAAGTGCTCAGTAGAAATGCCTGTATGCAGCAGATGTGTCAAAATGAATCAATCCCTCAACAACACAGTATGTGTGGTAGTCCATTGCTTCATTGTATATTGAACACGATCGTTTCCTAATTCTGCTAATGTGATTACGTTCTGTGAAATGTCAACAGTCAAATGTATTTTCTCAGATGAACGATTTCCCTCGGATGCCACTGTGGAGTTTGTCTTCTCCTCGGGACCAGAGAAAATGAAAGGTTTGTTTGAACTATGCATTTACAGTGTAACAGTGCCAGGGAACACAATAACAAGTTTGTATTGATGTGTTTGATCACGTGTCTAATAACATGAACTCTCTCCTCAGGGCGTGAGTACCAGAGAAATGACCCTGCTGTCACAGTGGACTACAACACAGCTGATCCAGTGGTGCGCTGGGACTCCTATGAGAACTTCAACCAGCGCTATCAAGACAGCCTCGATGGTACAGTACAGAGCAGTACAGAGAACCAGGGAGACACTCTCAATAATACATTCAGCCTGCAGTTAATACTGTGCTGATGATACTGTACTCCGAAGCTATGTTAAATCTCTGCTCTCTCTCCCCCTCTCAGACATAGCCCACACCAGGGGTCCAGTGGACGGAAGTCTGTACGCCCAGATAAAGAAGCGTCTCTCAGCCTCAGGCTCTGGCTCCCTGACCTCCACCAATGGCAGTCCAGCAGGCACCAGCGAGGAGAGGCCCAGTCAGAGCCAGCTGCTCTCTCCCAGCTCTGACTCTCTCACTCACTCCGGCCACTCGTCTGCCCTCCCAGAGCATCCAGAGGAGTCCAGAGGGCTCCCGCCACCCACCCGGCAGGAGAGAGAGGACCTGGACCGACTGCTGGGGGGCA
This sequence comes from Oncorhynchus nerka, assembly GCF_034236695.1. Lineage (NCBI taxonomy): Eukaryota > Metazoa > Chordata > Actinopteri > Salmoniformes > Salmonidae > Oncorhynchus > Oncorhynchus nerka. Next base: position 84,943,909 of record NC_088402.1, read on the forward strand.
TCGAGGGGGAGAGGGACGGCCTGGACAGAGAGAGGGAGACTGCCATCCTGGACGATGGGGACTTGTCGTCTGAGCATACAGGCACCCTGAGGCTCGACCGCTCCTGTTCTTGCCGGGTGGGCTACCACTCCCAGAGCTGTGCCGAGCCCGGCTGTGACCGACTCCACCTCATGTCCAATGGCTACTGCCGGGACAGAGCTCCGGGCACCAACGGCCACCCTGGGTCACCACCCTTGACTAACCCTGCCACCGTCCCCTCACACATGGACCTGTGTCAGCACTACAGCCCACACCCTCAACCCCATCAGGCCCTGCCTCCCCCTGACCTGGTATGGAACCGCCAACAGGGCCCTCCACACTACCTGCACCGTGAGGGACCCTCTCGTCACCCCTCTCTGTGCCCCTATCCATCCCAGGACCTGACCTCTCACCCCCACATCCTTCATCCCGGGCGCCTGCTCTGTAGAAGTGATGACTATGGTCCGTACCACCACCCTCCCTCACACACACACCATCACCCTCACCACCCCAAGTCCTCCGGGTCCTACCAAGATATGCTGCTGCTGGATGGCATGCCGCCCCCTGGCTGCCCCTGCCGGGACTGCCTCATCAGGAGGGAGGATTCAGCCTTCCACGGTCTGCGGCTGGAGCGAGGAGAGAGCTTCCACTGGGACAGAGAGGCAGAACTGCAGCATCGGGAAGCAGGGCTAAGGAGAGTAAGGGAGTCTGAGCTGCCTAGAGGGGCAGAGATGCACTGGGAGAGGGAGGCAGGGGGACTGAGAAGAGGCAGGGAGATGTCACTGCACTGGGAGAGAGACAGGGAGGCAGAGCTCCAATGGGAGAGGGAGAGAAAGGCCGACTATTGGCACCGGAGGGCCTACAGGCTTCAGGACCACGAGCTACCTGCCTTCTCCTTTGACCCTCTGCCGTCCGGCCACCCTGCGTACCCAGAGGCATCTCGCTCCCACGGCCACGCCCACCTGGACCTGAAGTACAGCAGCAGTAGCAGCAGTGGCTACCAGACCCCGCACCAGGTCTGCCTCTGCTCCCACTACCAGCCCTCCCCCTCTGAGAGCAGGGGTTATGCCTCAGGTTACCAGTCTGAGTCCACCTCCCCTCTGCCCCCTCCCTCCACCCTGTCAGGCCCCTGCAGCCACACCAGAGGGCCAGCAGACCACCACCCCGAAGCCCACACTCAGAAGTACCCATCTGAGAGCCAGACAGGTGAGACAACCCCCACTGGGGGGTTGTATAAGATGATTTTATGAAATACATGTAGGAAATCATTATTCAACTTACAGTTCTGTCACATAAAGTCATTGTCTCTGTTCGCTGTCTTCCATAAGATGGAAGGGGGATGAGTGAGAACGTGAGTTGGCGGGACCACATCTCCCAGGGTTCCTTCAAGAGGATGCATCCTTCAAGAGATGTCCCGTGTTCCACGCCCTCTGACCTCTCTAGGCCGCCCACCCCTGTTCTCACCAGCAGCCCTCTGTGCACACAAGAAAGGTGCCTATTCTGTTGTCTTCTTTTTAACATCTGCAAAAGTCACGTATCAGAACATTCCAACATTACATGTAAGAATATATTGCATACCTCTTTAATATGACTTTCTGTTTGTTTCAGCCTCAGTCTAGGTGTGCACTCACTAGTTGGATCGACTGACATAGTCAACAGTGACTGTGAGTCTGTCCAGTCTCAGGATAGGCCCGGCAGTGCTGCTGCTCAGGGGTCGCAGGTCAACCAGCAACACATCCCTGACCCTTTACAGTCTACATCCGTGACACCCACACCTTCCCCCACCCAACCCAACAGCCACTGGACCAGACTGACAGCAACACAACCACCCTCACCCTACCAGCCCCAGAACCACAGCGCTACATCTTCTCCCCAACAGCCCCAGAACCACAGTGCTACACCTTCACCCCACCAGCCCCAGAACCACAGCGCTACATATTCACCCCACCAGCCCCAAAACCACAGTGCTACATCTTCTCCCCAACAGCCCCAGAACCACAGTGCTACATCTTCTCCCCAACAGCCCCAGAACCACAGTGCTACATCTTCACCCCACCAGCCCCAGAACCACAGTGCTACATCTTCACCCCACCAGCCCCAGAACCACAGTGCTACATCTTCACCCCACCAGCCCCAGAACCACAGTACTACATCTTCACCCCACCAGCCCCAGAACCACAGTGCTACATTTTCGCCCCACCAGCCCCAGAACCACAGTACTACACCTTCACCCCACCAGCCCCAGAACCACAGTGCTACATCTTCACCCCACCAGCCCCAGAACTACAGTGCTACATCTTCACCCCACCAGCCCCAGAACCACAGTACTACACCTTCACCCCACCAGCCCCAGAACCACAGTACTACACCTTCACCCCACCAGCCCCAGAACCACAGTACTACACCTTCACCCCACCAGCCCCAGAACCACAGTGCTACATCTTCACCCCACCAGCCCCAGAACTACATTGCTACATCTTCACCCTCAACTACAACCAGCCAGCCCAGCAACCACTGCCACCCTGCTACACCCACTCAGACACCCACTGAGAAAGCTAGCCTAACTGGTCCAAAGACCACCCATCCTACAGAGACTGCTGTACTGCCTCCTGTTGCCCAGCCCCAGTTCCAGTCCCCCAACCCTGTACCTGGAGCATGTCCACTCAGGAAACTGACCACAGAGGTCCCTAAATCCAGTTCCACCCTCACCTCGGCCCCTTCCTCCCCCCAGCCTCCCATCAGCAGTCTGGAGGGGTTCCCCTCCTCAGAGCCTCCTGTGCCCGGCTTCGCCACCCTGGGCCGGAAGTTGATGCTGGTCACTGAGCCCCCAGGACCCCTGCAGCACTACCCTGGCATGGAGGGCAGCACCAGCGGGCACTCTCCAGCCCCTGAGGTACACACCACCCCCACATTCCCCATCTCTGCCACCGGCTGCTATCCCCCATCAGTCCGACATGTGCCATACTTGAGCTACACTGCTGTCACCATCCCCCAGTGCCCACTCCCAGAGAAACGGGGTCAGTCTGCCCAGCCAGGGTCGCCTAATTGCGGGGTGAGGACCCTGAGGCCAACCACCTCACAGCACCATGTCACCTTCTCTCCAACTGTGGGGGAGATGGCGCCCCCTGCAGGCCAAGGAGAGGGAGTGCTATCTCTGGAGAGTGAGATGGCAGGCAGAGTCAGTGTTACGTTTGTCCAGGACAACTCACGCTTCTGGTACAAGCCTGGCATCTCCAGGGACCAAGGTAACTTCAGTTACTGTTTTACTTTTCATAAAGGAAGCAGACTTTTATGCAATATGCATGAACATTTTTCATGTCTATTTTCTCTATTCCTGTAGCCATAGCTGCGCTGAAGGAGAGAGAACCAGGGGCCTTTCTTATCCGGGACAGCAACTCCTTCCAGGGAGCCTATGGCCTGGCACTGAAAGTGGCCACCCCGCCCGCTAACCTCAACAACCCCAGCAGCAGAGGTATGACTCAACGCCTGCCCCTTGCCTACGTCTCAACCACCTAGATTTCTTCGACACAAAGCACTTCAATTTCTGCTAGCTAGTAATGTTCTCCCTGTAACACACACACACAGTGGTCGATCCATTAGAGCAGCTGGTGCGACACTTCCTGATTGAGACGGGCCCCCGTGGAGTGAAGATCAAAGGCTGTCAGAATGAGCCCCACTTTGGTGAGCTGTTCATAATGAATAGGATGCTCTCCGTTTTGGGCTACATTGTTCGTTTTCAAGTCATTTCAAGTGATATGTTCTATAGTTGTTCTGCCCAATGGAGAATTTACTCTAATTGTGTGTGTGTGTGTGTGTGTGTGTGTGTGTGTGTGTGTGTGTGTGTGTGTGTGTGTGTGTGTGTGTGTGTGTACGTGTACGTGTGTACGTGCGTGTTCCACAGGGAGTTTGTCTGCGTTAGTATACCAGCACTCCATCACTCCCATCTCTCTGCCCTGTTCCCTACGGATCCCAGAGAAAGGTCAGCAGCAACATCCCAACAACCCATTATGGACTGTAATGAGTTAGCCTACTGACACTCAACATCCCAACAACCCATTATGGACTGTAATGAGTTGGCCTACTGACACTCAACATCCCAACAACCCATTATGCACTGTAATGAGTTGGCCTACTGAAACTCAACATCCCAACAACCCATTATGGACTGTAATGAGTTGGCCTACTGAAACTCAACACCCCAACAACCCATTATGGACTGTAATGAGTTAGCCTACTGACACTCAACATCCCAACAACCCATTATGGACTGTAATGAGTTGGCCTACTGAAACTCAACATCCCAACAACCCATTATGGACTGTAATGAGTTGGCCTACTGACACTCAACATCCCAACCACCCATTATGGACTGTAATGAGTTGGCCTACTGACACTCAACATCCCAACAACCCATTGTGGACTGTAATGAGTTAGCCTACTACATTTACATTACATTTAAGTCATTTAGCAGACGCTCTTATCCAGAGCGACTTACAAATTGGTGCTTTCACCTTATGACATCCAGTGGAACAGCCACTTTACAATAGTGCATCTAGGTCTTTTAAGGGGGGGGAGAAGGATTACTTTATCCTATCCTAGGTATTCCTTAAAGAGGTGGGGTTTCAGGTGTCTCCGGAAGGTGGTGATTGACTCCGCTGTCCTGGCGTCGTGAGGGAGTTTGTTCCACCATTGGGGGGCCAGAGCAGCGAACAGTTTTGACTGGGCTGAGCGGGAACTGTACTTCCTCAGTGGTAGGGAGGCGAGCAGGCCAGAGGTGGATGAACGCAGTGCCCTTGTTTGGGTGTAGGGCCTGATCAGAGCCTGGAGGTACTGAGGTGCCGTTCCCCTCACAGCTCCGTAGGCAAGCACCATGGTCTTGTAGCGGATGCGAGCTTCAACTGGAAGCCAGTGGAGAGAGCGGAGGAGCGGGGTGACGTGAGAGAACTTGGGAAGGTTGAACACCAGACGGGCTGCGGCGTTCTGGATGAGTTGTAGGGGTTTAATGGCACAGGCAGGGAGCCCAGCCAACAGCGAGTTGCAGTAATCCAGACGGGAGATGACAAGTGCCTGGATTAGGACCTGCGCCGCTTCCTGTGTGAGGCAGGGTCGTACTCTGCGGATGTTGTAGAGCATGAACCTACAGGAACGGGCCACCGCCTTGATGTTATTTGAGAACGACAGGGTGTTGTCCAGGATCACGCCAAGGTTCTTAGCGCTCTGGGACGAGGACACAATGGAGTTGTCAACCGTGATGGCGAGATCATGGAACGGGCAGTCCTTCCCGGGAGGAAGAGCAGCTCCGTCTTGCCGAGGTTCAGCTTGAGGTGATGATCCGTCATCCACACTGATATGTCTGCCAGACATGCAGAGATGCGATTCGCCACCTGGTCGTCAGAAGGGGGAAAGGAGAAGATTAATTGTGTGTCGTCTGCATAGCAATGATAGGAGAGACCATGTGAGGTTATGACAGAGCCAAGTGACTTGGTGTATAGCGAGAATAGGAGAGGGCCTAGAACAGAGCCCTGGGGGACACCAGTGGTGAGAGCACGTGGTGAGGAGACGGATTCTCGCCACGCCACCTGGTAGGAGCGACCTGTCAGGTAGGACGCAATCCAAGCGTGGGCCGCGCCGGAGATGCCCAACTCGGAGAGGGTGGAGAGGAGGATCTGATGGTTCACAGTATCGAAGGCAGCCGATAGGTCTAGAAGGATGAGAGCAGAGGAGAGAGAGTTAGCTTTAGCAGTGCGGAGCGCCTCCGTGATACAGAGAAGAGCAGTCTCAGTTGAATGACTAGTCTTGAAACCTGACTGATTTGGATCAAGAAGGTCATTCTGAGAGAGATAGCGGGAGAGCTGGCCAAGGACGGCACGACACTCAACATCCCAACAACCCATTATGGACTGTAATGAGTTAGCCTACTGACACTCAACATCCCAACAACCCATTATGGACTGTAATGAGTTGGCCTACTAAAGAACCAGTCCACACCTAAGTAAAATAAGCAGTTTTATAACCATTGATGCTAAGTACCCTCTCACAATCAAAATCACGAGACAATTTGTGCTGAAAATGCAAATAATTACTGCCATACTTCTGGGCTGGTGGGAACATTTCCAGCCATGCCCTCCTGATGGAGACAGAGTATATGATGCCCTCCTGATGGAGACAGAGTATATGATGCCCTCCTGATGGAGACAGAGTATATGATGCCCTCCTGATGGAGACAGAGTATATGATGCCCTCCTGATGGAGACAGAGTATATGATGCCCTCCTGATGGAGACAGAGTATATGATGCCCTCCTGATGGAGACAAAGTATATGATGCCCTCCTGATGGAGACAGAGTATATGATGCCCTCCTGATGGAAACAGAGTATATGATGCCCTCGTGATGGAGACAGAGTATATGATGCCCTCCTGATGGAGACAGAGTATATGATGCCCTCCTGATGGAGACAGAGTATATGATGCCCTCCTGATGGAGACAGAGTAGATGATGCCCTCCTGATGGAGACAGAGTAGATGATGCCCTCCTGATGGAGACAGAGTATATGATGCCCTCCTGATGGAGACAGAGTATATGATGCCCTCCTGATGGAGACAGAGTATATGATGCCCTCCTGATGGAGACAAAGTATATGATGCCCTCCTGATGGAGACAAAGTATATGATGCCCTCCTGATGGAGACAGAGTATATGATGCCCTCCTGATGGAGAAAGAGTATATGATGCCCTCCTGATGGAGACAGAGTATATGATGCCCTCCTGATGGAGAAAGAGTATATGATGACCTCCTGATGGAGACAAAGTATATGATGCCCTCCTGATGGAGACAAAGTATATGATGCCCTCCTGATGGAGACAGAGTATATGATGCCCTCCTGATGGAGACAGAGTATATGATGCCCTCCTGATGGAGACAGAGTATATGATGCCCTCCTGATGGAGAAAGAGTATATGATGCCCTCCTGATGGAGACAGAGTATATGATGCCCTCCTGATGGAGACAAAGTATATGATGCCCTCCTGATGGAGACAGAGTATATGATGCCCTCCTGATGGAGACAGAGTATATGATGCCCTCCTGATGGAGACAGAGTATATGATGCCCTCCTGATGGAGACAGAGTATATGATGCCCTCCTGATGGAGACAAAGTATATGATGCCCTCCTGATGGAGACAAAGTATATGATGCCCTCCTGATGGAGACAGAGTATATGATGCCCTCCTGATGGAGAAAGAGTATATGATGCCCTCCTGATGGAGACAGAGTATATGATGCCCTCCTGATGGAGAAAGAGTATATGATGCCCTCCTGATGGAGACAAAGTATATGATGCCCTCCTGATGGAGACAAAGTATATGATGCCCTCCTGATGGAGACAAAGTATATGATGCCCTCCTGATGGAGACAGAGTATATGATGCCCTCCTGATGGAGCCAGAGTATATGATGCCCTCCTGATGGAGACAGAGTATATGATGCCCTCCTGATGGAGCCAGAGTATATGATGCCCTCCTGATGGAGCCAGAGTAGATGATGCCCTCCTGATGGAGACAGAGTATATGATGCCCTCCTGATGGAGACAGAGTATATGATGCCCTCCTGATGGAGACAGAGTATATGATGCCCTCCTGATGGAGACAGAGTATATGATGCCCTCCTGATGGAGACAGAGTATATGATGCCCTCCTGATGGAGACAAAGTATATGATGCCCTCTTGTTTACATCTCTGTGTTGTAGATCCCATTGGAGAAATGCAGGAGCTGCAGTCGACTGCTAGTAACATGAGCACAGCTTCAGACCTGCTCAAACAGGGTGCAGGTGAGTTCCATGAATCAGTTATCATAATGTTCCATCACTAATGGCTGCATTCCTGCTGTTGTTGGTGAGAGACCCTGTTGTGTGTGACATCTACGATCACCACAATGCTCTAAAGTGATCCCCATCGTTACATCCCTGTTTGTCTGAGTGGTAACTGTCCCGCCCCACCCCCTCTCTTCTCCAGCCTGTAATGTGCTTTACCTGAACTCTGTGGAGACTGAGTCACTGACCGGACCCCAGGCCATCTCCAGAGCAACCGGAGCCACCCTGGCACAGAACCCCCGGCCAGCGGCCACAGTGGTCCACTTCAAAGTGTCCTCACAGGGCATCACACTGACCGACAGCCAGCGCAGGTAACATGACCACTGACCAGTTCATATGGTCTACATTTCTGAGGCCCATCACCCATGTTCATTAGCGATAAGTAAAGAAAATTGGAAGAAAGGTTTGCATGGATGTATTGTGGTAGATTAGTGGAGATGGTTGGGATATCAATGGTCACACTGAATGGTCTGTCTGTCTGTCTGTCTGTCTGTCTATCTATCTATCTATCTATCTATAGGGTGTTCTTCAGGAGACACTACCCAGTCAACAGTGTGACCTTCAGCAGCATCGACCCCCAGGACAGGAGGTGGGCACTGGAGCCAGCCAGCACAGAACACAACCTAATCACAACCACGGTCAATCCAGATATGACAGATAGGCTGTAGAACCTACTGAAGACTGAGATGTTATTGAAACCAGTGCCAGGCTGTATCACATCAGTTCTATATCCTCAACATAATGGAAACATTCTGACCACACAGTATTACATCAGTTCTATATCCTCAACATAATGGAAACATTCTGACCACACAGTATTACATCAGTTCTATATCCTCAATGTAATGGAAACATTCTGACCACACAGTATTACATCAGTACTATATCCTCAACATAATGGAAACATTCTGACCACACAGTATTACATCAGTTCTATATCCTCAATATAATGGAAACTTTCTGACCACACAGTATTACATCAGTACTATATCCTCAATGTAATAGAAACATTCTGACCACACAGTATTACATCAGTTCTATATCCTCAATGTAATGGAAACATTCTGACCACACAGTATCACATCAGTTCTATATCCTCAACATAATGGAAACATTCTGACCACACAGTATTACATCAGTACTATATCCTCAATGTAATGGAAACATTCTGACCACACAGTATTACATCAGTACTATATCCTCAATGTAATGGAAACATTCTGACCACACAGTATTACATCAGTTCTATATCCTCAATATAATGGAAACATTCTGACCACACAGTATTACATCAGTACTATATCCTCAATATAATGGAAACATTCTGACCACACAGTATTACATCAGTACTATATCCTCAACATAATGGAAACATTCTGACCACACAGTATTACATCAGTTCTATATCCTCAATATAATGGAAACATTCTGACCACACAGTATTACATCAGTACTATATCCTCAATGTAATGGAAACATTCTGACCACACAGTATTACATCAGTACTATATCCTCAATGTAATGGAAACATTCTGACCACACAGTATTACATCAGTACTATATCCTCAATGTAATGGAAACATTCTGACCACACAGTATTACATCAGTACTATATCCTCAATGTAATGGAAACATTCTGACCACACAGTATTACATCCTCAATATAATGGAAACATTCTGACCACACAGTATTACATCAGTACTATATCCTCAATGTAATGGAAACATTCTGACCACACAGTATTACATCAGTTCTATATCCTCAACGTAATGGAAACATTCTGACCACACAGTATTACATCAGTTCTATATCCTCAATATAATGGAAACATTCTGACCACACAGTATTACATCAGTTCTATATCCTCAACATAATGGAAACATTCTGACCACACAGTATTACATCAGTTCTATATCCTCAATATAATGGAAACATTCTGACCACACAGTATTACATCAGTTCTATATCCTCAACGTAATGGAAACATTCTGACCACACAGTATTACATCAGTACTATATCCTCAATGTAATGGAAACATTCTGACCACACAGTATTACATCCTCAATATAATGGAAACATTCTGACCACACAGTATTACATCCTCAATATAATGGAAACATTCTGACCACACAGTATTACATCAGTACTATATCCTCAATGTAATGGAAACATTCTGACCACACAGTATTACATCAGTACTATATCCTCAATATAATGGAAACATTCTGACCACACAGTATTACATCAATACTATATCCTCAATATAATGGAAACTTTCTGACCATACAGTGTATCTACACCACCCATTTAAATAAGAGAATACAGGCATTTCAATCATCACCATATTTCATTAATCTTGCTGTAAACCTGTGCATGGATCTGTATGAGCTTGAATTGTGTGTGTGTGTGTGTGTGTGTGTGTGCGTGCGTGCGTGCGTGCGTGCGTGCGAACGAGTGTGTGAGATGGAGAGAGTGTGTGGTATGTGTATAACTGGGTATTGCAGGCCTTGGCTGTGAACGTAAGCTGTACCTATGCCTCTGTGCTTGTTTGAGAGCTCTGTCTGTCTCTTTGCTTCAGGTGGACTAACTCAGACAGCACAACTTCTAAGTAAGTGCTCTACGTGTCTGGACATGTTGGTTTTGGAGCACTTAATGTGTGTTGACAATGTTTGATTACCTGCATGGCATCTTATTGCTTCTGTGCCTTGGCCGTCATCCCGGTAAATATCTGTGGATCATGAACACAGACTCAAATTCATGTTCACAAATATCTATGCTCACAGTTCCTGTTTTATGCCAATTTACGAAATCTGTGGGGTTTGATGATTTTCAAAAAATATTGTATTGTAGCTTAGGAGATATTATGCTAACGTGATCAACCATCCTGAACGCTGGTCTCTCGTTTCGTTTCAACTCACTGAATCTGAGAGGGCGAAACAGAATGGAAGCTTGTGAGATCAGAATGGTTGAACAAGGCAAATATTATCCTTCCAGGTCGTACCTTCTACTACAGTAACTATAATTACCTGGCCCATACTTTAGTCTCACCCTGTTTCCTTCTCAAGAGTTGATCAAAGAGGTCTCAGTCGTCATATCAAACCAGTAAGAATGGGCATCACCATGAGTGTGTATTAAGTGTGTATTTCTCCCCCCTCTATCTCTTTCCTTTCCCCTCTCTTTCTCCTCCTCCTCCTCCTGTTCAATAGGGTGTTTGGGTTTGTAGCCAAGAAGCCAGGCAGCATGGCAGAGAACGTGTGTCATCTGTTTGCCGAGCTCGACCCGGAGCAGCCTGCCTCAGCCATCGTCAACTTCATCAACAAGGTGATGTTAGGGCCGCAGCGCAGGTAGAGAGACAGAAAAGGACCAAGCCAGGGACCTGTCACCGCAACAACACTGTCACAACTCCTAAAGAGAATCAGGAGGCTACAGAAATGCTTTACAGACCCATAAAGGACCAGTGGTGGTGGCATCTTTTCAAAGACTGAGTTTTGACCCCAAAGGCTCAACATTTTGAATTATAATCTAAATGTAATCGTTGTTAATATTCTAATGTCTATAATGCCGCCATTGATAGTTGCCTTCGAGATACCAAAGCTTTGTCACTTGTTAGTCAGTAATCTAAGGTATCAATAAGTAGCCTAGTCTACCAAAGATCTTGCCTCAACCCTGTCACTCTCCATTTGACAACCATAAGTGTAAGTCAAACACAATGTAGAAGATGATATAGTCCTACAGCAGGCTACAGTAGACTACAGTAGATTACAGTAGGCTACAGTAGGCTACATTAGGCTACAGTAGATTACAGTAGGCTACAGTAGGCTACAGTAGACTGTAGACTGATTAGGCTACAGTAGATTACAGTAGGCTACAGTAGACTGACTACATTAGGCTACAGTAGACTACAGTAGGCTACAGTAGACTGACTACATTAGGCTACAGTATATTACATTAGGCGACAGTAGACTGACTACATTAGGCTACAGTAGACTGACTACATTAGGCTACAGTAGATTACAGTAGGCTACAGTAGATTACAGTAGGCTACAGTAGACGACAGTAGGCTACAGTAGACGACAGTAGGCTACAGTACACTGACTACATTAGGCTACAGTAGATTACAATAGGCTACATGTATATTACATTAGGCTACAGTAGACTACATTAGGCTACAGTGGATTACAGTAGACAACAGTAGACTGCAGTAGACTGACTACATTAGGCTACAGTAGACTACATTAGGCTACAGTAGAATACAGTAGACAACAGTATACTGCAGTAGACTGACTACATTAGGGTACAGAAGGGTATGTTAGGCTACAGTAGATTACAGTAGGCTACAGTGGATTACAGCAGACTACAGTAGGCTGCATTAGACTACATTAGGCTACAGTAGAATACAGCAGACTACAGTAGGCTGCATTAGACTGACTACATTAGGCTACAGTAGACTACATTAGGCTACAGTAGAATACAGCAGACTACAGTAGGCTGCATTAGACTGACTACATTAGGCTACAGTAGACTACATTAGGCTACAGTAGAATACAGCAGACTACAGTAGGCTGCATTAGACTGACTACATTAGGCTACAGTAGACTACATTAGGCTACAGTAGATTACAGTAGGCTACAGTAGACTACATTAGGCTACAGTAGACTACAGTAGACTACAGTAGGCTGCATTAGACAGGCTACAGTAGACTACATTAGATTACAGTAGGCTACAGTAGACTACATTAGATTACAGTGGGCTACAGTAGATTACAGTAGGCTACAGTAGACTACAGTAGACTGCATTAGACTGACTACATTAGGCTATAGTAGACTACAGTAGGCTACAGTAGACTACATTAGATTACAGTAGGCTACAGTAGATTACAGTAGGCTACAGTAGACTACATTAGATTACAGTAGGCTACAGTAGATTACAGTAGGCTACAGTAGACTACAGTAGACTGCATTAGACTGACTACATTAGGCTATAGTAGACTACATTAGGCTACAGCAGGGTATGTTATGCTACAGTTGAAAGTAAAAGTGAGAAACGTCTATTTGTAATGTGCAAGCGACAAAGTGTATGTGGTTAGGGTATCGATGTGTGTGGAGAATAGGAGTTAGGGCACAGATATGGTCATGTATGGAGGCTAGGGGTTAGGGCACAGATATGGTAATGTATGGAGGCTAGGGGTTAGGGCACAGATATGGTAATGTATGGAGGCTAGGGGTTAGGGCACAGATATGGTAATGTGGTGGAGGCTAGGGTACAGATATGGTAATGTGGTGGAGGCTAAGGGCTAGGGCACAGATATGGTAATGTGGTGGAGGCTAAGGGCTAGGGCACGGATATGGTAATGTGATGGAGGCTAAGGGCTAGGGCACAGATATGGTAATGTATGTAGGGGCTACGGTACAGATATGGTAATGTGGTGGAGGCTAGGGGCTAGGGCACAGATATGGTAATGTGGTGGGGCTAGGGCACAGATATGGTAATGTATGTAGGGGCTACGGTACAGATATGGTAATGTGATGAAGGCTAGGGGGTAGGGCACAGATCTGGTAATGTGGTGGAGGCTAAGGGCTAGGGCACAGATATGGTAATGTGGTGGGGGCTAGGGAACAGATATGGTAATGTGCTGGAGGCTAGGGCACAGATATGGTCATGTATGTAGGATCTACGGTACAGATATGGTAATGTGGTGGAGGCTAAGGGCTAGGGCACAGATATGGTAATGTGAAGGGGGCTAGGGAACAGATATGGTAATGTGGTGGAGGCTAGGGGCTAGGGCAAAGATATGGTAATGTATGTAGGGGCTACGGTACAGAAATGGTAATATGGTGGAGGCTAAGGGCTAGGGCACAGATATGGTAATGTGATGGAGGCAAGGGGCTAGGGTACAGTTATGGTAATGTGTGGAGGCTAGGGGTTAGGGTACAGATATGGTAATGTGTGGAGGCTAGGGGTTAGAGTACAGATATGGTAATGTGTGGAGGCTAGGGGTTAGAGTACAGATATGGTAATGTGTGGAGGCTAGGGGTTAGAGTACATATATGGTAATGAGTGGAGGCTAGGGGTTAGGGTACAGAAATGGTAATGTATGTAGGGGTTACGGTACAGATATGGTAATGTGTGGAGGCTAGAGGTTAGGGTACAGAAATGGTAATGTGTGGAGGCTAGGGGTTAGGGTACAGATATGGTAATGTGTGGAGGCTAGGGGTTAGAGTACAGATTGGTAATGTGTGGAGGCTAGGGGTTAGGGTACAGATATGGTAATGTGTGGAGGCTAGGGGTTAGGGTACAGATATGGTAATGTGTGTAGGGGCTACAGTACAGATATGGTAATGTGATGGAGGCTAGGGGTTAGGGTACAGATTGGTAATGTGTGGAGGCTAGGGGTTAGGGTACAGATATGGTAATGTGTGGAGGCTAGGGGTTAGGGTACAGATATGGTAATGTGTGTAGGGGCTACAGTACAGATATGGTAATGAGTGGAGGCTAGGGGTTAGGGTAATGTGTGGAGGCTAGGGGTTAGGGTACAGATATAGTAATGTGTGGAGGCTAGGGGTTAGGGTACAGACATGGTAATGAGTGGAGGCTAGGGGTTAGGGTAATGTGTGGAGGCTAGGGGTTAGAGTACAGATATGGTAATGTGTGGAGGCTAGGGGTTAGAGTACACATATGGTAATATGTGGAGGCTAGGGGTTAGAGTACAGATATAGCAAGTCCCAGAGATGATGGGGTATTGTTATGTTTAGTTCTCGTGAATTGTGCCCTAGAAAGAAACACTTACAGTAACCAAGGACAACCAAGGAACAACGGTGTGCCACACCACTGCCCTCCCCAGGGCATTGTATAACCATGGATTCTTCTGTCAAGCACTGTACACAATAATATCGCTGCAAATAGTCATGTAGTTCTATTATACACATATATGGGTAAATGCTAACCTATGATGCAAATAATATTCCTTATATTGTATATTTTTGGGAAATATATTCCAACATTAAAAACAAGACAAGGATGAGGTCATGTCTTTGCCACAACTTCAACGTAATGCTCACATATCTTTTTTACCTGTATGACTTTATGTACAAACACAAATCAGAGAGGTGTTTAAGGCCCTATGTACTTAAACCAAAGACAAAGCACTCCTGTATTAAGAATTCATCTTTCATATTTTTAAGCTTCATGTGTTTGTATTGATACGAATTTTGCATCGTTTTTGTAAGACATGAAGACTACTTTGTATAAAAGTGGTAATATATTATGGTCTGTTTTCTTATTGATCTTTATATGTAGTAATATATTCTCACATGCAGCTAGGAAAGTGAAAGTAAAAACGAAACATTGAGGAAAATAATCTTGTTATATGCTATTTTTTTAAAGAAAGCTTTGTATGCACAAATGAATATAATAAAACGAAAGTTGTGGTACCAAATCTGATTTCTGCTCATTGGATTTACTATCTCGGTTTCTGAACTGTACGCATGAATTTAAAACCTTGTGTATTTTGCTTATTTTTATTTATTATACCTTTATTTAACTAGGCAAGTTAGTTAAGAAGAAATTCTTATTTTCAATGACGGCCTAGGAACAGTGGGTTAACTGCCTGTTCAGGGGCAGAACGACACATTTTTACCTTGTCAGCTTGGGGATTTGAGCTTGCAACCTTCCGGTTACTAGTCCAACGCTCTAACCACTAGGCCACCCTGCCGCCCCACTTTTCAAGAGTAAGGTCTAAAAACAAAAACGTCACAGACATGTTCTCATTAAAAAAGTAACCATCTTTATTAGTTGAACATTCCCTTATTCCCCCCCATTTTAGAATTTTGGCATTTGAAAAATACATACATTTCCTCAATTTCATCCCCTAAAAAGGCATGATTCAGTCATATTCCTTCAGCATACAAAACATGTTTTTTTTGTTTTTTTACACCTCACCATCTGTTTTCACCTTTCTCCATTGTAGCCTGGTCTCAGATCTGGTTGAGCTCTTGCCAAGTCATTGCTGTCATTGTCAAGCCAAACATGTTTTGCATGACAATGAGTGACAGGAAGTTAGCATGATAGCACAAACAGATTGGCACTCAGGCGGTCTCCATTGCCCTTTAGTGCAATAACCCTGTTCAAACACAATTCAAAAGATCTAACCAGCAGAGCTAAATGAAACAAAACAATCCGCTAACTTGGAAATACCACACAAGCTTATCGCTTTTACACACTCTAGAAATACCAAACTCCGAAACCAAATTTCAAGTAATTTCATCAGCTTAATTATAAAGTCTATGACAACAAGAGGCTGTGCTTTGGAATGTAAACGCCATTACGAAGATACCCAACACAATAGGACAGTGAGTGAGTTAATGACGTTTTAGTCATGCCGACCGGGTTAATACAGCAGTGGCTGTCATTAAAGATCCCTTTAGCAAGCCATTACGGAGTTATTAAGTCCAAGTTGGGCCTCCGGACAGAGGTCCTTACACTGTGCTAGTGTGCTGTGTACTTGGCAAGACTATTCTCTTAGTATTACATTTTTAACAATCATGTCAACAACGTCGTACTTCGACATGATAGTTGGATACACCAGCTAATCATGCTCTAGCAAAACATTTGTAGTCCCCCCCCCATAATTAAGGGCAGTAAAATGTTCGATCCCAAAGAAGAAAAACAAACCTGCCTTTTTATGGACTTTAGAATCATATATTACTACTCTTATGTTTAATCTTGTACTAGTATAAATGCTTAGTAAATCAGTGGGCAACACCCAAACGGAGTGTATTAACTTATGATAGGAGCTGCTGACAGTAACTATCCCTTATTAAAAAGCAGAAAATCAGAGATACAAACAATAGCCCTATGTACCATTTTTGAGGTGCAAACAAATTGTCTTAGGCACATCCCGACTAGCCCTGTGCCAGATATAAATAGCAGAAAGCAAATCTCCCTTCTTGCGCAATAAAATATCGGTCACTTTATACATTCCTACTGTGCCAAGTCCCTGAAATCATAGGACCCACACCAAAGGACACTTAAAAATGTGAGCGAACGCTCAAGGACTAGCACAGCAGGATACGTAGTCATAATTCAGTAGTAACACCGGTAACTGTGCTCAAGCAAAAGGATAACTAATTCCCTCCTAAAGTCAAGATTGTTGCAGCTTCAACAGGATGTAAATTAGTCATGCCTTGAATTTCAGCAACATGCACAACAGCTAAATATAATTTACTGAAGAGCTGGTGTTTGTTGCATTTATGAAGGCAAGTGATCAAACTTAATGATCCTGAAGTCAAAACAAATGCTTGGACTGAAATGATTGGAAATATTCCCTGGTTCTTGTCACCTGGCTCCCAGCATCTTGGTCCCGCTGTCCCTTGCTGCTGGACTCTTGGCCTCACCACTGGCTGGTGGTGATTTTAGTGGTGAGGGAGGAAGGGAGGGTTACTGCCACAGTCGGCGTGGGGGCTGGTGAACCGTGGAGTTTGAACCACAGTCAATGTAGCGATAGGCTTCCAGGGTATTCTGGGCCGTGCGCATCATGTAGGAGGTTTTCACAGATGTCCTGGGAACGAAGAACACAGTTATGATTAAAAACTTTGAAATATAAGACAAAATGGCAAGAGGTAGAGATGGAAGTGATACGGTTTCACAATTACGAGGTAGGATATACTTACTGCATGATAACCAAGATATTGTGAACCTTGATGCTTGCCATGGTGCAGAAGGCACTGGAGGGTGGAAAGAGTGGTTAGAACCTCTTCACAATCACAAATAGAACTTTACCCCTACCTACATGTGCAAATTACCTCAACTAACCTGTACCCCCACACATTTACTCAGTACCAATACCCCCTGTATATAGCCTCGTTATTGTGATACTTTTTTTACTTTCGTTTATTTAGTAAATATTTTATTAACCCTTTTCTTAAAACTGCATTGTTGGTTAATTAAAAACTTATTCGGGATCGGTGTCCCATCAACGGGATGGATGAGCTAATGTGATTAGGATGAGGTTGTAAGTAACAAGAACATTTCCCAGGACATAGACATATCTGATATTGGCAGAAGGCTTAAATTCTTGTTAATCTAACTGCACTGCCCAATTTACAGTAGCTATTACAGTGAAATATACCATGCTAATATTTGAGGAGTGCACAATTTTGAACTTGAAAAGTTATTAATAAACAAATGACACACATTTGTGCAGTCTTGATACAACATTTTGAACAGAAATGCAATGGTTCATAGGCTCAGTGACACAAAAAAAGCACATACACTGCTGCATTCTAGTGAACAAAATCTTGGAATAATACATTATGGCCTCTCTTGCATTTCAAAGATGTTAAAACAAAAATACAAAATACAGTTTTTTTTCTTTTACCAGATCTATTGTGTTATATTCTCCGACATTCCTTTCACATTTCCACAAACTTCAAAGTTTTTCCTTTCAAATGGTACCAAGAATATGCATATCCTGAGCTACAGGCAGTTAGATTTGGGTATGTCATTTTAGGGGGATTTTTTTTTTTTTTAAAGGGGTGGATCCTTAAGAGGTTTTAAGGGCTTGTAAGTAAGATCTACACCGGTTGTATTTGGCACATGTGACAAATAAAATTTGATATATTAACAATTACAGAACTTGAAACAAAAACAACTAAATATAGGTCTTTACAGGTCCCTTTAACTTACTAAACATAGGAGGTGCTTCCACTGATCTGAACACTGACTGTGAAGTTCACCTGTAGTAAAAAAAAAAGTTTTAAAATAGTCAAGACTAGAAGTCAAATGAAATTGTCAGGAAATGCAAACAATACGTATATTTGAAGCAAGTAACGTATACAAGTCAATCATTAAACTACATGTAACATGGAGTGAATGTGTCCCAAGTGATGGTTCACTGCGTCTAAGACTGCAGCAGGCCCTACCTGTGTCTGGCTCAGGGGCTGGATGGTGATGACGTTATCTAGCTGCATGGTGCCTATGACAGTTTTCATATAGAGAACCTGGCAGCTTAGACTATCCACCATCACTGTGAAGAAGTTTGAGTTGGTGAAGTTCAAGGAGCTCTGACAAATAGGACCAGGGAAAATGAACAGTCAGCAGAACACACCATAAACAGCAGGCAGTCAAATGACCATCTATCTCCAACTAACAGAGTACATCCTCACGCGATTTACTGACTTACTGTCATATTTATGAGGACTTTAGTGTTGACGTGATCAAACTGCACGGTGACAGAGCGTATCCCATCATCCTCCACCATGACAGAGCGAGGAAAGAGGAAGAAGACTACCAGCGAGGAAGCCAGGAGACATAGCACCGCCGAGAGGACCACATACAGCTTCCTGTCAAACATAGCACTTACCGTTTACTTTGACAATCAATGTTACCCAAAAAAACAAACTGTGAACCAACTAAAAATGACAGAATGTGATGGTTATGTACAGTTGAAGGTGAAGTTTACATACACCTTAGCCAAATACATTTAAACTCAGTTTCACAATTTCTGACATTTAATCCTAGTAAAAATCCCGTCTTTAGGTTAGTTAGGATCACCATTTTATTTTAAGAAAGTGAAATGTCAGAATAATAGGAGAGAGAATGACTTATTTCAGCTTTTATTTCTTTCATCACATTCCCAGTGAGTCAGAAGTTTACATAGACTCAATTAATATTTGGTAGCATTGCCTTCAAATGGTTTAACTTGGGTCAAACGTTTTGAGTAACCTTCCACAAGATTCCCACAATAAGTTGGGTGAATTGTGGCCCATTCCTCCTGACAGAGCTGGTGTAACTGAGTCAGGTTTGTAGGCCTCCTTGCTCGCACAGGCTTTTTCAAATGTTCTATAGCTTTGAGGTCAGGGCTTTGTGATGGCCACTCCAATACCTTGACTTTGTTGTACTTAAGCCATTTTGTCACAACCTTGGAAGTGTGCTTGGGGTCATTGTCCATTTGGAACACAAGACCCATTTGCGACCAAGCTTTAACTTCCTGACTGATGTCTTGCGATGTTTCTTCAATATATCCACATAATTTTTCCTCCCTCATGATACCATCTATTTTGTGATGTGCACCAGTCCCTCCTGCAGCAAAGCCACCTCCACAACATGCTGCCACCCCTGTGCTTCACACGGCCATTCAGGTTATGTCAACATAAGACTTGTTTTACTGTGGATATAGATACTTTGTACCTGTTTCGTCCAGCATTTTCACAAGGTCCTTTGCTGTTGTTCTGAGATTGATTTGCACTTTTCTCTCTAGGAGAGAGAACACGTCTCCTTCCTGAGCGGTACGACGGCTGCGTGGTCCCATGGTGTTTATACTTGCGTACTATCGTTTGTACAGATGAACTTGGTACCTTCAGGCGTTTGGAAATTGCTCCCAAGGATGAACCAGACTTGTGAAGGTCTACAATTTGTTTTCTGAGGTCTTGGCTGATTTCCCTATGATGTCAAGCAAATATGCACTGAGTTCGAAGGTAGGCCTTGAAATATATCCACAAGTACAACTCCAATTGATTCAAATGATGTCAATTAGCTTATCAGAAGCTTCTAAAGCCATGACATCATTTTCTGGAATTTTGCAAGCTGTTTAAAGGCACAGTCAACTTAGTGTTTGAAAACTTCTGACCCACTGGAATTGTGATGCAGTGAAATAATCTGTCTGTAAACAATTGTTGGAAAAATTCATTGTGACATGCATCAAGTCGATGTCCTAACCAACTTGCCCAAACTATAGTTTGTTAACAAGAAATTTGTAGAGTGGTTGAAAAATGAGTTTTAATGACTCCAACCTAAGTGTATGAAAACTTCTGACTTCAACTGTATGTGACTGATCCAGATATAAGCTGGTGAGAAAAATGGGTTAGCTGTAAAACGTACGTTCTCTGGGGCCGAAGTCTCTGGTCGTTGTAGGGAACCAGAGCCACAAGCTCATTGACCTGCTCTGAAAGACAATGACCACAGAAGAGGGACAAGTCAAATGGGAGAACACCATCATAATGATCCCTACCACATCAGTACAGCAATCAATGCCCAGCAGGACAGGAATCCAGACAGGAAATGCCTCACCTGAGGGGATGTGGCCAGTGCCTTGGCATGTTGGACAGGTAATACTGTCCCTGCCAGTAAACTCTACATAAGGGAACCGAGCAATGTCCTCCTGTCTGTCCAGTCCATCCAGCGAGTCATCATCATCATCCCCAGTCTGCCACCCTGTCCCAACCTCCGGGACGAGCAGAAGACTGCTGTCGCTTTCGCTTCGGGACCATTGAGTGCCCATGAGCTGGCTGGCAGATAATCAAGCCAGCCTTTTTTCAAAGGACAGACCCTAGGGCACAGCAAAAATAAAAGTTGAGTAAAGGGCAGGACTTATTTAGGCTAATAATCAACGTTTGGCAATTGTATTTAAAATTATTAGCCTACTGCAGATAGGTTGCCTCCCACAATGTAAACAATGTCCCAGTTGTGTTGCCCTACAGTAGGTCTGGGATTTCCAGACTAGACAGAAGTTGGCCAGTACGCCAGGCCTCAAAGCACATAATGTCCCAGGCACTACTACTATACCCTGTAGCACAGATATGGCAATCGGAATAAATGGCGTAGGGCGTGGCCTCTTAATGTCAAACGTGGAAGTATGTGGATAGGCATGAACAATGACCATAAAAATGTAAAAACATAGCTATGAACACTGACACAATACAATAGCTAGCTAACTAGCTAGCTAGCTACACATTGGCTAGTAACGTATTATGTCCAACAACAACACAACTATCAGTTACTTAGTCGAATCAAAGCACAATAACAACAGCAAGCTTCGTGCCACTGCGGTCGAGAATGTTTGAGCTATCTTGCTAGCGGTAAAGTTACGTAAGGTAAGTAGCTAGCTAACTTAGCTATCGAGCTGTTAGCTATAGCAAGCAAAGTTACCTAGCTAGCTGTCAACGTTTACCAAGGTGCACAACCTGCACTAGGCTTGCGTCTTCAGACGTAATAGTTGTCTTACCTTTATATATTTGGTTGACGATATTTCTAAGAACATTCAGGCAAGGCTATCAAGTCATTGATCGTGTTGTTTTGCCAGCAGCTCGTGACACTCACTTTGCAGTTCCTTCTTGTGCAGGGGTGTATTCATTCCGCAGATTATGTTGCAAAGCGTTTCTTAAACGGAAGCAAACTGAACTAAACGGGGCGGGATCTACCTGAATTTGTCCAATAGTTTTAGTTACAAAACGGCACTTTTTGAAACTGTGAGGATTAATGTTTACACCCCGGTTGTTGATGGGCTTGCAATCGGTTTAATTCTAGTTGGCGCTTGAAAATCTTCTTAAAGGTACAGTGCAAACCAGGATTTACACCTACAGTTTTTTATTTTGGAAGAAGTTTGCGAAGTTTCCGTTTTGCACATCCCTACATAAAAATAATATTGAAATAAAGTAATGTACACAACCGGTCAAAGGTTTTAGAACACCTACTCATTCAAGGGTTTTTCTTTAGTTTATTAAGAGTGTGCAAACCTTTGTTTGGTTACTACATTACTCCATATGTGTTATTTCATAGTGTTGATGTCTTCACTATTATTCTACAATGTAGAAAATAGTAAAACTAAAGAAAAACCCTTGAATGAGTAGGTGTGTCCAAACTTTTGACTGGTACTGAATATCACAGGAGGTCGGTGGCACCTTAATTGGGAGAACAGGCTCGTGGTAATGGCTGGAGTGGAATAGGTGGAATGGTATCAAATCCATTCCATTTGTTCCCTTCTGTACGTTATTGTGGGCTGTTTCCCCCTCAGCAGCCTCCTGTGATGTATATCCATAGACTAAATGTAGAGAGAAAGTGCATGATCCTTGGAAAATAAAGTATATTAAAGACAACACATACAGTATCCAACTAGTATTTACTGTTTTATTCAGACATTATAGTTAGAGTCATGTGGTACATCTTCAACATGTGTGTTGCATAAAGGTTTCACCATACTAGGTTTGGTTTCCTTCTTGCAGAACTTGGCTAGGCGAAGTGAACATCTGCGCTCTTATACTCCCTTAAAATATATTAGCTTGAAAAAACAAAGAAAAAGCGGCATTACTGTTTGCCCATCTTGAGACAACATAGCATCAAGTAAACTTCCTCAAAACACTGGGAAGCATAAGGTAAACCTTACTGTTTCAACTGGGAAGCATGCTGTAAAAGCTTACCATGTGCTTCCCAGTCTAAACAGTTTGTGCGAACTGTTTCCACTATGCTTTGGAATTTTGTGACATTTTTGTTCATTTTGGTGTTCGGCAGTGTTTTTTTCAGCTGTTGACACAAATGTTGTTATCTTCGGGTTTGTCGAAGTTCAGTTGCCGAAGTCTACCCCCCTTCGCCGGTGATTGGTCAACAGTAGGAATCCCTGAATGAAGTGCTTGTTGTCTTTCAATGACAGACAACTAGTTTTCATGCAAATACTGCACCAACATCTTGGTTAGATGTAAAAAAAAAATTGCCACAAAGATCTCCTAGACAAAAGGTCTAAATTATTTACATATTTCTTGAGTTGTCTTACTTCATACTATTTTGAGGAAGTGTACTGGCTACGGCAGCTCAACAGGGACAAACATTGCCATTTTTTCCCTCATTTTTCAAACAAAGGTATTTTAAGGGAGTATGCGAGCACAGACTTCGCCTAGCCGAGTTCTGCTATGAGCAAAACAAACCTGTGTATCCGGACACCTTAAGCATTATAGTCCACTCCTCTTCATGTGTATGTCATGTTCAGTTCCTGTGTTCTCAGTAAAGGGGCTGTGTCATCACCGAGGAGAAATGTTACTGGAAATTAGTGAAATTAAGAAAAGGTTTTTCAACAGATTTCAGTTTGGTGTGATGAATGCATGGCTGTATTCTTGTTCTTATGGGGAAATCCCCACAATAATAGGAAACACACATTTTGGGACATTTTGTTTGTCCCCAAAAGGTAAAATGCTTTTTCTAGGGGGTTTAAGGTTAAGGTTAGAATTAGTGTTAGGGTTGGAATTAGGTTTAGGGTTAAGGGCTAGGGTTAGGGTTTTGGATTAAGGTTAGGGTTAGGGGAAAAGTACGGGTTAGGATTAGGTTTAGAGGTTAGGGAAAATACGATTTTGAATGGGACTGAATTGTGTGTCCAAACAAGGTTAGCTGTACAAGACTGTGTGTGTGTGTGTGTGTGTGTGTGTAGGCCTACTGCTTCCTCATTCACATCTCCTGATGCATTGAGTCTCATCCGCAGCTCTACATTCTCCCTCTGCAGAACTTTATTTTTTTAAAGGTACAGAAATGAAGTAGAAAATATTGAATTGTAAAATACACCGTATAAAAACAAGCAGTTGACACAAACTACAAAACTGTTATTAGTTTTAAACCAACTAAGTCTCTTTAATCTAATCTTGTGACTCAGCGCCTCCACAGTCAGATGCAGCCGTTCTCCTCTGAGACTCCTCTCTCTACGAAACGCATCTGCGATAATGAACACCAGCAGGTGATACTGGGGAGAGGAGCAAGGAAATAAAAAAGATAAGAGATCTGCAATCTACAACCCATAGATGCTTTTAGTGATGTGCCCTGAAATCAAGACTGAATTATTTCCCTGTACTCACAAATGTCTAGCTCTGGAACATGTAGCATTGGTACATGTCTGCAGCTGGGTGTTTAAACACAAAGCCAAAGACTTTGGGTGGAGTCGGGAGGACGGCACAGAAGGACACAGAGAAGAGGGGGCATCTGTACAGCATAAACTGGGGAACACAAGACAAAAGAGGGAAGTAAGAATGAGAGTGATGAAAAGCGAAAGGAAGATTATTGGAAGAGGGAGGATGGGGCAGTTGTATTACACAACACCATAGAAACACAGAAAATGTAAGGGGCCCAATTACTTCTGTAAACCAAGTGTACATTTCTCCTTTTTAGACTTCATCATAATGAGGCAGTTTCATTTTCCCTTGGAGATTAACCCTAAACTCTCACCTTGGCATTGAACCCTAGGCTCTGACCTTGGAGTTGGAGCCTAAGCTCTTCCTTTTGAGTTAAACCCTAGGCTATTCCTTTGGAGTTGGACCCTACGCAACTAAGCATTTAACGTTAGGCAGCGTCTTTTTTTGGTGCAGTCCTTGATTTCAACGTCCATGGATTTACCGGTCCGAAACAAATCTGAACCAATCACAGACGTCCGATCCAGCCCATATTTGTCCCAAATATAGACGTTCCGATTTAGCCCAAACATAGACATCTAGAATTGGTTAAGATTTCTATGTTTCACAAGTTTGGACAGCACAGTACAGTAGAGCACAGCACATTACAATACACAGTACAGACAATTAGAGTATAGTACAGTAGAGTCCAGTACAGGACAATGCAGTGGAGCACAGTAGCCTACAGTAAAGAAAAGTGTACTATAATGTATCTTTCTTTACTCTACTGTAATGTACTACTGAAGCAAAACTGTACTCTACTGTACTCTACTTAATTAACTATTCTGTACTGTACCGTCCTTTACTGAATAAAACTGAACTGTCCTGTAGTGTACTCTTCTGTGTTCTACTGTACAAAACTGTACTGTGATGTTCAAACTTGTGAAACATAGCCTTTAACATCTATGATTCGTTCAGATTTGGACCTGGTCCGCACCAACCAAATTGTACTTGTTTGGGGGCAGAGCTCATTAATAGCCAGCATGCTTTGCAAGTGTTTGTTTTTACGTTTACATTTTGGTCATTCAGCAGCCTGCTCTTATCCAGTGACTTACAGTCAGTGCATTCAACTAAGGATAGATAAACGAGAACATATCACAATAGCGAGAAAATAAAATCTCTAACCATTACTCAGAATGTTATTGTAGTTGAAGTGGTCTGTTGGTTTATTATGTATGTTGTACTACTTTGAACATCATTGCTCCCAGATTTAGCAAAAGCAAGCATAATTGCATGATAGATGGGAGTAATAATACATACTTTGTTGCAATCTTAATTTGGCTCCTCTTTTCTATTAAAATGTGTGAAAAAAGTACAATTGTGTAGTAATGCGAATGTTTAGCAGCTGAAATTTGACCATAGAATCAATAACTGAAAAATACTTATTTACAATGTCTGCAAATGACATTTTTACATCCAGAAAACATGTATTTTTACCTTTCAAAATGCACAAGATGTTAATGTCAGGACAATATTACTGAAATGTGTATTTTGTATGCCATGTTGCTTACGGAGTAGGTTCTCACCTTGGTTTTGTGCTCCAAAATGTCAATCCCGCTCAAGGACAAAAACTAACTTTGCTCTTCTTCTGCAGCTTTTCTGTCGACTGTGTCAGACATCTAATGGAGGGCAAAGGACAGGGCCTTGCTCAACCACTGAATATGAATATTACATTAGGAAAAATATTACGCACACTGTTTTGAAGTCAGTTGTCATGTATGAAACCTCTAATAGTGTGCACTCTGCTTTCATTATTGTCTGATATCACTCATCTTTGGCAGGGCTGTGCTCCTGGAACAACAGATGAAAGTTTAGTGTTTCAGGATGTTACACCACTAAATCAACTGGTTCATGATCCCTGGGTGTAAATGACGTGTAAAGGCCCTGTTACGCAATAATACAACGCTTTGTTAAATTTGGGATCTTAACCCTTTTAATTAACTCCACACTATTTTAGCACTGTTGACGTCAGGTGGCGAGCTTGCTTTGTGTGTAAAGTCTCGGGAGGTAAATGACTAACCAAAATTAACTTCTCACTTAATATCATTAATGGAATAACCTTCAGACGCTATCTGACTGTTTTGCAGGTATTGCTATTGCAGGCACTGACATCTCAGATCGGAGGGAGAAGAAAAACCATCAGGAAAGTGTCATTCAGATTGTATCGTTACAGCGCACCACTTTATCAATGCCTCGTCTTACAATAGTACATACAGACGTAATTAGAAGCAAATGACCTCAATGTAGGAAAAAAATGGGTCCAGATTACATGTGCGATTTATGGTGATATGCAATAAGATAATTAAAATTGAGTTCAGAACATCAAAGCAACCCTATTTCTTTTTTATTTTACCTTTATTTAACCAGGCAAGTCAGTTAAGAACAAATTCTTATTTTCAATGACGGCCTGGGAACAGTGGGTTAACTGCCTGTTCAGGGGCAGAACGACAGATTTGTACCTTGTCAGCTCGGGGGTTTGAACTTGCAACCTTCCGGTTACTAGTCCAACGCTCTAACCACTAGGCTACCCTGCCGCCCCAACCCTATTTCTTAAAGCACCTTATATACAAGATGTCGCAAGTTTGCTTCAAACGAAATTTCACAGAATTCCAGAGTTCAGACTTGATAGACTTTGTTTGGATCTTAGTGACGATAATTGCATGCAGCAGACCCAACATTACCCCCAAGCTGTTTCCCTAACAACGCCAATGGCCTTTCCCTTTTCCAAAGTACTCTGGTTCTACAGTAGGACAGGGCTCTGTGATAATAAGTGACGGGAACTTAAGAATAGGAATGATGATGGTGTCTAAGAATCGTTGACAGACATGTTCTCCACTTGGTTCTGGAGCTGGTCTCCACCTCCCTGTTTCTTCTTCTTCCCTCCATCCTGCTGTTTCTTCTGCTTCTTGGACGTCTCCACGTCAATAGGCGCAGGCTTCACAAACTTCAGCATCTCTGTCATACCTAAGAAAATGAATAGGAGACGAATGAAAATTACGTCCACACAGTTTATGGCAATACTAGGCATCAAATATGCATAGAACTACAACTCTAGAGACATTTAGAAAAATAAGTACTCTGTGAGAAAGACAACCTTTCATGACCACCATCTTCCATGCATAGGACAAAAGTATTGCAGGCCCCTTCACAATAAATAATAATACTGTCTCTCACCTGGAGGCATGAAGTTCCGGAGTACCTCTGGAATCACGACACCCTCTTCGGTCTGGTACGTCTCCAGGATAGCACACATTACACGTGTGGTGGCACACATGGTTGCGTTGAGCATGTGCACATAGTCAGTCTGAAGAACACAGGAAGTGTGGTTTTAAAACTGGTTCAAATATTCCATCTTACTATGACTTTTTGATTATGGAAGCAAATCCAGATTCTATTTAAAGACTGGGTACGCTCACCTTGTCCATCATCTTTTTGGTCTGTCCGTAGCGGATACGCAGCCGACGGGCCTGGTAGTCTAAACAGTTGGAGCAGGAGACCAGTTCTCTGAAGGCTGCGGAGCCTGGGAACCAGGCCTCCAAGTCCAGCTTCTTACTGGCTGCATGGTTCAGAGCACCTGGGTGGGAGCAGACAAACACAGACATCCCATGTGTAACTCTGTGTTGTTTGTGTCGCACTGCTTTGCTTTATTTTGGCCAGGTCGCAGTTGTAAATGAGAACTTGCTCTCAACAAGCCTACCTGGTTAAATAAAGGTGGGAAAAATAAAAGACATGTAGGTAGTAAGACAGCTTGCAAGGGAAATGTCCGTTATGTGTCACATAAATCACACAGGATAAAAGGTCATTGTAATACCTTACAATGAGAAGGGTCTTATTAAAAATGGCAAGTTAACATTCATGAGTGACTGTTATTGTCATGATGTATACTTAAAGGAATAGTGCAAGATTCTGGCAATAAGGGATACCTCAGGATTTTGGCAATGAAGTCCTTTATCTTCTTCCCCAGATTCATATGAACTCATGGATACCATAGGCTTCCGGTTATTGAGCAAAAGCTAGTTAGCATAGGCTTCCGGTTATTGAGCAAAAGCTAGTTAGCATAGGCTTCCGGTCATTGAGCAAAAGCTAGTTAGCATAGGCTTCCGGTCATTGAGCAAAAGCTAGTTAGCATAGGCTTCCGGTTATTGAGCAAAAGCTAGTTAGCATAGGCTTCCGGTTATTGAGCAAAAGCTAGTTAGCATAGGCTTCCGGTTATTGAGCAAAAGGCTAGTTAGCATAGGCTTCCGGTTATTGAGCAAAAGGCTAGTTAGCATAGGCTTCCGGTTATTGAGAAAAAGCTAGTTAGCATAGGCTTCCGGTTATTGAGAAAAAGCTAGTTAGCATAGGCTTCCGGTTATTGACCAAAAGCTAGTTAGCATAGGCTTCCGGTTATTGACCAAAAGCTAGTTAGCATAGGCTTCCGGTTATTGAGCAAAAGCTAGTTAGCAATGGCTCGTGAAACTACCTCCACCTTCCTTCATACAGGACGCAGACATTTTTTCTCCACAAGTTCATCTGACTCCGGTGATGTAGAAGGGGCTTAATTGCCAAAAGCATCACTTTAAATGCCCAGTGCAGTCAAAAACGTGATATCCCTGTGTTTTATCTATATTTTACACACTCCGAGGTTAGAATAATATTGTGAAAATGAGGATGCTTTAGTGTAAGAGCTATTTGAAAAGATCACCTGAAATTTTAGCCAGTTTTGGTGTGATGGAGCTTTAGTGGTAAATTAGTTTAGACCAATAAGAAAGAGTTCCAAACCTCTGCCAATAACAGCTAGTTTTCAGTTTTTCCATCCCCACTCCCAGACAGTCCAAGACCACTCCCAGACAGTCCAAGCACAATTCTTGCTTGAGAAATTGCTCTTTGCTAAGAAGCTACTTTTGTTTCTTTTTGACCATTTTAATTGAAAACAAATCACAGTAAGGTACTTTAATTGGTTAACCAGAAATCATTTGATTTTGAGAAAGAAAAACAGCTGCATTGGACTTGTATGCCCTATTTTACTTACCCAGAGTCAAATGGTCTTATGGATACCAATGTATGGTTTGGACCCCAGGTATGGCCCTGCGTGCAGTTTGAAGTAAGTTGAAGGCGATTTTGCGAGCCAATGCTAAGTAGAGTTAGCACAATGACTGGCAAAAGGTAACATGTCACTGCACTAACGCTAGTAGCAACAATGAACCGCCTCACCCTTTGCCACCACTGCTGAAAAAAAATTCAGAGGGGAAACAGGACTTCGTCATTGCACTAACGCTAGTTAGCATTGGCGCACAAAACTACCCTCAACTCCCTTTAAACTGCACGCAGAATATAGCACTATCCATTTAATCTAAAACTTGTATTTCAGAGCACACAATGTTTCAAATGACATCAAGACAGGATTTGTAGCAACTACAGCCTCATTGTTGTGTTGTCGTACAGAAACCTTGGGTAAGCCCAAAATGTCACAATTCCCAAACTTAATCCTTTATTTCTCAATCATTTTGGATACAGGTCTGCCAATCATTCTTCCTCCAAAAAGGACCTTTCTATGGATTTACTTACAGGAAGATCCAAAACCAACCGCGTATGGAATTGCTATGTGATCATTAGTCTCTGTCCCAGAGAGGAACAGACGTGTTGGGGAGGACTATCTGCAGGACCTACCTGAGACTATGTTGATGATGCGGTAGGGGATCCCTAGTGTCTGGTAGAACTCTTCAGCCGTCCCAATCATCTCATCCATCATCTCCCAGGACTTGTTGTCATGAGGAGAGGCAAAAACAAACTGCTCTATCTGGGGGCAGAGAGCATGTTCATTAGTATTTCACAATCGTTAGCAGAGGCCCAGCCCCCCAAAAAATGACCTTTTCTGGAAATGAGTATCACTTGACATGATCTGTAAATTGTCAATAATATCCAGACTTTATCCTTCCCCAATTAGGCCTATAAAATGCAAAGCACTATAACAAAGCTGTTGCCTTTTCCACACTGACCATGACACACCCACCATGTCTACTTTGAGAAAATGTCCACTTACCTTCTCAAACTGGTGCACCCTGAAGATGCCTCGGGTGTCACGCCCGTGGGAACCCACTTCCTGTCTGAAGCAGGTGGAGAGGCCGGCGTAGCGCATTGGCAGATCCTCTGGCTTCAGCCACTCGTCTCTCAGGAAGGCTGCGATGGGCTGCTCTGAGGTGGCAATCAGGTACTTCTCATCTATGGCCGCATCCTCAGATTTCTCACTGCTCTTCCCAATCACCTGAGAGACAAGGAGGGAAGGCAGAGAATACATTACATACAAAAACCCACATATCAAAATGAACATCAAAAATGCATATTTGTCTTAACATGCAACAAAACTAAGAGACATGAAGAAAAAAAAAACATATTGGGGCCCTTATCCCGCAATAGGAATGAAAGGAAGATTAGTTTCAAATCCATCATACCTTGTAAAGTTCATCATCAAACTGGCTGAGCTGAGCCACCTCCTGCATGACCTCTTTCCTCATGAAGAAGGGGGTGTAGAGCATTTGGTAGTTCTTGCTGTGGAGCATCCGCAGAGCATAATTGATCAATGCCTGCTCCAGGAAAACTAGCGGCCCCTACAAACACAAAAAAAGGAAACAGTCAGTAAGGATAACTATACACTGAGTTTAACATAATTACACCTGTTATGAATCGGCCTGTGAGTGTATTGGCTACATATGACAGTGACTAAGAACTTGCTTTGAGGAAGTAGCCACGGCTCCCAGCCACTATAGCTCCTTTCTCTCCGTCGTAGCCATCGATCATGACTACCAGGTCTACGTGGGAATACTTCTTCTGCACAGTACAGTCTCCCCAGGTGCGCTCCACTTTGTTATCAGCATCCTGGCAGGGAGAGAGCGACAAGGTAAATTACAGAGTAGACAAGTAAACAAGAGGCAAAACAAAATTCATTCATGAGACAGAGGCAGCGGACAAGGCATGAGAATTATCTCCCTATTGCTGATGGGAATTCAAAATTCCATGACACCCACCTCATCATTACTGATGGGCACAGATGGATGCAGGAGGTTCCCGATCTCTCGCAGGTATTGAAAGCGCTCTTCCTCCAGCTTTACCCTCTCACCGTCAGATTTCTGCACTGCCTCATCTACAAGCAGACGGACCTTCTTGATCTGGGTGACCGTGAGGGGCTAGAAAAAGGGGAAAATAGACATGAAACATACCCATGAGTATGGGACCCACAAGTCAATCAGCATATAGATGAACTGCTGGCTAGCGAGTTGACCTACCGATAGTGTGTCTGCCGTTAGGGCCTCCAAATTCTGGGCGTCGTCTGGGACAGAATCATCATCATCCCCAACTGGCTCCCTCTTCTGTATACAGAAAAGGCACAGAACAGGGTGAACTGGTAGAAAGAAACTATCTGCATATAGTATAGAACATAACGCTTTCAGACTGATGGGGGGGGGGGGGGGGGGGGGGGGGGCATGTAGCCATGTAGGTTACATAAAGCCTATATAGTTCACCAGCAGTTTCACAGGCTGTACCTTCATTTTCTCTCCAACTGTCTTGCTGCATAAATTCTTTGCCTTGTTGAGGTTGTCGGCAGTGAAACGACCTGATGAGCATGGAAAGGGCAAGGGTCAGCGTCATATTGACGTCATGAATCAATTTAATGATGGTTGTGTCTTGAGCCTAGGTATCACGACAAGTAGCTTTAACGTCAGTGACGCTCACAGGCGACAATGAAGAGACCCCCATAACCATAACAATGTAGACTTGAGTAGTCCAACATTCAATCTCAGTCAAATCTGCATCCACGCTATTTTCCATCTTGTTCCAATAACAGGGTCATGTATAGATGGGATCCAGCTTGTCAAATTTACAACAAAAGTTTATATAATTTTTTTGCATTTTAGCTAACCCTTTTCCTAACCTTCACCTACTTATCCTAACCAGCTACGTAAATTATCCTAAACCTACTACGAAAAGTACATTCTGGCAAAAGCTGGATCCCTTCTAGCCAAGACCCAATAACAGCTGTGGGACGTTGAGAGGAGAGGTTTTGATGCATTTGTTATGGGTATGTTGGACGGGGATTGCATCAGATTGGAGCTACAGTCAGTGTGGATAGGATGACGTGGCTAACCATCGTTTGGGTTTTCCTTGATAGTTTAGTTACTGAAGCATACATTATTTTAGTTAGCTAAATTAATGTTAGACAACATTGAACGACATATCAGGTATAGCCTAACTAAAGACATGGGAAAGAAAATGTATTGGTTGTGGTTAGTGAACTAACGTAGCTGGATAGCTAACTGGCTATACAGTCATTTGCTATATACCGGTGACTAGCTAGCGCAGGCTACCAACTAACCAGAGTTTAGCTGAGAATATCCAGGCAGATAATTCACTATACATTTTCTAAAAACGTATACTGACGTATTATGCTTCAATTTCTTAATTTGTATCTGGGTGACTACAAGGCCAGCTTTTAACTACCTATAATAAATACATGAAGCTAGCAAGCCATGTGAGTGGACACCACCATCCGATTCAATGAATGCTAACGCTAGCTTGCAGTCGGAACTTACATTTTCTCCATTCTGTGTCTGCGTGTACTAGTTTATCCACAAGTGACACATCTTTGAACCTTTTTCTTTGAGTTTCTCTGATTACTTCAGGATCACCGCCTTTATCGGTTCGAAATTGGTCTAAATCGAGCACCATGATGATTCCACGCTTTGATGACTGTCAAAAACGGTGCAGAGTAACAGAGAAAAGCAAGCCGGTGTGAAAAGTACCAGCGGCAAAAACGATTACGTCACTTCCTTCTTCGATGAGGTTTAACGGTGGATGGCATCCAATGAATGTTGCATTACCGCCACCTACTAGACTGGAGTACAACTCCCTTAAATTTAAAAAATCGAATTATATTGATCACGTACACATGGTTAGCAGAGGTTAATGAGAGTGTAGCGAAATGCTTGTGTTTCTAGTTCCGACAGTATATCTAAGTAATATAACAATTCCCCAGATCCCCAGATCCCCCCCCTCACTTCTGTACACTGCTGCTACTCACTGTTTATTATCTATGCATAGTCAATTCACGCCTACCTACACGTACAAATGACCTCATCTAACTTGTACCCCCGCACACTGACTCGGTACCGGTAACCCCTGTATATAGCCTTGTTACTGTTATTCTTATTGTGTTACTTTTTATAATTATTTTTTACATTCGTCTATTTGAACTGCACTGTTAGTTAAAGGCTTGTAAGTAAGCATTTCACGGTAAGGTCTACACTTGTTGTATTTGGCGCATGTGACAAATGAAGTTAGATTTCGTTTGATAGAAAGATGAGACTCAAGAATTAGCATTTTTCGGGCATCATGTCCAAATCATCCGAAAGTATCTAAAATTGATGGGGAAACTCAACAAAGTCCTACATGATTACAACATGATGCAATGAAAATGATAATATTCATACCATGACTTGAGCGGGATTTGTGCCACAAATGCTAAAAGGTCAGTATTTGGAAACAGTGCCAGGAAAACTAAACCAAAGCATCGATTTCCGTCATACCGTGTTTGTAGACTGCTTACAAGGTAAGAAAACCAATATGTAATTTTGGTTAAGTATCCCTTTAAGTACATTTAAAACTGGATACTTTATAAAAACTTTAACTCAAGTAGTATTCTACTGGGTGATTTTCTATTAAATTATCTTTACTTTTACTCAAGGATGACAATTGGGTACTTTTTCCACCACTGGACTTTGGCATCATTTTCTGGAATTTTCCAAGCTGTTTAAAAGCACAGTGTATGTAAACATCTGACCCACTGGAATTGTGTTACAGTGAATTATAAGTGAAATAATCTGTCTGTAAACAATTGTTGGAAAAATTATTTGTGTCATCCACAAAATATATGTCCTAACTGACTTTCCAAAACTATAGTTTGTTTACAAGAATTTTGTGGAGTGGTTGAAATACGAGTTTTAATGACTCCAACCTATGTGTGTGTAAACTTCCGACTTCAACTGTAGGGGTAAAGTAACAATGCATGATAAACATTAAGTTGCAGCAGTGTAAAAACAAAGAGGCGGTTTCAATGTAAGTAATCTGGTTGGCCATTTGATTCATTGTTCGGCAGTCTTATGGCCTGGGGATAGAAGCTGTTAACCAAAAGGTTTCTACCAGGAACCAAAAAGGGTTATTCGCAGGGTTCCCCTATGGAGACATCCGACGAACCCTTTTAAGTTCTAGAAAGCACCTTTTCTCTCTCTAAGAGTGTACTAACCCGCACACAGAGTTTAGGTTTTTATATGAGGGTTTTGGGAAATAATTTCTGTGTCTGTATGAGGGTTTTGGGAAATAATTTCTGTGTCTGTATGAGGGTTTTGGGAAATAATTTCTGTGTCTGTATGAGGGTTTTGGGAAATTGCAGCATCCTTTTTCCAGGAATTGTGGAAAGACTTTTTGTTTCTCTGAGGTTAATGATAAATACTTTCTGTTTCTCTATGAGGTTAATGATAAATACTTTCTGTTTCTCTATGAGGTTAAGGATAAATACTTTCTGTTTCTCTATGAGGTTAAGGATAAATACTTTCTGTTTCTCTATGAGGTTAAGGATAAATACTTTCTGTTTCTCTATGAGGTTAAGGATAAATACTTTCTGTTTCTCTATGAGGTTAAGGATAAATACTTTCTGTTTCTCTATGAGGTTAAGGATAAATACTTTTTCTGTTTCTCTGTTTCTCTATGAGGTTAAGGATAAATACTTTCTGTTTCTCTCTATGAGGTTAAGGATAAATACTTTCTGTTTCTCTATGAGGTTAAGGATAAATACTTTCTGTTTCTCTATGAGGTTAAGGATAAATACTTTCTGTTTCTCTATGAGGTTAAGGATAAATACTTTCTGTTTCTCTATGAGGTTAAGGATAAATACTTTCTGTTTCTCTATGAGGTTAAGGATAAATACTTTCTGTTTCTATGAGGTTAAGAGTTTCTCTATGAGGTTAAGGATAAATACTTTCTGTTTCTCTATGAGGTTAAGGATAAATACTTTCTGTTTCTCTATGAGGTTAAGGATAAATACTTTCTGTTTCTCTATGAGGTTAAGGATAAATACTTTCTGTTTCTCTATGAGGTTAATAAGGATAAATACTTTCTGTTTCTCTATGAGGTTAATGATAAATACTTTCTGTTTCTCTATGAGGTTAATGATAAATACTTTCTGTTTCTCTATGAGGTTAAGGATAAATACTTTCTGTTTCTCTATGAGGTTAAGGATAAATACTTTCTGTTTCTCTATGAGGTTAAGGATAAATACTTTCTGTTTCTCTATGAGGTTAAGGATAAATACTTTCTGTTTCTCTATGAGGTTAAGGATAAATACTTTCTGTTTCTCTATGAGGTTAAGGATAAATACTTTCTGTTTCTCTATGAGGTTAAGGATAAATACTTTCTGTTTCTCTATGAGGTTAAGGATAAATACTTTCTGTTTCTCTATGGTTAAGGATAAATACTTTCTGTTTCTCTATGAGGTTAAGGATAAATACTTTCTGTTTCTCTATGAGGTTAAGGATAAATACTTTCTGTTTCTCTATGAGGTTAAGGATAAATACTTTCTGTTTCTCTATGAGGTTAAGGATAAATACTTTCTGTTTCTCTATGAGGTTAATGATAAATACTTTCTGTTTCTCTATGAGGTTAAGGATAAATACTTTCTGTTTCTCTATGAGGTTAAGGATAAATACTTTCTGTTTCTCTATGAGGTTAAGGATAAATACTTTCTGTTTAAATACTCTGTTTCTCTATGAGGTTAATGATAAATACTTTCTGTTTCTCTATGAGGTTAAGGATAAATACTTTCTGTTTCTCTATGAGGTTAAGGATAAATACTTTCTGTTTCTCTATGAGGTTAAGGATAAATACTTTCTGTTTCTCTATGAGGTTAAGGATAAATACTTTCTGTTTCTCTATGAGGTTAAGGATAAATACTTTCTGTTTCTCTATGAGGTTAATGGATAAATACTTTCTGTTTCTCTATGAGGTTAAGGATAAATACTTTCTGTTTCTCTATGAGGTTAAGGATAAATACTTTCTGTTTCTCTATGAGGTTAAGGATAAATACTTTCTGTTTCTCTATGAGGTTAAGGATAAATACTTTCTGTTTCTCTATGAGGTTAAGGATAAATACTTTCTGTTTCTCTATGAGGTTAAGGATAAATACTTTCTGTTTCTCTATGAGGTTAAGGATAAATACTTTCTGTTTCTCTATGAGGTTAAGGATAAATACTTTCTGTTTCTCTATGAGGTTAAGGATAAATACTTTCTGTTTCTCTATGAGGTTAAGGATAAATACTTTCTGTTTCTCTATGAGGTTAAGGATAAAAATACTTTCTGTTTCTCTTTCTCTATGAGGTTAAGGATAAATACTTTCTGTTTCTCTATGAGGTTAAGGATAAATACTTTCTGTTTCTCTATGAGGTTAAGGATAAATACTTTCTGTTTCTCTATGAGGTTAAGGATAAATACTTTCTGTTTCTCTATGAAGGATAAATACTTTCTGTTTCTCTATGATAAATAAATACTTTCTGTTTCTCTATGAGGTTAAGGATAAATACTTTCTGTTTCTCTATGAGGTTAAGGATAAATACTTTCTGTTTCTCTATGAGGTTAAGGATAAATACTTTCTGTTTCTCTATGAGGTTAAGGATAAATACTTTCTGTTTCTCTATGAGGTTAAGGATAAATACTTTCTGTTTCTCTATGAGGTTAAGGATAAATACTTTCTGTTTCTCTATGAGGTTAAGGATAAATACTTTCTGTTTCTCTATGAGGTTAAGGATAAATACTTTCTGTTTCTCTATGAGGTTAAGGATAAATACTTTCTGTTTCTCTATGAGGTTAAGGATAAATACTTTCTGTTTCTCTATGAGGTTAAGGATAAATAAATACTTTCTGTTTCTCTATGAGGTTAAGGATAAATACTTGTTTCTCTGTTAAGGATAAATACTTTCTTTCTATGAGGTTAAGGATAAATACTTTCTGTTTCTCTATGAGGTTAAGGATAAATACTTTCTGTTTCTTCTGTTTAAATACTCTATGAGGTTAAGGATAAATACTTTCTGTTTCTCTATGAGGTTAAGGATAAATACTTTCTGTTTCTCTATGAGGTTAAGGATAAATACTTTCTGTTTCTCTATGAGGTTAAGGATAAATACTTTCTGTTTCTCTATGAGGTTAAGGATAAATACTTGTTTCTGTTTCTCTGTTTCTCTATGAGGTTAAGGATAAATACTTTCTGTTTCTCTATGAGGTTAAGGATAAATACTTTCTGTTTCTCTATGAGGTTAAGGATAAATACTTTCTGTTTCTCTATGAGGTTAAGGATAAATACTTTCTGTTTCTCTATGAGGTTAAGGATAAATACTTTCTGTTTCTCTATGAGGTTAAGGATAAATACTTTCTGTTTCTCTATGAGGTTAAGGATAAATACTTTCTTTCTCTATGAGGTTAAGGATAAATATTTCTCTATGAGGTTAAGGATAAATACTTTCTGTTTCTCTATGAGGTTAAGGATAAATACTTTCTGTTTCTCTATGAGGTTAAGGATAAATACTTTCTGTTTCTCTATGAGGTTAAGGATAAATACTTTCTGTTTCTCTATGAGGTTAAGGATAAATACTTTCTGTTTCTCTATGAGGTTAAGGATAAATACTTTCTGTTTCTCTATGAGGTTAAGGATAAATACTTTCTGTTTCTCTGTTTCTCTATGAGGTTAAGGATAAATACTTTCTGTTTCTCTATGAGGTTAAGGATAAATACTTTCTGTTTCTCTATGAGGTTAAGGATAAATACTTTCTGTTTCTCTATGAGGTTAAGGATAAATACTTTCTGTTTCTCTAAATAAATACTTTCTGTTTCTCTATGAGGTTAAGGATAAATACTTTCTGTTTCTCTATGAGGTTAAGGATAAATACTTTCTGTTTCTCTATGAGGTTAAGGATAAATACTTTCTGTTTCTCTATGAGGTTAAGGATAAATACTTTCTGTTTCTCTATGAGGTTAAGGATAAATACTTTCTGTTTCTCTATGAGGTTAAGGATAAATACTTTCTGTTTCTCTATGAGGTTAAGGATAAATACTTTCTGTTTCTCTATGAGGTTAAGGATAAATACTTTCTGTTTCTCTATGAGGTTAAGGATAAATACTTTCTGTTTCTCTATGAGGTTAAGGATAAATACTTTCTGTTTCTCTATGAGGTTAAGGATAAATACTTTCTGTTTCTCTATGAGGTTAATGAGGTTATAAATACTTTCTGTTTCTCTATGAGGTTAAAATACTTTCTGGATAAATAAATACTTTCTGTTTCTCTATGAGGTTAAGGATAAATACTTTCTGTTTCTCTATGAGGTTAAGGATAAATACTTTCTGTTTCTCTATGAGGTTAAGGATTAAGGGTTAAGGATAAATACTTTCTGTTTCTCTATGAGGTTAAGGATAAATACTTTCTGTTTCTCTATGAGGTTAAGGATAAATACTTTCTGTTTCTCTATGAGGTTAAGGATAAATACTTTCTGTTTCTCTATGAGGTTAAGGATAAATACTTTCTGTTTCTCTATGAGGTTAAGGATAAATACTTTCTGTTTCTCTATGAGGTTAAGGATAAATACTTTCTGTTTCTCTATGAGGTTAAGGATAAATACTTTCTGTTTCTCTATGAGGTTAAGGATAAATACTTTCTGTTTCTCTATGAGGTTAAGGATAAATACTTTCTGTTTCTCTATGAGGTTAAGGATAAATACTTTCTGTTTCTCTATGAGGTTAAGGATAAATACTTTCTGTTTCTCTATGAGGTTAAGGATAAATACTTTCTGTTTCTCTAAATGAGGTTAAGGATAAATACTTTCTGTTTCTCTATGAGGTTAAGGATAAATACTTTCTGTTTCTCTATGAGGTTAAGGATAAATACTTTCTGTTTCTCTATGAGGTTAAGGATAAATACTTTTCTGTTTCTCTATGAGGTTAAGGATAAATACTTTCTGTTTCTCTATGAGGTTAAGGATAAATACTTTCTGTTTCTCTATGAGGTTAGGATAAATACTTTCTGTTTCTCTATGAGGTTAAGGATAAATACTTTCTGTTTCTCTATGAGGTTAAGGATAAATACTTTCTGTTTCTCTATGAGGTTAAGGATAAATACTTTCTGTTTCTCTATGAGGTTAAGGATAAATACTTTCTGTTTCTCTATGAGGTTAAGGATAAATACTTTCTGTTTCTCTATGAGGTTAAGGATAAATACTTTCTGTTTCTCTAAGGTTAAGGATAAATACTTTCTGTTTCTCTATGAGGTTAAGGATAAATACTTTCTGTTTCTCTATGAGGTTAAGGATAAATACTTTCTGTTTCTCTATGAGGTTAAGGATAAATACTTTCTGTTTCTCTATGAGGTTAAGGATAAATACTTTCTGTTTCTCTATGAGGTTAAGGATAAATACTTTCTGTTTCTCTATGAGGTTAAGGATAAATACTTTCTGTTTCTCTATGAGGTTAAGGATAAATACTTTCTGTTTCTCTATGAGGTTAAGGATAAATACTTTCTGTTTCTCTATGAGGTTAAGGATAAATACTTTCTGTTTCTCTATGAGGTTAAGGATAAATACTTTCTGTTTCTCTATGAGGTTAAGGATAAATACTTTCTGTTTCTCTATGAGGTTAAGGATAAATACTTTCTGTTTCTCTATGAGGTTAAGGATAAATACTTTCTGTTTCTCTATGAGGTTAAGGATAAATACTTTCTGTTTCTCTATGAGGTTAAGGATAAATACTAAATTTTCTGTTTCTCTATGAGGTTAAGGATAAATACTTTCTGTTTCTCTATGAGGTTAAGGATAAATACTTTCTGTTTCTCTATGAGGTTAAGGATAAATACTTTCTGTTTCTCTATGAGGTTAAGGATAAATACTTTCTGTTTCTCTATGAGGTTAAGGATAAATACTTTCTGATAAATACTTTCTGTTTCTCTATGAGGTTAAGGATAAATACTTTCTGTTTCTCTATGAGGTTAAGGATAAATACTTTCTGTTTCTCTATGAGGTTAAGGATAAATACTTTCTGTTTCTCTATGAGGTTAAGGATAAATACTTTCTGTTTCTCTATGAGGTTAAGGATAAATACTTTCTGTTTCTCTATGAGGTTAAGGATAAATACTTTCTGTTTCTCTATGAGGTTAAGGATAAATACTTTCTGTTTCTCTATGAGGTTAAGGATAAATACTTTCTGTTTCTCTATGAGGTTAAGGATAAATACTTTCTGTTTCTCTATGAGGTTAAGGATAAATACTTTCTGTTTCTCTATGAGGTTAAGGATAAATACTTTCTGTTTCTCTATGAGGTTAAGGATAAATACTTTCTGTTTCTCTAGGTGAGGTTAAGGTTAAGGATAAATACTTTCTGTTTCTCTATGAGGTTAAGGATAAATACTTTCTGTTTCTCTATGAGGTTAATGAGGATAAATACTTTCTGTTTCTCTATGAGGTTAAGGATAAATACTTTCTGTTTCTCTATGAGGTTAAGGATAAATACTTTCTTTCTGTTTCTCTAAATGATGAGGTTAAGGATAAATACTTTCTGTTTCTCTATGAGGTTAAATAAATACTTTCTGTTTCTCTATGAGGTTAAGGATTAAGGATAAATACTTTCTGTTTCTCTATGAGGTTAAGGATAAATACTTTCTGTTTCTCTATGAGGTTAAGGATAAATACTTTCTGTTTCTCTATGAGGTTAAGGATAAATACTTTCTGTTTCTCTATGAGGTTAAGGATAAATACTTTCTGTTTCTCTATGAGGTTAAGGATAAATACTTTCTGTTTCTCTATGAGGTTAAGGATAAATACTTTCTGTTTCTCTATGAGGTTAAGGATAAATACTTTCTGTTTCTCTATGAGGTTAAGGATAAATACTTTCTGTTTCTCTATGAGGTTAAGGATAAATACTTTCTGTTTCTCTATGAGGTTAAGGATAAATACTTTCTGTTTCTCTATGAGGTTAAGGATAAATACTTTCTGTTTCTCTATGAGGTTAAGGATAAATACTTTCTGTTTCTCTATGAGGTTAAGGATAAATACTTTCTGTTTCTCTTTCTGTTTCTCTATGAGGTTAAGGATAAATACTTTCTGTTTCTCTATGAGGTTAAGGATAAATACTTTCTGTTTCTCTATGAGGTTAAGGATAAATACTTTCTGTTTCTCTATGAGGTTAAGGATAAATACTTTCTGTTTCTCTATGAGGTTAAGGTAAATACTTTCTGTTTCTCTATGAAAGGATAAATACTTTCTGTTTCTCTATGAGGTTAAGGATAAATACTTTCTGTTTCTCTATGAGGTTAAGGATAAATACTTTCTGAGGTTTAAATACTTTCTCTATGAGGTTAAGGATAAATACTTTCTGTTTCTCTATGAGGTTAAGGATAAATACTTTCTGTTTCTCTATGAGGTTAAGGATAAATACTTTTTCTCTATGAGGTTAAGGATAAATACTTTCTGTTTCTCTATGAGGTTAAGGATAAATACTTTCTGTTTCTCTATGAGGTTAAGGATAAATACTTTCTGTTTCTCTATGAGGTTAAGGATAAATACTTTCTGTTTCTCTATGAGGTTAAGGATAAATACTTTCTGTTTCTCTATGAGGTTAAGGATAAATACTTTCTGTTTCTCTATGAGGTTAAGGATAAATACTTTCTGTTTCTCTGAGGATTAAATAAATACTTTCTGTTTCTCTATGAGGTTAAGGATAAATACTTTCTGTTTCTCTATGAGGTTAAGGATAAATACTTTCTGTTTCTCTATGAGGTTAAGGATAAATACTTTCTGTTTCTCTATGAGGTTAAGGATAAATACTTTCTGTTTCTCTATGAGGTTAAGGATAAATACTTTCTGTTTCTCTATGAGGTTAAGGATAAATACTTTCTGTTTAAATACTTTCTGTTTCTCTATGAGGTTAAGGATAAATACTTTCTGTTTCTCTATGAGGTTAAGGATAAATACTTTCTGTTTCTCTATGAGGTTAAGGATAAATACTTTCTGTTTCTCTATGAGGTTAAGGATAAATACTTTCTGTTTCTCTATGAGGTTAAGGATAAATACTTTCTGTTTCTCTATGTTTCTTTCTGTTTCTCTATGAGGTTAAGGATAAATACTTTCTGTTTCTCTATGAGGTTAAGGATAAATACTTTCTGTTTCTCTATGAGGTTAAGGATAAATACTTTCTGTTTCTCTATGAGGTTAATGATAAATACTTTCTGTTTCTCTATGAGGTTAAGGATAAATACTTTCTGTTTCTCTATGAGGTTAAGGATAAATACTTTCTGTTTCTCTATGAGGTTAAGGATAAATACTTTCTGTTTCTCTATGAGGATAAATACTTTCTGTTTCTCTATGAGGTTATAAATACTTTCTGTTTCTCTATGAGGTTAAGGATAAATACTTTCTGTTTCTCTATGAGGTTAAGGATAAATACTTTCTGTTTCTTTCTGTTTCTCTATTAAGGATAAATACTTTCTGTTTCTCTATGAGGTTAAGGATAAATACTTTCTGTTTCTCTATGAGGTTAATGATAAATACTTTCTGTTTCTCTATGAGGTTAAGGATAAATACTTTCTGTTTCTCTATGAGGTTAAGGATAAATACTTTCTGTTTCTCTATGAGGTTAAGGATAAATACTTTCTGTTTCTCTATGAGGTTAAGGATAAATACTTTCTGTTTCTCTATGAGGTTAATGATAAATACTTTCTGTTTCTCTATGAGGTTAAGGATAAATACTTTGTTTCTCATTTGAAATGTATGGAGGAAGGCTGTTTAAAAAATATTCCTTTTTCCCTTTCCTGTTTGCCTGTGTCACCAGCCCCTCCTGTGTGACATTAGCTCTTCAAAAGCGCATACCCTATCTGGTATTCCGTTGATTTAAGGTGTCTCATTTATAAATGTTGTGTATGCACAAAATATTCATGCTACTTTCCTTTAATATATTTTCTCATGCCTTTATTCCAAGTCATCTCACCTCTATAGAGATGCTGTCTGACGAAATCATTATTTTAGTTCTTCAAAGTAAATCAGGCATTATTTTATGACTGCTGAATACCAACTATCAATCACTAAGATCATGTATTTTCAGGTAGAGATACCTTGCGAAACAACTGCTTTCTATCCATCTCTATCAAACACCTTTCTTATTGTACAGTGCCTTTGGAATGTATTTAGACCCTTTGACTTTTTCCACATTTTGTTATTCTAAAAATGATTAAATTAAAATGTATTGTATTGTGTGTAGATTGATGGGGAAAAATATCAATTTAATCCATTTTAGAATAAGAAAATGTGGGAAAAGTCAAGGGGTCGGAATACTTTCCGTCAATTGAAATAAATGTATTAGGCCCTAATCTAAGGATGTCACATGACTAGGCATAACATGACATAACCCACACACCGGGGACCCAGGCCCAGCCAATCATAATTAGCTTTTCCCCACAAAGGGGCTTCATTACAGGCGGAAATCCTCCTCAGTTTCATCAGCTGTCGGGGTGGCTGGTCTCAGACGATCCCGCAGGTGAAGAAGCCAGATGTGGAGGTCCTGCGCTGGTGTGGTTACACGTGTTCTGCAGTTGTGAGGCCAGTTAGAAGTACTGCCAAATTCTCTAAAACAACTTGTGACTGCTTATGGTAGAGAAATTAACATTCAATTCTCTGGCAACAGCTCTGGTGGACATACCTGCAGCCAGCATGCCAATTGCACATTCCCTCAACACTTGAGACATCTGTGGCATTATGTTGTGTGACAAAACTGCACATTTTAGGGTGGCTTGTTATTGTCCCCAACACAAGGTGCACCTGTGTAATGAGCATGCTGTTTAATCAGCTTCTTGATATTCCACACCTATCAGGTGGATAGATTACTGTATCTTGACAAAGGATAAAATGCTCTATAACCGGGATATAG
Organism: Oncorhynchus nerka; assembly: GCF_034236695.1. NCBI lineage: Eukaryota > Metazoa > Chordata > Actinopteri > Salmoniformes > Salmonidae > Oncorhynchus > Oncorhynchus nerka. The sequence continues at coordinate 84,988,470 of NC_088402.1, forward strand.
TACAGCACACCTGTACTTGGGGAGTTTTTCCCCATTCTTCTCTGCAGATCCTCATGCTCGGTCAGGTTGGATGGGGAGCATTGCTGCACAGTTATTTTCAGGTCTCCAGAGATGTTCGATCAGGTTCAAGTCTCTGGCTGGGCCACTCAAGGACATTCAGAGACTTGTTCCGAAGCCACTCCTACGTTGTCTTGGCTGTGTGCTTAGGGTCGTTGTCCTGTTGGAAGGTGAAACTTCGCCCACAGTCTGTGGTCCTGAGCACTGGAGCAGGTTTTCATCAAGGATCTCTCCGTACTTTGCTCCGTTAATCTTTGCCTCGATCCTGACTAGTCTCCCAGACCCTGCCGCTGAATAACATCCCCACAGCTTGATGCTGCCACCACCATGCTTCAACATAGGGATTGTGCCAGGTTTCTTCCAGATGTGACGCTTGGCATTCTGGCCAAATAATTCAATCTTGGTTTCATCAAACCATAGAATCCTGTTTCTCATGGTCTGAGAGTCTTTAGGTGCTTTTTGGCAAACTACAAGCGGGCTGTCATGTGCTTATTACTGAGGAGTGGCTTCTGTCTGGCCACTCTACCATAAAGGCCTGATTGGAGTGCTGCAGAGATGTTTGTCCTTCTGGAAGGTTCTCCCACCACAGAGGAACTCTAGAGCTCTTTCAGAGTGACCATCGGGTACTTGGTCACCTCCCTGACCAAGGCCCTTCTCCCCCGATTGCTCAGGTTGGCCAGCTCTAGGAAGAGTTTTGGGGGTTCCAAACTTCTTCCATTTAAAAATGCAGATGAGAGAAGCCTGTAATTTTCAGACAAAATGAGAAAAAAATCCAGAAAATCACATTGTAGAATTTTTTATGAATTTATTTGCAAATTATGGTGGAAAATAAGTATTTGGTCAATAACAAAAGTTTATCTCAATACTTTGTTATATACCCTTTGTTGGCAATGACAGAGGTCAAACGGTTTCTGTAAGTCTTCACAAGGTTTTCACACACTGTTGCTGGTATTTTAGCCCATTCCTCCAAGCAATCTCAACGCTGTGCGTTACAAGGAAGACATCCTCCTCCCTCATGTGGTACCCTTCCTGCAGGCTCATCCTGACACGACCCTCCAGCATGACAATGCCACCAGCAATACTATTCGTTCTGTGCGTGATTTCCTGCAAGACAGGAATGTCAGTGTTCTGCCATGGCCAGCGAAGAGCCTGGATCACAATCCCATTGAGCACGCCTGGGACCTGTTGGATCGGAGGGTCTTGGTGGAAGAGCGGGGTAACATCTCGCAGCAAAAACTGGTACATCTGGTGCAGTCCATGAGAAGGAGATAAACTGTTGTACCTAAAGCCAAAATGTTGTCCTGGTCTTTCCTGATGGGGACAGGAGGCTTCAGGTTAGGGAATGGAGGACCTAGATAATTGGAATATTAACTATAATTAGTGCCCACATTTATGAATGAAATTCAATTTGAGTTAGCTGTGTATCTCATCTGAGTGAGAATTGCTGATGATATACAGTATGTGTGGTTCATATTATGACAATTTTCTTTTGGAAATCTGCCACTGAACCACACAATTCTATCTAGGGAGAGTGCAAACAAAATGTGTAGAATTGCAGGAAATTAGATGTAAAACAGCTAATTTTGCTCTCTGCCCCATGGCAAAATGTGTAGGATTGCAGCAAACTTCCTTGAAAACTGTAGCATGTTCTGTACACCCCATTGCTAAATAATTACAATTGCACGAAATTAACTCTAAAACGTAAAAAATATATGGGAGGGGGAGGCGTGGTATGGATGTAGGTACACAGAGCTGCTAGCAACTGCGGCCCCTCATTATCAGATTTTGTGGCCCCCACCCCCATCAAAGTTGCCCACCCCGTTCTAGAATGTTTTCATCCAAAATATCGAATACAATCAAATGCTGCCTTCTTGTGATAAACCAGGTTCTCTGCAAATTATATATATATTTATTTTCATTTTGTTATTTAACCTGTATTTAACTACCCAGAAGCACTCCGAGCCGAATGCATTTCAATGGGGACGTTCGCACGGAGTGGAATAGCAAAGCCCCCTTGCAGTTGAAGGCGCCGCATTTTTCAAACTTTGCGTTGTCTTCAGACCAGCCAGAGTCCGTCAAAGAACAGGAAGCCAATTAGAATGAGTTTTTTGGGCCTCCCGAGTGGCGCAGTGGTCTAAGGCACTGCATCGCAATTCTCCAGTGGCTGTGCCACAGAAGCAGTGCGGCTTGGCTGGGTTGTGTTTCGGAGGATGCACGGCTCATGACCTTCACCTCTCCCATGTCCGTACGGGAGTTGCTACGATGGGACAGGACTATTATTACCAATTGAATACCACAAAATTGGGAGAAAAAAAAATACATTTAAATATGAGTTTTTCCCTAAAAAGGGGCTTTATTACAGACAAATACTTCCCAGCACCCCGGATGTGGAGGCCCTGGGCTGGCATGGTTACACGTGGTCTACAGGTGTGAGGCCAAATTCTCTAAAACAACATTGGAGGTGGCTTATGGTAGACAAATGAAAATGTAGTTATCTGGCAACAGCTCTGGTGGACATTCCTGCAGTCATCATGACAATTGCACACTTCCTCAAAACTTGAGATATCCGTGGCATTGTGTTGTGTGACAAAACTGCACATTTTAGAGCGGCCTTTTAATGTCCCCAGCACAAGGTGCACCTGTGTAATGAGTATGCTGTTTAATCAGCTTCTTCCTCTGACATGCACTATCAACTGTGGGACCTTATATAGATAGGTGTGTGTCTTTCCAAATCATGTCCAATCAATTGAATTTACCACAGAATTTACCAATCAAGTTGTATAAACATGAAGGATGATCAATGGAAACAAGATGCACCTGAGCTCTGACTACTTATGTAAATAAGGTATTTCTGTAGTTTTTATAATACATTTGCTAAAATATCTTAAATCCTGTTTTTGTATGCCATTATGGGGTATTGTGTGTAGATTGACGATGATTCCTATTTTCTTATTTCACCTTTATTTAACCAGGTAGGCCAGTTGAGAACAAGTTCTCATTCACAACTGGGACCTGGCCAAGATAAAGCAAAGCAGTGCGACACAAACAACAACACAGAGTCACACATGGAATAAACATACAGTCAATAACACAATAGAAAAGTCTATATACAGTGTGTGCAAATGAGGTAAGATAATTCAAATTTAGCAATTAAACACTGGAGTGATAGATGCACACACGCACTCTCAAATTTGTAACATTTAAATAATTTAGCAGATGCTATTCGTGTTAATAGGTAGTCTACTTAGGGATTCGAACCAGCGACCAGCGACCATTCGGTTACTGGCACAGCACTCCTAACTGCTAGGTTACCTGCCGTCCCGCTAGGTTACTTGACGCTCCTCTCTCTGACTCACTCATACTCACACACAAACACTAAACAATTATTCTCACACACACACTAAACAATAATTTACCGACGCAATAGAAACAGATAAAATGCAGACATTTCTTCTCACTATTATGAATAATAAGAAAACAGCTCCAGCTAATATCATGACAACTGTCATGGATGCAACAGCACCAATTCTGCTTCTAGCTGTGGAATGGGATAGTTGTGGTCCACACTCTGAATCCGACCAAGGAGATCCTGGTTTAATTTCCTGAAGTCCCAAGGATTCACATCTATAAACAGAGAAATACTGGCCATGAATGATTCATTTATAACTTGGTGATACACCTTTCAGTTTTAGATTTGTGTTCGGTAAATTTGTATTTAGGGTAAAAACTATTTGTGTAAGCCTCACTTACCCAGTGTGTGACTGGCAGGCTGCTAATGATCCATCTGAATAGGTATCACCGGTACAGTCAGAACACACAGTATCTGTAGATGTTGTTCCTGCATAAATGGAGGTTTAAACATACTGTACATTTAAATTATTAAAAAAGTAGACTTCCCAAAACAAACTTGTAAACATTGTACTTAAACTTTCCCCATGTACTCTCTGTTTATAGATGTACTCACACTAAAAATCATGACAAAATAATGTTGAATACTTGAAAGGAGGCAAACCTGTGTGACTGATGTATTGACCAGGTTTACAGCTGCTGTGTCTCTGGGCTGCTCTACAACCATCCTTAGTTGGGTCTAGACAGTAGAACCCCTCCAGTGTTCCACAGACAGTGTCTGATGAAGGTCTACATGACTGCTTTACCTTCAAACCCAAACCTAGAGAGAAAACATGGCATCTATTATCTGATGCAGATTACTACTGACATATCCTCATAGCATAACAACACAGACTAACATATCCGTGTTTGTGTCAGGGTTTCAGTACAGACACACAGCACCTCTCTTACCTGGATCACAGTTGGTACACACTTTGCATTTTATGAGACCATTGGGCTCATCAAGGAATGTAGAATCAACACAGGGCACACAGCTGGTGCTGGTGAATTCAGTACAATGCTTATGTACATGATTTCCTGGGGAAGAGAGAATCACAATGTCATGTTTTTCTGTTAGTGTTGATGATGTATTAATGTCTGGTGATTCATATGATGTAAAGAGAGGGTCCTTACCTGGTGAACACATGGGACAACATTCATCCCCTTTTCTGTACTCAGCTCTACCACATGCAATACAGCATCCAATGCTTACAAGCACCAACATAATAGGTATCTGGTTGTAGAGAAAAGAAATAGCAAAAAAAATGAAACAGAGCTAACTAATTCTAATCAAAATATTAACATTTCAAATATAGTTATTGTAATCATGTAGGACCATTTTAAACAGTATTTTGTGAGTGGTGGCACCCCATTGGTGTAAATGACTTGAAAGTACTGTGTTGTCAGGAATATTTCTGTGAAACATGCCAAACTACAAAATGTGCAAATCAGAAATGTTTCACTTACAGTCCATATCAAGCTTTCAAACTGTGCCATGGTTCCTCAATCCTCACCAAGTCACTGGAAAACCCACACACCAGATTTGTAAATTTCTTAGGAATGATGAAGTATAATGAACTGACTGGAGACTTCATTGAAACCTTAGGAATCAGAGAGAGAGATTAATTACAAGAGTAATTGGAATATTAGTGGATCTATGAGTGCTTAACAGAAATAGTCAAAAATGTTGTCGTAAAATAGACATGCGAGGTGGATATACAACTGGTTAACAAGAATAATAGAATGTGCCTCATCAAAAACTCTGTTTGCAAGTTAAAACAGTGTCTGGCAGGTTTATAAAATACCCTCATTTAATTATTACCTGGACAGCTGGACAACTAGAAAACTCACCATGTGCTACCAGGTTAATAAAATACCCTCATTTAATTATTACCTGGACTGATGGACAACTAGAATACTCACCATGTGCTACCAGGTTAATAAAATACCCTCATTTAATTATTACCTGGACAGCTGGACAACTAGAATACTCACCATGTGCTACCAGGTTAATAAAATACCCTCATTTAATTATTACCTGGACTGATGGACAACTAGAATACTCACCATGTGCTACCAGGTTAATAAAATACCCTCATTTAATTATTACCTGGACAGCTGGACAACTAGAATACTCACCATGTGCTACCAGGTTAATAAAATACCCTCATTTAATTATTACCTGGACAGCTGGACAACTAGAATACTCACCATGTGCTACCAGGTTAATAAAATACCCTCATTTAATTATTACCTGGACTGATGGACAACTAGAAAACTCACCATGTGCTACCAGGTTAATAAAATACCCTCATTTAATTATTACCTGGACTGATGGACAACTAGAATACTCACCATGTGCTACCAGGTTAATATAATACCCTCATTTAATTATTACCTGGACTGATGGACAACTAGAATACTCACCATGTGCTACCAGGTTAATAAAATACCCTCATTTAATTATTACCTGGACTGATGGACAACTAGAATACTCACCATGTGCTACCAGGTTAATAAAATACCCTCATTTAATTATTACCTGGACTGATGGACAACTAGAATACTCACCATGTATTACCAGGTTGATGGAATAAAAGTCAACAATAAAAAAACTCCAAGTTTAGAATAAATAATTACTCTACACACTGCACACATTCATTTAATTGTTGGAAGCATCAAGATTGCCAATGTGCTGGAGTGTTTCATGATGGACAAAACCAAACAAAAAGTACACTACATGACCAAAAGTATGTGGACAACTACACCTCGATCATCTCATTCCAAAATCATGATCATTAATATGGAGTTGGTCCACCTTTGCTGCTATAACAACCTCTACTCTTTTGGGAAGGCTTTCCACTAATGTTGGAATATTGCTGTGGGGACTAGCTTCCATTAAGTCACGAGCATTAGTGAGGTAAGGCACTGATGTTGGGCGATTAGCCCTGGTTTGCAATCTATTCTACTGCCAATGTTTTATCTCTGGCTGTGTGCTTGATTTTATACACCTGTCAGCAGCGGGTGTGGCTGAAATAGCTGGATCCACTCATACTTTTGATTATATAGTGTATTTTTCACTGATGATATGAAGTTGAATTTGAGACTGAACAAAGCAGGTGTCACTGTCCTCTATTCTAACCCTTGAACACAGTACTGCCTGCTACTTCTCTCTTCTCTATGATAGTGGCACATAGCATGTGAATATTCATGTATAGTATGAGTGGGTTTACATGAAGGGAAGTCCTGCTTTCTCCAGTCCTGTACTGCATTCAGCTTTAACATTAAATATTCAATTGCCATATTGATAAATTAAGGTTCAATATGGTACATTTTGCATTAATAGTCTGTGTATCAAGTTTACAGAACTATCATTTCAAGTTGACAAATGTTTCATATATTCAACTTCTCAGATGCATTCAGAATCAGTTTTAAAATTCAGACAACATCCTGGTACTTTGCCAGCCAGGACAGGTAGAGGAGAGCTGATAGAAGAAAGTGCTCTCTTAGGTAAACAGAAGCTTTTAGCGATTTCTTAATTTATTTTCTTCTAACTATTTTGTTACGAGGCATTGAAGACAGTTTTATTATCTCTACTTGCACATCCTCATCTGCACATCCATCCCTCCAGTGTAAATTGCTAATCTGTAATTACTTTGCCACTATTGGCCTATTTATTGCCTTACCTCCTTACTTCATTTCGACACTGTCACGTTCTGACCTTTATTTCCTTTGTTTTGTATTTATTTAGTATGGTCAGGGCGTGAGTTGGGGTGGGCAGTCTATGTTTGTTTTTCTATGATTTGGGGATTTGTATGTTTCGGCCTAGTATGGTTCTCAATCAGAGGCAGGTGTCATTAGTTGTCTCTGATTGAGAATCATACTTAGGTAGCCTGGGTTTCACTGTTTGTTTGTGGGTGATTGTCTATGTTGATTGCTTGTGTCATCACAGTTCTCGTTTAGCGTCACGGTCATTATTTGTTTATTGTTTTGTATAGTGTGTTTCAGTGTTCAGTGTTTTCTTTATTAAATTTCATCATGAACACATACCACGCTGCATTTTGGTCCTCCGATCCTTCTCGCCTCTCCTCTTCAGATGAAGAGGAGGAAGACCGTGACAGACACACTGTATACAGACTGTACGTTTGTTTATCCCATGTGTAACTCTGTTGTTTTTGTCTTGGCCAGGACGCAGTTGTAAATGAGAACTTGTTCTCAGCTGGCCTACCTGGTTAAATAAAATTTTAAAAAATCTTGCATTAGCTTCCTCAAATCATCCCTATGGGCTTTTTGTTAGCCCTAAGTGGGCTAACACATTCTTGTGACATGTAGGAGACCTGGTTCAATCCCTGTCAGTCACAAGTAGAAGATTAAATAGGGAGTGGAAAGGCTGTCCTTAGAAGGGCTATGGCAGAGATATTCAACAATATTCTTCCGGCCAGGGGGGCTCCCAATGATTTGGTTGGTCAGTCTCACTCAGATATCATATACAAAACTGCAAACATTTCTCTCCACCCTATGTCAAAATGTGTAGAATTGCAGGAAATTAGATGTAAAACAGCTCATTTTGCTCTCTGCCCCATGGCAAAATGTGTAGAATTGCAGCAAACCTGTTCTGAATTGCAGCATGTTCTGTACACCCCATATCTAAATTAGAATTGCACGAAATTAACTCAAACGTTTAAAAAAATATATGGGAGGGGGAGGCGTGGTATGGATGTAGGTACACAGAGCTGCGAGCAACTGCGGCCTCATTATCAGATTTTGTGGCCCCCACCCCCATCAAAGTTGCCCACCCCGTTCTAGAATGTTTTCATCCAAAATATCAAATAGAATCAAATGCTGCCTTGTGATAAACGAGGTTCTCTGCAAATTATATATATATATTTATTTTCATTTTGTTATATAACTACCCATAAGCACTCCGTTAAATTGAGCCGGATATAACGCATTTCAATGGGGACGTTCACAATCACAATGGAGTGGAATAGCAAAGCCCCCTTGTGGTCAAAGGCGCCGTTGCGAGATGGACTTCACATACTTTGACATTTTTCAAACTTTGCATTGTCTTCGGTCCAGCGGGAGTCAAAGAACAGGAAGCGAATTAGAATTAGTTTTTCGGGCCTCCCGAGTGGTACAGTGGTCTAAGGCACTGCATTGCAATGCTAGCTGTGCCACTGGAGAACCTGGTTTGAGTCCAGTCTCTGTCGCAGCCGGCTGCAACCGGGAGACACATGGGGCGGTGCACAATTGGCCCAGCGTTGTCCAGGTTAGGGGAGGGTTTGACCGGCAGGGATATCCTGTCCTATCGCTCACTACTGACTCCTGTGGCGGGCCGGGCACAATGCACACTGACACGGTTGCCAGGTGTACGGTGTTTCCTCCAACACATTGGTGTGGCTGGCTTCTGGGTTAAGCGGACATTGTGTCAAGAAACAGTGCTGCTTGGCTGGGTTGTGTTTGTGAGGACGCGCGGCTCTCGACCTTCGCCTCTCCCGAATCCGTACAGGAGTTGCTACAATGGGACAGGACTGTTACTACCAATTGGATACCCCGAAACTGGGGAGAAAAATAAATAAATATTTACATTTAAATATGTGTTTTTCCCCAAAAAGGGGCTTTATTACAGACATAAACACTCCCCAGCACCCCAGACGTGGAGGCCCTGGGCTGGCATGGTCTGCAGTTGTGAGGCCGGTTGGACGTACTGTCAAATTCTCAAAAACATTGGAGGCGGCTTATGGTAGGCAAATGAAAATGTAGTTATCTGGCAACAGCTCTGGTGGACATTCCTGCAGTCATCATGACAATTGCACCCTCCCTCAAAACTTGAGATATCTGTGGCATTGTGTTGTGTGACAATACTGCACATTTTAGAGCGGCCTATTATTTTCCCCAGCACAAGGTGCACCTGTGTAATGATTGTGCTGTTTAATCAGCTTCTTGATAAGCCACACTTATCAGGTGGATAGATTACTGTATCTTGACAAAGGATAAAATGCTCTATAACCGGGATATAAACAAATTTGTGAGAAATAAGCTGTTTGTGCGTTTGAAAAATGTCTGGGATTTTTATTTCAGCTCATGAGACATGGGACTAACACTTTACATATTGCATTTATGATTTTGTTCAGTGTATATAGGTATATTTGGTGAGTTTTGACAATTGACAAATGAACAAAGTTTTGACTTATGCTTGTGTGAAGCTAGAACAGTACTGGCTCTGGAGCAGCATGTGCACACTGTGTGTCTGTGTGGAGTCTGGAGTCCCTAAACTAGGGGTCGTGACCCCATGTGGGTTTGCCTGATATTAAAATGGGGTCGCGGGAGAATTTCATAAACCCCCCCCAAAAAAATTAAAATCAATATATATTTTGTCTTTGTATCTCAAAATGATTGTAATGTGGTTGACCTTAAAAATCAGAATTAAAATGATTTGAATCCAAAAGATAAAAATTCAACCAGAGAGCGCCCTAATATCATGGAAAAAGGCCGCACTTGACCGTTACACTTGAATCATTACTACGGTGAATCTCTAGACCCGTTACATTATGAAACCACACACTATTGCAGAGACTGATATTACAATTGATATGGTGAAAACAATGTGAGGGGAGGCAGAGGCACAGAAATTGACATCAATACCTTTGTCAGTGAAGAATGAAGTGAAGTGAAGAATTTATGCTATTAGGCAATCAAGAGGAAACTGACTGAACGACAAAAAACTCCCCAGCTTACGCTCTCCAAATGGATGTTGGCTATGAGGCCCGAGTTGCCAATGCATTGATTTTTGTTCGCTATACATTTCGGGGGATGCTATTCACAATGACATATTGTTCTGTCTCACGATTCCTGAGCGTGAAACGGCACAGGGGATGTGCTGTGTGGCTATATTGACGAAAACTGATTTCATGGGATCGAATGGTGGGCTTTTGCACAGATGGGGCTCCATCTACACTACCGTTCAAAAGTTTGGGATCACTTAGAAATGTCCTTGTTTTTGAAATAAAAGCAAAAAAAGGGTCCATTAAAATAACATTAAATTGATCAGAAATACAGTGTAGATATTGTTAATGTTGTAAACGACTATTGTAGCTGTAAATGGCTGATTTTGTATGGAATATCTACATAGGCGTACAGAGGCCCGTTATCAGCAACCCTCACTCCTGTGTTCCAATGGCATGTTGTGTTACCTAATCCAAGTTTATCATTTTAAAGGCTAATTGATCATTAGAAAACCGTTTTGCAATTATAATAGCACAGCTGAAAACTATTGTTCTGATTAAAGAAGCAATAAAACTGTCCTTCTTTAGACTAGTTACGCATCTGGAGTATCAGCATTTGTGGGTTCGATTACAGGCTCAAAATGGCCAGAAACAAATAACTTTCTTCTGAAACTTTCTTCTGAAATTAAGGCTATTCCATGCAAGAAATTGCCAAGAAACTCAAGATCTCATACAATGCTGTTTACTGCTCCCTTCACAGAACAGCGCAAACTGGCTCTAACCAGAACAGAAAGAGGAGTGGGAGGCCCCGGTGCACAACTGAGCAAGAGGACAAGTACATTAGAGTGTCTAGTTTGAGAAACGCCTCACAAGTCCTCAACTGGCAGCTTCATTAATTAGTTCTCGCAAATCACCAGTCTCAATGTCAACAGTGAAGAGGCGACTCCGGGATGCTGGCCTGAACCATATCTCAGACTGGCCAATAAAAATAAAAGATTAAGACGGGCAAAAAAAAAAACACAGACACTGGTCAGAGGAACTCTGCCTAGAAAGCCAGTATCCCGTAGTCGCCTCAATGCCAACGTTGAGACTGGTTAGTTGGTACTATTTATTGAGACAGAGGGGCACAAACATTTCCAGACCAATGGCCACTCAAAACATGCCCAAGAGGCCTGAAAACATGCCCATTGTTTCACCTCACAGCAAGTGCTGCCACATTTATACAATAAACAAAAAATTTTCACCATAACGTTATCGAGCAAATTACAAAGGAATATCGGCAGAACTTGTAATTACGTTAGACGCAAAATTGGGTTTTCATCAAAATAATAACACGATGAAAAGACGTAATAAACTGATTTGAATATGTCGCATGAGAAAATATAATTTGCACTTATTAAATTTGCCAGATCATTTTCCATCAATGGATGTTGGTTAAACTTGTTTGACAGCTATAATTAATCAATACTGCATGAGGGGGTATGGTATTTATCCAATATACCATGGCTAAGGGCTGTTCTTTAGCATGATGACCCAGTACCTGGGTGCCTTATTGATATTATAAACTGTTTACCAACGTAAATACATTTGTCATACCCATGGTATATAGTCTGATATACAACGGATTTCAGACAGTCAGCATTCAGGGCTTGAACCCGGTTTATAATTGTAAATAAATCCCTTTTGTGCATAATTATATATAAATCTGACAGGAGATTTTGAGTGATGAAAGTTGGACAGAGGATCTCGAAATCTCTTAGCAAGAAACACTTGGACTAATATTTTTTTAAATCTTTTAAGCTATTTTCTGGCAATTGTGCCATTATTATGAGCCAGATGTTAAGACAACTGTAATATTTGTGTTTTGGAGAATATCACCAGGCAGGAAACAGGAGTACAGTTTAGTGTCTTTAGTAAAAACATCTTGTGACCTTCAGCCCCCGGGCCAATAGCAGCATGTGCACTTTATATTAGGTGTCGTAACACTGCTGTGATAAATTACTGCTTAGTAACAGCATAGTAACTAACATAGACAGAGCTGATCACCGATACTACAACTACAAACAGCTATAAATGGCCCATTTGCGAGATTGGCTTGTCATTTTAAAAGGCTTAGGTTTATGATTGTAATTCAACGTTGCCATGGTTTGCTTAGATAGATGCAGGTAGCATATAGCCCCTGATAGGACTACATCTTCAGATAGTCTACAGTAGCCTGGGCAAAATGTAGGCAAGATGTAAACTGGAAGATTTAGCAGCTTGCTTAGTTCAAATTAACAGACTCATTTATTCAACATGAATAGTTTGTCAATTTCGAAGTAAGAAGTAATTGTGTTCCCCAATAGCCTCCTGGAATTGGTTACTGAGGATGGGGTCATAATTTCAATCACTGAATTAAGTATGAATATGAATGTATGTGAACTGAATATGCTTGTCAACAACAGACCGTGTTAATTTGCTGTTGTTTGTTTTACCTGTTGCCTAATCTGACTGTTACCTTCAACCTATGGTGTTCTAAATACTGATAGAGCATTGATAACTTCCAATTTAATTAACTTAACATGGCCATTAATAATTGCATAATAATTGACACAAGGCTATAACAACAATGTCTCCTCTCACTCACGTGACTCAGCCAATAAGCCGCATGCTCCATTGCTCTCTTAGAAGTACCCCAGAAACCATGAATCCTACCCAATATTTTCATCTCACCAATGAAGCTAAATACATAATTAAATACTACCTCCCTGAAGATTTCCCCAGCAGTTCACGTAATTCTGTCTCTCCAACCCCATTACTGCTCAAATCTAATAACAATCGCTCCATTTACCTCCCATATTTCTAGCACTGAAATAGAACGTGTTCCACTGTCTCCTTCACCTCCTGACAATGATCACACCTCCCAGTCTGATGTTTTCCCTCCAATTTATATGTACTGTTGAGCCTTGTGTGTCCCAGTCGTAGCCTTGTGACTACACTTTCCTCCCTTCTGTGACGACCCTCCCACTCTGTCTGCCGTATTCTCTCTTTGTTCTTGTTTCCTTATTAGGATGCCGGTGGGCGGAGTTGGGAGGGTCGTCAGCTACATGGGAAACACCTGGGCCAGGTGTGTCCCAGGATAAATACACCTCTTCCAGATTCATGGAAGAGACTCTCTCCATGCAGACACCTTTACAGATTGTGTTGTGTATCTTGGTGGCCTTTTGGTTGTTTGCTTTGGCACCTTTCAACACCCTGCATTATCACATTCATGCATGCAAAACACTCACTTACACTACTGATTACACGCACCATTGTATATTGTACTTAGTTACTTATTTAATAAATATGTTTTCTATCTCCTTCTCTTATTGCGGTGGCAGGGTAGCCTAGTGGTTAGAGCGTTGGCCTAGTAACCGGAAGGTTGCAAGTTCAAACCCACGAGCTGACAAGGTACAAATCTGTTATTCTCCCCCTGAACAGGCAGTTAACCCCCTGTTCTTAGGCCATCATTGAAAATAAGAATTTGTTCTTAACTGACTTGCCTGGTTAAATAAAGGTAAAAATAAATTAAATCTCCACGTTGTCTCCCTTTTGTTACGGGGCTTTGAGCCGGTTCGTGACCCTTCTCTCTCAGCCTGAGGACCTCCCTGCCCCCACTTTTTTCCTATATATGATACAGGTGTCTTCACTTTCCCTCCTTAATACACAACTCCTGTCATTTGTTTTCAACCCCTTGGCTTCTGCTTTACTGATTGACAATTCCATGTCAACATTAGGATGTTTAAGAGCCTGCTTGGCGATAACATCCACTTCCTCGTTCCCCTCTACTCCCACATGAGCTGGTACTCAGAGGAACTTCCCAAATACCTCCATCTGTCCCACCATATACAAGCCGTGGCTACATATTGACAGCTGAATTGCAAAATACACTTACCCCATGACATGTCGAAGTCGCCAATGCTATCACTTTCACTTGTTTAGGGAGATGATCTAATCCCATGACACGCAGCAGTCGCCTATGTACTTATTTGTTTAAAACAGCTGATTTCCTTTTTCAAATTAAAATAATTGTATGAGAAAGTTAACACCGGTCGTCACTAGTTACCACAGCCACAAAGTCATTAACCTCGCCTATTTAAAACATTTATGTGTTTTAAATGTGATTTTAAACCTAACCTTAACAGTACTGCTAACCCAATGCCTAAACCTAACGTTAAATTAAGACCAAAAAGTTAATGTTTTCATGAATTTCTATGCTATAGCTTTGTGGCTGGGGTAACTAGTGGAAACACAATGTATACAGTGCACTGGGAAAGTATTCAGACCCCTTCCCTTTTTCCACATTTTGTTACGTTACAGCCTTATTCTAAAATGGATAAAATAAATAAAAATCCTTATCAATCTGCACACAATAGCCCATAATAACAAAGCGAAAACAGGTTTGTAGGAATGTTTACAAATGTTTTAACCATGATATAGAGAAATACCTGATTTACATAAGTATGCAAAATCTTTGCTATGAGACATTAGCTCAGGTGCATCCTGTTTCCATTGATCATCCATGAGATGTTTCTACAACTTGATTGGAGTCCACCTGTAGTAAATTCAATTGATTAGACAGGATTTGGAAAGGCACACACCTGTCTATATAAGGTCCCACAGTTGACAGTGCATGTCAGAGCAAAAACCAAGCCATGAGGTCGAATGAATTGTCCTTAAAGCTCAGAGACAGGATTGTGTCGAGGCACAGATCTGGGGAAGTGTTCCAAAACAATTCTGCAGCATTGAAAATCCCGAAGAACAAAGTGGCATCCATCATTCTTAAGTGGAAGAAGTTGGGAACCACCAAGACTCTTCTTAGAGCTGGCTGACAAACTGAGCAATCGGCGGAGAAGGGCCATGGTCAGGGAGGTGACCAAGAACCCGATGGTCACTCTGGCAGAGCTCCAGAGTTCCTCTGGGAGAACCTTCCAGAAGGTCAACCATCTCTGCACCAATCAGGACTTTATGGTAGAGTGGCCAGACAGAAGCCACTCCTCAGTAAAAGGCACATGACAGCCCGTTTGGAGTTTGCCAAAAGGCACCTATAGGATTCTCAGACAATGACCTGGTCTAGATGAAACCAAGATTGAACTCTTAGGCCAGAATGCCAAGCGTCACGTCTGGAGGAAACCTGGCACCATCCCTACGGTGAAGCATGGTGGTGGCAGCATCATGCTGTGGGGATGTTTTTTAGCAGCAGGGACTGGGAGACTAGTCAGGATTGAGGGAAAGACGAACGGAGCAAAGTACAGAGAAATCCTTGATAAAAACCTGCTCAGTATGTCAGACTGGGGCAAAGGTTCACCTTCCATCAGGACAACGACCCTAAGCATACAGCCAAGACAACGCAGGGGTGGCTTCGGTACAAGTATCTGATTATTCCGGACTTGAACCCGATCTAACATCTCTCAAGAGACCTGAAAATAGCTGTGCAGCAAGGCTATCCATCCAATCTGACAGAGCTTGAGAGGATCTGCAGAGAAAGTGTGAGAAACCCCCCAAATACAGGTGGGCCAAGCTCGTAGTGTCATACCCAAGAAGAGTCAAGGCTGTAATCGGTTCTAAAGGTGCTTCAACATAGTACTGAGTCTGAATACTTTTGTAAATGTGATATTTCCATTTTTTTTAATTTTTAATACATTTGCAAAAATGTCTAAAGAACTGTGTAGATTGGTGAGGGGAAAAAAACACAATACATTTTAGAATCAGGCTGTGAAGTAACAAATGTGGAAGTCAAGGTGTCTGTGTAGTTTCTGAACACACTTTAAATTGGAATCCTTCAGCCAGGACAGACTAGCCATAGGTCCAGGGAAGATGGTACAGCTCAATGACATGACAGAAGGTCCTGAGATTGCTACTAGATTGAATGTCTCAGTGCACACAAATGGTCTTTCAGTGAAATGGTTTTAAAGCACCAAGGTGCTGACTATCGCCTTGGCTTGATCATATGTGTTGAAGTAATCATCGACGTGCCATTGTTTTACAAAATCAAGAACATTGTTGTGAAAGATGAGTAACTTCTATTGGTTGGATCACCCCTTAAAACTCTTTGTTTTGATGACCATTTCCATGTATTCAAAGTCGTATTGAAGCAAAGTGGGCTGTGTATTTTATGTCAATGTCACACCCTGATCTGTTTCACTTGTCCTTGTGATTGTCTCCACCCCCTCCAGGTGTCACTTATTAGCCCCGGTGTATTTATCCCTGTGTTTCCTGTCTCTTTGTGCCAGTTCGTCTTGTATGTTCAAGTCAACCAGCGTGTTTTCCATGTGCTCCTGCTTTTCTATTCTCTTCTACTAGTCCTCCAGGTTTTGACCTTTGCCTGTTTTCTGGACTCCATTCCCTGCATCTGGGTCTCGCCTTGTGCCCTTATAGTCAATGACATTTTGAACTATAAACCATTTGATTTACCGATTGATTATGTATCAAATCATTTTTGGTATGTGATTCCATACTGTCACCTATTGCAACTTTGAACAGGTTGCTTTATGGATGTAAACATGGTGTACAGTACATTTGTAGTTGAACTGGAGTTGTCCAACTCGTATGCATCTTTGCTTGTTTTTCATTATATTCATCAGTCTTACCTTGCTTATTGTTGAAATGAAACCATGTCCTGGACTTGTTTTATTCCTCAATGTCTTACTTACTGTATTTGTCCAGTGCTTGTTATTTGATTTTTGATTTACTGTTTATTTTATGAAATATAAACATGTTTAGTTCATAAAGTAACTGCCCAGTATTTACAGATGAATATGAATTTGAGTGAAATAGTTTCTAAAACCTGGTAATTAAGGATGTTAAAAGCAGCTCTTCAATGTTGTAATGTTGGTTGGTTACATACCGGTCATTACAAATATTAATGCAAGTGGACTGCTGATTGACTGGAGTGCATCCTCAGTGATAGTCCGTCCATCATAGCAAGCGTTTTAGATTTTTTTTCTCTCCAATTTATTCTTTGGCCACATACCAGTTTTGGATAAGTCAACATCATTATTTTGGTATGAGTTAACAGAATATGAACTTTTAAAAGTAAGATTTCACTGGCCAGTTACTTCAAGTGAGACATTCCAGAATCCATGTCTCAATCAGTCCTTTGCTAAATTAGTAATGGATGGAGATAAGGATTTAGACTTGTGGTTTTACCTAATTCTCTGTAATGGCCAATGATTATAACTGTGATTCTGATCCAACCATTAATTCATACATCATGCCTCTGGCCTGAGAGGATGGAAGATGTAGCAGGCTATACCCACCTAGCAAAATGCCTCTGGCCTGAGAGGATGGAAGATGTAGCAGGCTATACCCACCTAGCAAAATGCCTCTGGCCTGAGAGGATGGAAGATGTAGCAGGCTATACCCACCTAGCAAAATGCCTCTGACCTGAGAGGATGGAAGATGTAGCAGGCTATACCCTCCTAGCAAAATGCCTCTGGCCTGAGAGGATGGAAGATGTAGCAGGCTATACCCACCTAGCAAAATGCCTCTGGCCTGAGAGGATGGAAGATGTAGCAGGCTATACCCACCTAGCAAAATGCCTCTGGCCTGAGAGGATGGAAGATGTAGCAGGCTATACCCACCTAGCAAAATGCCTCTGGCCTGAGAGGATGGAAGATGTAGCAGGCTATACCCACCTAGAAAAATGTAGTTGAAAAGACGACTATGCCCGACGTCCAATCTCCGTTGGGTTTTTGGTTGAAAGTTTCAACGACTTGAAAACAACTTAATTTCAATGTACTTGCAGCCTATACACATGAACGCAGTATAATGTTTTTTGGTCTATGGACATTTTATTAACATCACACATCACTCCAGTATTTACACACAGTATTTCTGTACAACATTTGTTCTAATTGTCTTTATTCCACTACTGAATAACCATGACTCGAATCATCACCTGCTCATATTTCAAACGTCCATTATTCCATGCCTTACCATTAAGTGAATTATAGCCATTACATTTTATCAAAGGCGTTTCAATTCGGTTTTGATATTTCATGTAACATTTGGTAATCGTCATTATTTATGCAACCAACTGACTTTTGTTTTTTACAATTGTATTGTTTGCAAACAATGGAGTAAAACAAGCTTATATTTTGGGTAGGATATTGCATCAAATTCTTACTTTTTAAATCAATGGCATATTGAGAAACTAATGAACCCAATGATCGACCAATCAACACTCTTGCAAAACTAATGAACAAATATCTGCAAAAGCTACGTACATCTTGGTCCATCTTAGAATGAAAAATGGTACAAATTCAGGATATCTTCCACTATGACAAAATTGTGCATGGTATATAAGTTTAGTATCACCTTTAAACCAATCCATTTTTTTTTCTTCATTTAAAAAAATCAACAATACGTCAAATGATTCAACTACTGAAAACTGAAACAAACAAATGGATCAAACAGACCAAGCCTGTTGAAGGTGTTTGGTGGTGGCATGGTAAAGGGGAATTCCCCTGTCTCTACCTATGCTTCAGGTGGTCTCCCACAGCTCTGCATATGCCATGTTCTGTGGCCTTGCTGTTCCATTTCTTGACTGCCAGTGCAACACAGAAATAAACATATTTAGTCATGCTATGTATATAAAACCCTCAAAGTAATGGATATGGAGCATCTATGGACTCAGTTACACCCGGCACTTAAAGGTGACTTAGTGTGAGAGGCCATTGTGCTCGCATTAGGTTCAGATCTGCCAGGATGGGCATTGTGTTCAGAATTTGACATAGTCTGGATGAAATCAGGCCATCAAATATGTATAAACTACGTAAAGAGACGGGGTGAATGAGTGGGGAAAAGTACACGCTACACAAATTACTTTCAGAATAACAAAGAACAAATGTGGGTTCCTGAGAGGAAATCAACTGTCATACAGCCAAAAAGGGAGAGAAACTAAAATAAGGTCTGTGGTAAACACAGGCTTAGGAGTTTTGTTCTATGAGATAATCATCAGCTAACGTCACTTTTTGTGAATTTCTAAGCATTTATGTTACCATAAAAAGCACACAAACGCTTCATAAACCATGAAGGTCATGTTAACTGACTGATTTTAGCTCATAGAACAAAACGTATAAGATCTCCTAAGCCTGTTTTAACCTCAGACCTTATTTTATGCGTTTATCCTGAAACCCTATTCCTTCCCCATAGGAATGTCTGAACAAACCAGAGGTAACTTAGTTCAGTTTTTTAGGACTACAATCTGGTGAGCTCTCGAATATTCCATCTTAACTGCCTGTGGGAAGGTTAATTAAGTTGTGATGGTTTGAATTAAATATAAAACTTCTGTCTCACAGACAACCTTATGTTCATAAGTGTAGTGTATAACAAGAGGTGTTCCAGCTCGGAGTCTGGGGTTGATTATGATAATGCTATCTCTTACCTATCCAGCTCTGAGTCTGGGGTTGATTATGATAATGCTATCTCTTACCTATCCAGCTCTGAGTCTGAGGTTGATTATGATAATGCTATCTCTTACCTATCCAGCTCTGAGTCTGAGGTTGATTATGATAATGCTATCTCTTACTGATCCAGCTCTGAGTCTGTGTTTGATTATGATAATGCTATCTCTTACTGATCCAGCTCTGAGTCTGAGGTTGATTATGATAATGCTATCTCTTACTGATCCAGCTCTGAGTCTGAGGTTGATTATGATAATGCACTCTCTTACTGATCCAGCTCTGAGTCTGTGTTTGCTATCTCATACCTATCCAGCTGAGTCTTGGTTTGCTCCTGATTTCTGGACCACTGAAGCAGACTGGGATGTTACTGCCTGGGAGGTTTGTCTGCCCTTTGACCTCTTGAGGAGGATCCAATGTCATCAAGCGGCTTTGTTACTTCATCAGACAGTGGAGTCATAAGTGAGAGCAGCTCCTTGATCAGCCATTCCTGAGGGAGAGAAACACAAGACTGATAACAAGGCAGCCACAGCCTACTGTAGGGGTGCATCTCAATAGTCTACAGTGGCTTCCTCTATCTCCTTTCTTTCATGGTCATTGATCTGAACAGGAGACAGGTGAAAGCATTATGGTATTTGTTTTCACCCATTCAGTTTGATAAAGGATTAGGAAAGTCCCTGCAGTTGTTTTATGAAACGTGTTAGGCAGAGTGGAAAGTACCCAATGGTTGCAGGCGTAGATTTACATTGTTTACTATCTGTTTTAGTAGTCTGACAAATTCATCATAATAATACTGCTAAACTGCGAATAATTGTATTGTTGTTAGATTAATTTAATTGTAAATACATTTGTCCATTGATTGTAGAGATTGAAAACAGGAAGAGGGGGGAGTTTTATGAGGAAGGAAACCTTGGCCTACAGCTCAGAGGGAAACCATTATGTACTGTTGTATGACAGGGAATGTTAGGGAGGAGGACGGTTTAAAAGTCTATTGCTCTTTTATTTGTTCAGTTCGATGATTTGCATCTAGTCGTATGCTATAACTATGTGTTTTGTGGGGGATGTTAAGACTGTCAACTGTAAATTATATGTCTATGGTAATTCAGTAAAAAGTTGCTTTTGGGTGAATGTTTTTCCCTCAGAACTGTGGAGAGAAGTGTATTTACTTGCTGGTAGTAGAACCGGTTTTACAAGGGACATAAAGAAGTGATACTATCTAGGCTACATTTTCTAGGGCCAACTCAGCAGAACGTTTTCATGCGTATTGTGCAGTTGAAAGTCATGCTGACAACCACCTTAATAATTAGTACTAAATGTATGCATGATAGCGCAGGCACGCAGCCGGTTTGGGTTCCGTGTTAGTCTCTGTAATTTAGAATATTAGTGGTAGGCTATGCCTATACAAAAATACCAAAAAGATAGAAGCGGTATCCATAGACCAAACAGTTGAACAGATTTTTATTCAGGAGAATCGCATTGAATCAGGCTATTAATTTCAGTGCAGCTGCGTACTTACCCATAACCTATAGCCTAAACGGAACCAAAAACACCCCTGTCTATTTTGATCACAGATCATGACAAAACCTGCATATTTCAGCAAAATTTCTAATTGATTTAGCCCACTATCGCCTAGAGGTGTGATACACATGAAGCCCTATATTGAATCTGGATTTCACAAACAATAGCCTGACTAGGATCCTTTGACTTCTCCCCGCGCCATATGTGTTCCCAATTACGCTAAATGTTGTCCTATTAATAAGCTTTGAATGTTTTCCTATTCATTTGCATTGGTTAACCGGTGTCAGAGGAAGGCCCTAAAAATGGTCAAGGACTCCAGCCACCCCAGTCATAGACTGTTCGCTCTGCTACCGCACGGCAAGCAGTACCGGAGCTCCAAGTCTTGGTCCAAAAGGCTCATGAACAGCTAATCAAATGGCTACCCGGACTATCTGCATTGTCAACCCAATATTATTAATCAACCAGGTTGTCACCGAAATAATTCTAATATAATAGTAGCCTTTTCATTTTCTTTCATTGCTGCCAATATTGTTTTCTATGTTTGTTTTCACTTAATACTTTGGGATACTAGTGCACAAAAACCACTGACAATTACAGTATTTTACTCCAATTTGGTGTAACAGTACTCTTCTGGCGTTGTGTACATCAGTCATCGACACGGAACTCCAATATGTAGCACCAGTCATGTAGCTTTATTCGCTGGTTTGGTGCTTGTTCACTGGGGCAGTTACCAAAATAATACAATTACAATATAATATCTTTAACAATGTACCTGATAAGAACGACACAAAATTGCACGTCATGCAATGCCCGTCTCACCATCCAACTCTGCACTCACGCACTGTACAAAATATATGAACCCCCCCCCACCAGACACAGTAAGTTGCTAGCTAATACTGTCGGGAATTCTCTACAACAAAATGCACAACAAATATTCTCCAAAAACCGCTGCATCTTATGTGTGATGTTTGAATAACATTTACGAACTATTTGATAGAAATTGTACATTTAAATCATCACTTGAGGGTATAAAAATCACTTTTGATGTACAGTGCTTTGCAACCAACAACTTACCGCTGGTTTGGTGCTTGTTCACTGGGACGATTCTAACTGGAACATCCCCCCTCGTAAGCAAGCTACGCAAACCAGCCAATAAGATGCCATGTTGAGTAGGTGAAGGCAAGACAAACTCAAAACCAAAAACCCATTGGCTTACAAATAATGTGGCAAGGGGAATCACCAATTTAACCCTGTTACACTCCCCCCTACTGAATTCCACTTGCCAAGAAAAATAACAAAATACAAAACGGCACTGTGCAAACATACCAGATACAGAGACACTCAAAACATATGTACAGAATAATCCAGAGAAAAAAAAATATATACTACATAATAGAGAAAACTAAAAGGTAAAGCTGTGTATATCAAGGATGCAGACCCTGCTTTAAATCAGTCACTAAATATTCCAGTCATTAGACTATTCTCCTTGAGAATCAGAGTGAAAAGCGGTTGATCAAACCCCTTAGCCCTCATAGGTAAACATGCCTGTCACATGTTAAGTACACTCGGTGACTTTAAAACATCCAAGTAATAAAATAAACCACCATAAGAGACTTTATCATATGTCACATTACCATCCTGCAACCTCTAATTATGGTCACAACGATGTAAAAGCAAAACAAATAAAAGATGTCAATACCATTGACCCTCTATTCACATATTTAACCTTCAAGAGCTAACTTTCTGCTGATTCATAATCTCAATCAGTCTTGACACTGGTTTAAATAGCCTTCCTGCCCTTGACTTAATATGACCCCGACTACCTTCAACTGCATAAGGGGTAACATTGTTGTGTACTGTTGCAATAGTGTGTCCGTCAACACAGTCAGTACGTAACTGATCAGGTAAGGAATGGTCCGCGTTTGGTAGGTCAGTACGGATATCGTAAGCAGACTGGTCAATTAGCTCACTCACTACACTGTTACAGTCTCGGTCAGATTCTTGAAGACTCTCTGATCGAGGCAGACCTTCCAGCTGCAGTATATCATCCACGGAAACCAAAGGTGGAATATCCTGAGCATCCAAGGATCGCACATCACCCTCCAGGCTTGTGTCACCTGTTCCTTCAGAAGACAACTCTGACACCCACACTCTGGTTCTGTACTCAGCACCATCATCCACTGCAGTGTCCATGGCAGCTGAGACCACTAGGCTGTCATTCATGTCCTCAGACTCTGTTAATCCAGACATGTCTGTTCCCTCCTCAACAGCAGCATGAGGAAGAGGAAGAAAGTTGACTGGCATTATCAGGTTGCGATGTACCGTCTTCTCCCGTCCAGTGGAGCTGTTCTGAATCTTAAAAGTATGACTGTCAGCATTCAATCCAGTGACAAGGTAGACAGTATCCTCCCAACGGTCAGCGAGCTTCCGCTTTCCCCGCTCCCCCTTGTTAGCCAGCAATACTCGATCCCCAATCTCCACTGGTGCTCCTCTGACTCTTCTGTCATAAAGGTCAGCATGCCTCTTCAACTGCTTCGCTGCAGATGCCTGTGCTGCATTCATGGCTTCTTTCAGATCTCTCCTCAAAGACTGAACAAACTGGTCATAGTCGACAACTTCTGGGTTCTCTATGACAGAGCCAAAGACTATGTCAACAGGCAGTCTTGGCGTCCTCCCAAACATTAGCAGGAAAGGGGCAAAGCCTGTGGTCTCGTGGATTGTACAATTGTATGCAAACGTAAGGGACTTCAGCGCCTGAGGCCATCTGTGCTTTGCTCTCGTTGGCAGGGCCCGGATCATGTTTCCCAAAGTCCTATTCATCCTTTCGCAGGACCCGTTCCCCATCGGATGGTACGGCGTGGTGTGAGACTTCTGAACGCCTGCAACACTCAACAGTTCGGCTATTAAAGCGCTCTCAAAGTTGGCTCCCTGGTCTGAGTGTATACGGCGAGGCATCCCATAGACACAGAAATAGTTGTTCCACAACTGATGAGCTACTGACTTAGCAGACTGGTTCGGACACAAGAAGGCATGAGCTAATTTGGTAAAATGGTCAGTAACAACGAGCACATCCAAGGATTTGTTTGAAGAATCTTCTGCAGACCAGAAGTCTATGCACACTAGTTCAAGAGGCTCAGTTGTTATTATGCTCTCAAGAGGAGCTCTTGCTTCCGGATCAGGAGTCTTGCTCACCACGCATCTCCTGCAGCACTTCACATAGGCTTTTACCTCCCTCTCCAGGCCATGCCAGAAGAATCTCTGTCTTGTCAGGTAGACTGTTCTCTGTTGGCCCTGGTGGCCAGCTTCATCATGGACACCCTTCAACACCATTGCTTTCATGGAGGCTGGAACCACATACAGATACATTTTCCTCTTTGTAACCACATTCTTCGAAACACGATACAGTACACCCCTCTTCATGGTCAACTTGTCCCAACTTCTGAGAAGACCCAAAACCTCAACACTCTCATGGGCACGCTCTCTCCGGGATGGTCTTCTCCCCCTCTCAACAAAGAAGATGACTTTGCTGATCACGTTGTCATCACGCTGCTTACTCATCAGTAGGTCGTGTGGCAGAACATCGACATCGGTCTGCTCTGATGGCATAACAGCCTGTGGGAGCTGTGGCAACAGCAGTGCATGTGTGCCCACTTCACCCACCCAGCACCTATGTGAATGAAGAACAGCTGCAACTTCATGTCTTGATAAAGCACCAGATGGGGGGTCAACAGTAGCCTGACAGCTAATGACCACTTCGTTGGAGTCAGAGGCTTTGTCAAAGGGGTGGCTGGACCAGCGAAACACATCTTGCACTCTGTCTGTGCGCACAGCGTCGGCTTCAGCTAGTAAGGTCTCGTACGGGACCCTTGTCAGGCGATGGAGTGCACTGGGTCGTACGAAGGGCTCTCTGCTCAAAGCATCTGCAACAACATTCATTTTTCCAGGGATGTATTTAATGTCAAACTCGTACGGTGCCAGCTTGGCGACCCATCTCTGTTCACAAGCATCAAGCTTTGCTTTGGTCAGAATGTATGTCAAGGGATTATTATCCGTCCATACCGTGAACTGCTGTCCCCGTAGCCAGTGGTGGAACTTGTCACAGATAGCCCATTTCATGGCAAAGAACTCGAGCCTGTGCGCAGGATACCTTGACTGTGCATAACTGAGGGACTTGCTCGCGAAGGCTATAGGTCTCGCTGTAGCTCCCGGTTCCTGCACCTGAGATAACACAGCACCTAATCCATTGCTGGATGCATCCACCGAGAGTAGAAAGGGTTTTTCGAAGTTGGGGTGGGCCAACAAAACCTGGTCCAGCAAGGCTTGCTTTAGCTGGAATAAGGCCTGTCTGCATTCTGTTGTCCAGTCGGCAGCCGTCAACTTCCTGACAGGTGAGCTTCGCTTCTTTTTCCAGCGTGGAGCCTTGTGTCCAGTAGTCAATCCAAAGAGAGGCTTTGCAATGGTCGAGCAACCTTCAATGAACTGTTGATAATACACCACCATCCCAAGGAATGACCTCAATTTCTTCTGAGATGGAATGTCAGTGCCATCTTTCGTCAAATCAGCTTCTGTTACTCCTGTAATGGCCCTCACCTTCTCAGGGTCTGTAGCTACACCATCCGCGCTAATGATATGCCCCAGAAACTTCACAGACCTCTGCAGAAAGTTACACTTTTCCAGGCGCTGTATAGCCAGATCTTCAGTGGGCGCATAGACCAAGACATCGTCAAGGTAACACAGCAGGCTAAGAAAGTTCTGATCCCCAAAGATGTTTAGCATCATCCTCATAAAGGTTGCCGGACTATTACATAACCCCTGTGGCATTCGATTGTATTCGTACAATCCAAATGGGGACGTAAAAGCTGTGAATCTCCGGTCATCCTCATGCACTTCCACATTGTAGTAGCCAGAGGTAAGGTCCATTGTCGAGAAAAAGGCATTTCCACCTAATGCAGCCAGCGCGTCAGCCTGGTGAGGGAGTGGGTGGGCGTCTTTGATGGTGCGAGCATTGAGCAAACGAAAATCAGTACAGAGTCTCAGGTCTCCAGACTTCTTCCATACAAGGACAAGGGGAGAGGCGAACTCACTACTAGACTTCCTTATGATATCACGTTCTTCCATCTCATTCAATGCTTGTTTGAGCTTCTCATAATTATTTGGTGAAAGGCGTCGGTAGGGCATCCGAAAGGGTTTCTCATCACTCAGTTGAATGCGGTGAAGACATCCGGAAGCTTTTCCACAATCCAACTTGTGCCTGGAAAAAATAGACTGGTACTCAGCTATGAGCTGGATGAGTTTCTTCTTACCAGCAGGAGACGCTTGACAGGAGGAGACATCAATATCAGTCAAACCTAAGTCACGTAAGACCTCAGGCTCGCTTGAACTGTCAGGTCCGTCAGTATCGTGAAGTTGGCTGGAACCGTCAGTCAGTGTCAAGTCATCTTGGCAGTCAGTGAGTATATCAGCCGTTCTCTGCACTTGCTGCTGTAAAGCTGCTGATGAACCATCATTCACACCCGAACAGTCAAAGTCCTCTAGAGCCATGCAAGGAAAGACATCGGCTAGAGTGGCGTTTCGTCTCAATGTCACGGTCTTCTGAGAAGGGTTTATCACTCTAACAGGGAGCCACCCATCCCCCCGCAATAGAGCTACTGTCCTCCCTACCAGTATTGACCTTGGGGTTGACCTTGAACTGCTGGGCTCAATGACAACAGCACTGCCAGCTGATAGATTCTGAGTGTTTCGTAGTCTGCCCCAGACTAAGTGCTCCTGCATAGGCTCTAGAG
Source organism: Oncorhynchus nerka (assembly GCF_034236695.1). NCBI lineage: Eukaryota > Metazoa > Chordata > Actinopteri > Salmoniformes > Salmonidae > Oncorhynchus > Oncorhynchus nerka. The sequence goes on from NC_088402.1 coordinate 85,015,365, forward strand.
TCACAGCCCCTTTTAGTCTCACAGTTCCAACTTTGTCAGGTACTTCACTGTCTCTCCATCTCTCCACATTAGCCATCATGTTGATTAGCTTGCTCTCCTCACCCCCGTCACACACAGGAGTATAAACCCTCTTCCAGAGATCTCCATCCGTCTTCAGGTGGCGAATCAAGTGCTTTAGGAGATTGCTGCCCAAGATGAGGTCATCACTCTGGCCTTCAACCACCAGTGTAGGCACAGCAACTCTACATCCGTACACCTCCATCTCCAGCTCACATACTCCCAAAGGCCTCGTCTTCAACCCACCACAACCAACCAAGACTACCTCTGTAGGACTCAATGATGGACTTTTCAACACTCCTGCATGCAACAGTTCAGGTAAGACCCTAGAGCTCAAGGTACAAGCCATGGACCCACTGTCAAGCATAGCTCTCACTTCCACTTCTCCTCCTATTAACACCTTGGCATAGAATAAATCATCATACGGGGAAAGTCTCTGTGTGTTCTGCATTATGATATTCTTCTCAGTCTCCATTTCGTCACAAACACTTTTATATACAGACTCCAAATCAACAGCTCTCACTGATGGGGACTCTACAAAAGGCCCAACACTCTCCCCTTCTACATGCAGGCCTACTAGTTTTCCGGAAGCTGAGCAGTGATTACTGTAGGGACTCCACTAGCTGTGCTCAGAGCTGCGGCCTTGGGGCACTGAGAGCGTGCGTGGCCAGCTACATGACAAAGAAAGCAGAGGTGATTGGCCCTGCAGTGAAAGTAAGTATTATGTCCAGCATCCCCGCACACGTTACATGGCCCATTAGACTTCACTTTGCTCCTATTCCCTTTTTGGAACTTATGGTCAGACTGTTGTGGCCTCTGCTCCAGCACACGCTCCAGCATGGCAAGGATACGTTCCATGGGCTCAGCTGAGCCCTGAATGGGCTGGGCTGGGTAAGGCAACGTATTGGGTACTTCCATGTGGGACCTCACAGCAGGCATGGTGATCGGCATGACAGCACCAACTTCCTGCTTCATTGTTGCGATGGCTGGGGTCAACTTAGATAAGTGAGAGTACCTCCGCTCCCTCCTGTATTCATCCAGCCTCTCATGAACATCTGCAGCGGTCCACTGCTGTAATGGCTTGCACTTAAAGATAAGCGACAGTTCAGCATTAGGGCAATGTCTGATGAACATGACTGTGAGCTCACGAGATGGGTCTTCAACACTTTTTTTCTGTCTCTTTATACAATCTTCAGCAACCTCCATAGCCCTGTTCAGTCTGAGCCAATATTCAAATGGTTGTTCATCAGTCAGAGGTAATGTGGCATAAAAGTCAGCAAGGGGCATGCTTGAAAAAACAGTGTCACTAAAATGTTGTTTCAGTATGTCAAAGATGGGACTCGGGCCTTTAGATAATTCAATGGAGGGATTGCTGCGTATGCCAACTTTAACAACATTGCGGGCTCTTCCCATAAGCCTGCCCATAAACTCAACTGCTTGGTCCATCACAGACACGCCCCTCTTACGCATGTAAACCATTACCATATCCTCCCACTCATGCACTGTGCACTTTTCAGAGCCATCCCCCCGAAAATACACCGGTTCCCTGATATCAGACTTCAATACCAGGTTCAGGCCTGACACATCCATACCCCTCGAGCTGCATACACTCCCCATAACATTGTCCCCAACATGTCCAGCAATTGCCTTTGACTCCAAACAGGAGGCAATGTTCTCCCCAATGGAATGACCAATCTGTTGGACTATGTCTGCTATAAAATCCATGGAGACCTCCCCACTCCCTGTATTTGGCAAACCTCTTTCATACACATCCTTGGGCGTGTCCATGGATAAACTATCATCAAAACCCTCCAGTTTGGGCATAGGTGTAGAATTAACTGGAATTTTGACTGAACCCCTACCCACAGATGGTGACAGATTAAATGACAGGAAACCCCTACCTCTCCCAACACCTTCCATTTTAACAATGGGAAATCAACACCCTAATGAAAATGTAAACAGCAAAACATGTGTATATATATATATATATTTTTTTTTTTACCTCACGACAAAATCTAACCTATATCTAATACACTGGTAAAACTCACCCTACTTATATCAGATATACATCAGAATTGCAAATAAACAAGTAACACAAAAGTTATCCTTTGTCTGTGAAGAGCCTCAGCAAGAGAAATCATCAATTGCAATAATAAAACGTTCTAGTGGCGCCATCTTGTGGCGAAATGCGATATCGCCAAACTGCACCAGCAACGTCTTATCTGATTCTTCAACAGCAACCACGGCGAAGTTCTGGGATGGAAATCCAGCGAAGGATGATCCGATCCAGAAGAACGGTCACGGCACCACTGTAACAGTACTCTTCTGGCGTTGTGTACATCAGTCATCGACACGGAACTCCAATATGTAGCACCAGTCATGTAGCTTTATTCGCTGGTTTGGTGCTTGTTCACTGGGGCAGTTACCAAAATAATACAATTACAATATAATATCTTTAACAATGTACCTGATAAGAACGACACAAAATTGCACGTCATGCAATGCCCGTCTCACCATCCAACTCTGCACTCACGCACTGTACAAAATATATGAACCCCCCCCCACCAGACACAGTAAGTTGCTAGCTAATACTGTCGGGAATTCTCTACAACAAAATGCACAACAAATATTCTCCAAAAACCGCTGCATCTTATGTGTGATGTTTGAATAACATTTACGAACTATTTGATAGAAATTGTACATTTAAATCATCACTTGAGGGTATAAAAATCACTTTTGATGTACAGTGCTTTGCAACCAACAACTTACCGCTGGTTTGGTGCTTGTTCACTGGGACGATTCTAACTGGAACATCCCCCCTCGTAAGCAAGCTACGCAAACCAGCCAATAAGATGCCATGTTGAGTAGGTGAAGGCAAGACAAACTCAAAACCAAAAACCCATTGGCTTACAAATAATGTGGCAAGGGGAATCACCAATTTAACCCTGTCATAAAATCTTACTTAGCAACAGTAATATGCCAGAAACCAACTTCAAGAAGCAATTGAATGTACATCACATTTACCAGTGTACAGAATATGGACGTACCTCAGGTAGCATTTGTAATGATGAGTGCGGTCAGAGCTTGAATCTGTGGGAGAATAAACCAGTAATGAACAAGGACCGTGTGAAAGTGAAGCTATAGTTTCATAGCACTTTGATCATATCTTAGTTGTCATCATTGTATTGATAACGTGAAGTAATAGAGCACCTTTAGTCATACGGCTGAAGTTCTTGACAACTCACCATTTACAAAACTAACACCTGCAAGATGCTGTACTTTCTTCTGATTCATTGTACTACACTGGAGAAAAATACACTGTTGTTCTTTTCTTCCTTAGAATTACAATTCTTATTATTATAATAATAGGAGATATTAGGACTGATGCCACAACAACACCAATGATGATTCCAGGTTCTATTCTTGAGGATTGTGGTCCACATTCAGAATTGGACCAATGAGTTCCTGGTCTAAGTTCTTGAAGACCTAAGGATTTACACCTGTAACACATAATATAACAGTCTGAAACAGCAATTTGATCATTCAACTTTCTGTTTTGTTGTAGATTTGTACTGTAGTATATTGTTTGATTTACCTTAGACTTTTGATGTATGTAAACATATGTGAACTTACTGTGTGTGTGGCTGACAGGATGTTAATGACCCATTTGAATAAGTATCACCAGTGCAATCAGCACAAACAGTATCTGTAGATGTTGTTCCTGCAGAAATACATAATTGCATTTAGTTTTCCCCCTACTAATTGAATTCAATTAACTGTTAATGATTATTCACACTGAAGTTACCAACTTGACTAAATTGAATTATGACAACACACTAGTATAATGAGTGAGACAGAAGACCAACCTGTTTGGCTGATGTATTGACCAGGTTCACAGCTGCTGTGTCTCTGGGCTGCTCTACAACCATCCTTAGTTGGGTCTAGACAGTAGAACCCCTCCAGTGTCTCACAGACAGTGTCTGATGAAGGTCTACATGGCTGCTTTACCTTCAAACCCAAACCTATAGAGAAAACATGTTCTAAAAATGTGTATATATATATATATATATTTCACCTTAATTTAATCAAGTAGGCCAGTTGAGACCAAGTTCTCATTTACAACTGCGACCTGGCCAAGATAAAGCAAAGCTACCAAATGTCACTTGGTATCTGAAGTTAAAGTTAAAGCCTGATGTATTTCATTAAAACAACAGCTGATATAGTAAAGTAGCTCAGTGTTTATGCCCAGAACACAGAATTCTCACCTGGATCACATGTGGTACAGTTGTTGCATGTTGTTTTATCACTGGGCTCATCAAGGAAGGTGGAGTCAATACAGGGCACACAGGAGGTGAATGTAGATTTAGTACAATGACTATGTACACGATGTCCTGTTGAAAAGAGAACCAAAAAATAATTGTGTTTTGGTATTACTATTATCATAATTATTATTGTTGTTATTATTATAATTAACCCCTCATAAAAATACACAAGGTCCTTACCAGGCCTACACATTATACAATCTCTATCACCTATTTTATAGATGGTTGGATCATTATGTGAAACAGGGTTCAATGTTTAGAAGGATAACAATTATATGTTGGTGTTGATGATGTATTAACGTCTGGTGAATCATATGACGAGAAAATATGGTTCTTACCTGGCCAACACATGGGACAACATTCATCCCCTTTTCTGTACTCAGCTCTACCACATGTGATACAGGATCCAATGCTTTCAAGCACCAATATAATAGGTATCTGGAAGTAGAGAAAATGTCACGAACTCATGGTGTGTTCATAAAACTTACAGAAGTAAGTAACAAAATTCTAACCCAAATATTCATATTTCAAATATAATTATTGTAATTTTGTGTGACCATTTTAAACAGGCTTTTGTGAGTGTGGTGGCGCCCCCTGGTGTGTTTAGTCTGTATTTAAAGGTGTGACACCAGTCCCAAGATAAATACATTTTCAGTTCGTTTTCTCCACCACGTTTGTTCTACGAGGTTTCAGAAAAATGTACAGAACTAGTAGGATAATAATAACTCTGATTTATATTTCATGGAGGAACATTTTGAATAGATGAAGATGGTTTTAAAGTTGCCAAGCCACAAAATGCGCAAATCAGAAATGTTTCACTCACAGTCCAAATAAAGCGTTCAAACTGTGCCATGGTTCCTTAATCCTCCCCAACTCACTGGAAGACCCACACACTGGATTTGTGAGGTTCTTAGGAGTTTTGAAGTATCAAGATGAACTGACCTGTAGACTTAATGTATTTTAGTACATGTAAATACTGTACAATCCCTTCAATTTGCAAATAAAATAAAAAAGAATAAGCTAGTTATCAACTTTGAGAAGTTTGAAACAGAATTAGGCATGTAGTTATTAGAGAATGTTGCCATCTTTGACACTACGAACGTAAATGATTTTCAGAGTAGGTTAGGAGAGCATTTCCGCTAAACCTATCCCCTTTCCTAACCTCAACCTAACTCCTAACCTGCAGCATATAACATCAGTAGGACACTATAGTACAGAGATTCCCAACCTTTACTGTACCAGTGAGTGAAGAAAAATGGTCTTCCTCCTTTTTTAACCAGCTCATGTTTAAAACAATTACATGTTAAAACACCACTGGAGTCTGGAGATACAACTCATCACTATAACTGGGACTCTGGGTCTGTTTTATCCCTGTTGTGCTGTTTGTCTCTGCATCTCTGCTGTCACTGTCCCTCTGTCTGTGATTCACCTTGTTCTGATCTGTCACAGTCTGTCAGCCTGTCTGTGATTCTCCTTGTTCTGATCTGTCACTCTGTCTAACTTTGTCAGTCTGTCTCTTCTTGTTCTCCTCTGCTGTCTGTCTGCCCTCCCTACCCTTTTGTCAGCAGGTGTCACAGCAGTTCTTCTGTCACCCTGTCAATGACATCTTCTGTATCCAGGACCATAAGGATTTCCTTTTCAGTTGCCATCAGAATAAATGCTTCCAAGAGATTGTAGGATAGGGTCCTCCTGAGTCAATGTTGTATGTATTTGAGAGTTGAGAAGCTCCTCACACAGGCTACCTGGGTGACAGACAGGGTGAATAGGAACTTGTACCCCAGGCCTATAACATGGTAGGCCTCTGTCAACAAGATGTACCACCGTAGAAGTTGATAACAACATACAGCACAGTTCTTACATGTTGAACAACTTGTATTCATCATCTCCACTTATTCTTCATCAGGTCCATCTGCAGGTATCTCTCACAGTCCTGGTTGTGTACTTCTCCACAGCTGATGTTTTCAGTCTCTCCCCTTGATGAGGTCATCACTCTGGCCTTCAACCACCAGTGTAGGCACAGCAACTCTACATCCGTACACCTCCATCTCCAGCTCACATACTCCCAAAGGCCTCGTCTTCAACCCACCACAACCAACCAAGACTACCTCTGTAGGACTCAATGATGGACTTTTCAACACTCCTGCATGCAACAGTTCAGGTAAGACCCTAGAGCTCAAGGTACAAGCCATGGACCCACTGTCAAGCATAGCTCTCACTTCCACTTCTCCTCCTATTAACACCTTGGCATAGAATAAATCATCATACGGGGAAAGTCTCTGTGTGTTCTGCATTATGATATTCTTCTCAGTCTCCATTTCGTCACAAACACTTTTATATACAGACTCCAAATCAACAGCTCTCACTGATGGGGACTCTACAAAAGGCCCAACACTCTCCCCTTCTACATGCAGGCCTACTAGTTTTCCGGAAGCTGAGCAGTGATTACTGTAGGGACTCCACTAGCTGTGCTCAGAGCTGCGGCCTTGGGGCACTGAGAGCGTGCGTGGCCAGCTACATGACAAAGAAAGCAGAGGTGATTGGCCCTGCAGTGAAAGTAAGTATCATGTCCAGCATCCCCGCACACGTTACATGGCCCATTAGACTTCACTTTGCTCCTATTCCCTTTTTGGAACATATGGTCAGACTGTTGTGGCCTCTGCTCCAGCACACGCTCCAGCATGGCAAGGATACGTTCCATGGGCTCAGCTGAGCCCTGAATGGGCTGGGCTGGGTAAGGCAACGTATTGGGTACTTCCATGTGGGACCTCACAGCAGGCATGGTGATCGGCATGACAGCACCAACTTCCTGCTTCATTGTTGCGATGGCTGGGGTCAACTTAGATAAGTGAGAGTACCTCCGCTCCCTCCTGTATTCATCCAGCCTCTCATGAACATCTGCAGCGGTCCACTGCTGTAATGGCTTGCACTTAAAGATAAGCGACAGTTCAGCATTAGGGCAATGTCTGATGAACATGACTGTGAGCTCACGAGATGGGTCTTCAACACTTTTTTTCTGTCTCTTTATACAATCTTCAGCAACCTCCATAGCCCTGTTCAGTCTGAGCCAATATTCAAATGGTTGTTCATCAGTCAGAGGTAATGTGGCATAAAAGTCAGCAAGGGGCATGCTTGAAAAAACAGTGTCACTAAAATGTTGTTTCAGTATGTCAAAGATGGGACTCGGGCCTTGGCAAGACTAGTCAACTCACACTGCAAAGTGCTGACAGCTGCTCAGTTGTCATACTTAAGCAAGAGTTTGCTTGGTTTTGCAAGTGATGTCTGGGGCAATCCATTATATTGTATCTCTGAGAACCTGCTGGGGTCCAGATGAGTAAAGTCTGTGTACAACGTGCCTGGTGTCAGCAAGCGCTGACAGATGCTCTCAGTGACTGTATCCATGATGACGAAGTGCACCGTAGTCTTGTAGACCCTCTCTGCATCCCTATCATAGTATCATGGCATGGTCTTTTCTTTGTTCTCTTCTGAGGCATGAAGATTGTGTTGTACCTTGAGCAGAGACTCTGTTAATGCTCTGGCCTTGACACGTACAGTTGGCCTTTGACCTGCCATCTCTTCAATAACCATCAAGGTGAGAATTACATCCACAAACAGAGCATTTTGTGGGTCGCCAAAGAATACAAAGACCTTCTTCAGAGCAGCATCCTTGGCCCACCAGCGTGCTTCTCCTATAGGAGAGAGACGTCTGTGGGAGTGTCCAGGCTCTTTTTTCCACACATTGATTCTTTGGTAGGACTCTGGAATTAACACTGCCAGGTTATTTAGTAGAGAGAACAGACATAACTACTCCTATTGTGTCTGCAATCACAGGAGTCAGGATGTGTGTGTGTAACACCTCATGTACTTGGTTGGGAGAGTGGGAGTTTTCAAACATTTCTATAGGTAGGCCTAAAGGTTTTTATGCAAAACAACACAATCAAGACGGAAAGCTCCTTGAAAGTGGGAATATGCCAGTCCTATTGGGCCAAAATCAATTATGGCCTATTGTATAGATAATAGAACGAATATGAATGAAATGTTTAAGAGATCTGATTTTTAGTTTATAAATGCTTTGCTACAATGGCCCAGTTTGTTATCTACCCACCTCATTACTTTCTTTTAGCATGTGCACGTAGTAAGTACACCATTATACTTATAGGATAAGTGTATTTTCAGATACCACAATGATCCTTTAGTTGTGGATGTTTCATGTAGCCAGCCTGTAATAAAGTCCATATCCTGCACATAGAACTATGGAATCCGGTCTGTAACTTAACAGTTTAGCACCATACCAGCAGGTGGAATCCAAGCCTTAAACATAACAGTGGACACATCACCATGCCCATGCATGGAGCACAGTCATACACCTGGCAGCAGGCCAAAATAACGATGAATGCCTACACTCCAAAATGTTGCATTCCAACAAGCGTTCTTCTAAGATCCTAAAAGGTCCTCAGAGTTCTTGGCTATGAAAAATGCCTCAAATGTTCTTCCAAGAACCCCAAAGGAGGTGGGACCTCCTCAGAAACCTCCTTAGTTTGTGGGGGTTCTTGCAGGAACTGCCCAACTGGAACATTTGGATTTGAATTTGAGGTGACAGCAGGTGCAGGCACTTAACTGAAAAATGTAAAGATTTCCTGAATATAAGGTAAGGTTTCTCCCTTGTATGATCTAAATTGATATTGTTTGATGATCATATATCCTTTCATATTTGTAGAAACGGCGGTGTTGTTTGACACTTTCTCCCTTTTAAAATTCTGTATATCAAATCAACAAAGAGGTAAGAATATGTTGAAGGCTATAGCTGCATTGGGTGCAGATGACTATACCTCTCACTTGTGTGTGTTTAGTACCACACTTTCAAATTAAAAAGCAGTTGAGTCACCAGAGGCAGAACAGACATTGAAAACAAAAGGAAGAGATCAGCCTTGTCGTAAAATTACAAATACAGTCATTAATCACAATTCAAATCTGTCATTATTTTTCAGTTACTGCACGGTACATGTTAAGTAGGCTATTTCTACATATACACACATCATCTGTATCTTACCCCGTCTTGGTTCGCAGTTGGACTATTTTACTTTCACTCTTACTTTCCAAATAACGTTGAGAAAAGTGGGAGGCAACCTACTGATAATCCACTATACAGTTTAAATGGATAATCTACCCCAGAAATACAAATCAATTTGGTGAAAGCCTGTTTTATCAGATGATAAAATACATTTCTCCTCATGATTTAACTTGTAAATGGTCTGCCTGTGAAAATCTGGACATCGTGTATGAACGCATCATAACTAGGCTATAGAATTATTGTCACTGGAGATACAGGATTTCACACTATCACATTTCATAACGCTTTCAAAACAATGATCTACACTCCGGATCGCCAAATCAGCCAATAGATAGTATGGCCACGCATCCATCCGCTTATATTGTCATGACAAATGTGGGATTCTGTATTTTACATTATAGCCATTAGCATATATATGATTAAATATTATCTGATGTTGGTTGTGTGAGGTATCTGCATTTGTGCACTGGAGCATCATTATGAGATTAAACAACTGCTTGCTACTTGCCTGTTTTTGTGTGTGACAAGAACTGAGTAACCTGGTGTGACCTGCATGTAGCAATACTGTAGATAACAGCCCAGCAGATGCTTTGTCATTGTGTTTGTATGTAACAATTTTGAGGACAAGGTGTGACTTGCTGTATCTTACAAAGTTGCGGTTAAGCAGGCATAGGGAGGGGTGGTCATCACGAGGTTTAACTGAGATGGAAAAATACTGAACAACACAATAGCAGGAACTGAGCAACTGTTATAACTAGGCTGCGATACCAGGGGCCTGTTGCACAAAACTAGGATAAGGGATTAAGCCAGGATATCTTGGTGATCCTGGCTCAATTGATCCGTAATCCGGTTGCACTAAAGATGGATAGGGGGCAGGAGGATATGTTATGGTATAAATTACCATGGAGATTTATTCTGTGGAGCTAGCCTGCTCCAGACCAGGCTAAATTCCAGGATCTATTTAATCTCATCCCTAATGTCAGTCAGCAGTCACCACAAATGGAAACCAATAGTTATTTCACTGCTCACTATACATTGTTATCACATATAACTAGACCCACTGTTATTTAAACGTTTGTGATCATTAATTTCAATGATTTTGGATAAAAAATGATTTTTAGATGATGTTGCTATCATTAGATAATTTACAGTTTCCCATAGACTATAAGGCTATATATATAAAATGATAGAATATTAGGGCCACAGAGGGGAAAAAAACACAAGTCATAATATTGTAACCAGTTGTTTTAAAGGAGGACAGTTGTTAAAATGACAGATGTGGGGCATTTCGTGAAATTGTACTTCAGTATGGTTTCATAAACAAAGACATGCTGATGTGCCAGAATATTAAGTATCACATTGTCATAAGTATCAACTGTAAAAACAATATGTAGCTTTTCTGCAGAAAGAACCAGCCTCATAAATTTATGACTTTATCCTTTTTCTTCAGTGTGGCCCTAGTACTCTGTCATATAAACAAATACACATTCCATATGAATATAAAAACACAATGTGTAACATTATGTTCCTTTATTGAATAAGGACAAAACAAAGCAGGTAAACCATCAGCTCCTTTCGAAACTGAAGTCACAGTGACTCTACAAGATGGAAAGCACAGAATCCAAGCATATTATACAAAATGATACATACACATTCAAAGGTCTGTATATAACACACCCTGCATGTCTGCACACTAAAATAAATGCAGGACAACTCCATACACATCAACTGAACAGACAAATGAATGGATGCAGTAGCCTCCCTGCAGCCTTGTATTACACACAGTATACCGCACAAACATCATAAGAGGCCAAATTCGTCAAAAAACGAACCCAAAAAACCAAATTCCTCTGCCACCGCAGGACATATTTAACCAAAATTGAAAGCACACATACAAACTAAAATAATTCAACACATATTGGTCCCTCAGCAGCCGACCACTGTCGTCATCAGGGAAGATTGCCGGATTGTCCCAGTCCATGGCTGGTGGCACTCTGGGGGCCCTCTCCTTCCTCAGGCAGGCCACATTGTGGAGGACAGCACAAGCCACAGTAATATCACATGCCCTAACAGGGCTGACCCTTAATTTGTGAAGGCAGTGAAAGCGTGCCTTCAGGAGGCCAAAGGTCATTTCAACTCTGGCCCTGGTCCTGGCATGGGCATGGTTGTAGGCCTGCTGTGCTTCCTGGGGTCTGTGAAAGGTGTCAGGAGAAAAGGCTGGCAGCCATACCCCTGTCTCCCAGCAACACACCAGAGAATTCACCTGTCAACACAAAATCTCATCATTACTACCTCATAAACACAGTGATATTCTTGACACAGCCATGATGGTTATAAATAGGGGTTGTGTGGCTTACCTTGTGATAGGCACTGATAGATTTCAGAGGCCCGAAAGATTCTGGAGTCATGGACTGAGCCAGGCCATTTTGCCACAACATTGCTGATCACACAGTCAGCATTGCAGACCATCTGAAATCATAAGATGAGGAATATTACACCAATCAATGCACATCACTGGCAATGCAGAGTGTTCGTCAATGGACAATATCAAAAGTTATGTTCACCTGAACATTAATGCTGTGAAAGGATTTCCTATTCACAAAATCGGCCTCATGGGCACCTGAGGGGGCTTTTATCCTTATGTGTGTGCAGTCCACTGCACCAATGACATTGGGGAAACCTGTCACACAAAGTAATGAGTATCCTACTATGTGTTAACAGTTGTCCTGTAATTTGTAGATCCTCTTACCTGCAATCCTATAGAACTCCTCTTTGATGTCACAGAGTCTTCTGTGGCCAGGGAAGGAGATGAAGACATCTGCTAATGCTTTGATAGCCAGACACACATTCCTTATTGTGCGTCAAATTGTGGCCTTGTTCAGCTGTTCTGCATCCCCCACTGAGTACAGGAAGGCTCCACTAGCAAAAAAGCGCAAGGCCACACAAACCATTTGCTCCACACTCAGTGCATGGCTCCGTGCAGTGCGGTGCTTAATCCTGGGACCCAGTAGTCTGCATAGATACCTGATGCCATCTGCAGAAAACCTGTATCTTTCATATAGATGGTCATCAGGGAAGGCCAGTGGGTCCAACCGGTCCCTGAAGACCCTTTCTCGCCTGAAGGCTCTCCTCAGCACAAGTGCTTCTTCATCCACCACATCTCGCACGAATGGGCATGCCATTGTCAGAGCAGAAAGGAACACACAATTTTGGGCCTTCATATAGGCTAGTGGCCACACCTGGTGCTGGGGGTGGGCAAAAGAGGGCGATGCCTTATAACGATGACTTGGTTGTACTGATTGCTGGGAAAATAAAAAAACCTTAGAAAGATGCCACCGTCCTGTGTGCTCACAATAAGAGCTCATATGTCATGGCTCACTTGACTTTACGAGAATATACCTAATTTTTATTTTGAGCTGTGTCATCTTCTTGGAGCTGGGGAGGAAAGAAAAATAATGATTAATACATTTGTGTTACAGTTAGCATACAGTGTACATTGAAGGCATATCTCACCTCCCTCTCAAGTTTTTTTATTTCAAGGTCCAGTTTCCTAATTGTCCTCTTTTTTATTTCGGACTCCAGTGCAAGATTTTCCATCTTTTTCTTCTTGTACTGAATGTCTATGTCTGCCAGTTCTATTTGGCGCCGGAGGTGGTTGCCATACAACTTTCTGATAGCTTGTGAGCTCTGTGAACACAATACAATTAGCGCAGCTGGAATTTGGCAGGATGTGGTGTCCTTTTATTAATACGCACTATGTTGCCAGGCTGGTTTTCCCACTGTATAGCATCTGGGTCCTGTAAAAGAAATTAGATTTTTTGATTTTGATGAGGACTCCTCACCATTGTAGAGTAAATAGTACTTTCACAGTCTTAACATGATACCTCATGCCTTCTGGAATCCAGAGAGATGGTCTCCTCCTCATCATCGTCTCCATCATGTGCTGTTGCTGCTGCACTGGGGCCTTCACCCTATCACATTTAATCGGATTCATATTGAAGCTAGTAGACAAGACATGCCAGGCCTACAGTATGCCTTTGATGGAGTACTCACTGGATCAGCATCGTCTGGTGCTTGTGCTGGTGGCTCTAACAGGAACACAGTGCTGCCAGGCACTGCAAGGCAATAGGTAAACCAAAGTCAGACAGTCCAAATTGATTCAATATGAATGTGGTTGTATCCCATGTAGAGATGGAAGGACATACCTTGAATGAAGCGGGTGGCATCTTGGGAGGAACCTATGCTCGTCTCTTTCCCCCCAGGGATCCCCTCTAAGACGGGCCTGCCTTTATTTAGCTCCAAGGCCATGTCCTCTGCTGGGGTAAGGTCAGCCTTTGGTGAGCCACCACCCGTGCCTTGTCTGTGGGTATTCTTTTTCACTGCTAAAACAGTACAGACAATGTGTGAGCAGGCACCTTCTGGGTACAATATATGCTTGTGCTTTGTTAAATATTAGTCAGGGACCATACCATTCTGCAGAATGTTCTTGTATTTGATTTTGACCTGCTGCCATGTCCGTTTTGGCCCGTTCATGTTTAATCTACACACACACACACACATACACATACATTTAATGGAGTCATACTGCAAAAAATTACTTGGTATTTTTGTCTTGTTTTCAGTAAAAATATCAAAAAATTTATCATAGCTTTATACAGTGTGATGGAGTTACTTTACACAATTTCACTCATATCTGCAGTGCATTTCAATTAAAAATTTAACCGTTTCATAATTACAGTACAACTGCATTTTTGGAGATGTGAATTAAATATTTGAATTGTAATTGTGATGTTTCAGCGGAGCGGTGAGTGTGTAATTGTGCACTACTTACGCATTCAGGCGGTCTGCAATACTTTGCCACGCTTTTTCTCTTTGCTTTATCACTGTGGCGGTGTTGCCTTTCTTCTTAATTATATCTTTTACCTCCTCGTATGCCTCCATGAGGATTTGTGCTTCCGACGGGGAAAAGTACGCGGCTCTAGTTGCCATGGTAAATCAGTTAATCTGTGATCTGTGGCGGGGTCTATTTGAGTGAGCCGTGAGCGCGCACCTATCCAGGATTGGTTTCACCTGGCTTAATGAATCCGTGTCTGCTCATCCTGGCTTGGTCTTTGTGCAACCAATTAAACCTGGACGCACATGTTTTGGCTTCATTGAGCTCAGCTGAGTCATTTATCCCGGATGTCTTAATTCTACTTTTGTGCAACAGGCCCCTGGTGTGAAAAGGAACACAGACAAAACAACCAGAAAAGGAAAAAGGGATCGGTGGCGGCTAGTAAACCGGCGACGCCGAGCACCGCCCGAACAGGGAGAGGAGTTACCTTCGGTAGAAGTCGTGACACTGAGACTGGGGGAGTATAAGCAGCAGCTCCAACACCTCCAACAGCTCCGTTGACTCACCAACTGCCTCTGGCTCTCTCCTCGGCTCGACCGACAGCCCCTTGTGCCCCCTCACCAAAAAAGATCTTGGGGTTTCTGTGGCCGCGGACCCTGGCATCGTCGCTGTCCTTCCAGATTCCTTGGCGACTCCTTCCAAGGAAGGGTCTCGCATCCTCCCAGGAACTCCTCCCATGTCCAACTCACTTTTGCCTCCATAGCACGCTGCTTGGTCCTTGTGTGGTGGGATATTCTGTCACGTTCGTGGAAAGGAGTGGACCAAGGCGCAGCGTGAATAGAGTTCCACATACTTTATTACAAAGTGAAACAACAAAAACAACAAAGAATCAACGAACGTCCAGTAGAGAGCGCACTAAGGCACTAACTGAAAACAAAACAATATCTCATAAATGCAGGTGGGAAAAGGACTATTTTTAAGTATGATCCCCAATTAGAGGCAACAATAATCAGCTGCCTCCAATTGGGAACCATACTCATACCAACATAGAAATATAGTACTAGAACACCCTCTAGTCACGCTCTGACCTGCTGCACCATAGAGAACCCCAAAGGGCTCTCTATGGTCAGGGCATGACAGTATCACAATTCCAGAAGTTTACATACACTAAGTTGACTGTGCCTTTAAACAACTTGGAAAATTCCAGAAAAGGATGTAATGGCTTTAGAAGCTTCTGATAGGCTAATTGACATCATTTGAGTCAGTTGGAGGTGTACCTGTGGATGTATTTCAAGGCCTACCTTCAAACTCAGTGCCTCTATGCTTGACAAAATGGGAAAATCAAAAGAAATCAGCCAAGACCTCAGAAAAAAAATGTAGACCTCCACAAGTATGGTTCATCCTTGGGAGCAATTTCCAAACGTACCACGTTCATCTGAACAAACAATAGTATGCAAGTATAAACACCATGAGACCACGCAGGCGTCATACCGCTCAGGAAGGAGACACGTTCTGCCTCCTAGAAATGAACGTACTTTGGTGTGAAATGTGCAAATCAATACCAGAACAACAGCAAAGGACCTTATGAAGATGCTGGAGGAAACCGATACATAAGTATCTATAGCCACAGTAAAACGAGTCCTATATCATCATAACCTGAAAGGCCGCTCAGCAAAGAAGAAGCCACAGCTCCAAAACCGCCATAAAAAAGCCAGTCTACGGTTTGTAACTGCACATGGGGACATAGATCATACTTTTTGGAGAAATGTCCTCTGGTCTGATGAAACAAAATAGAACTGTTTGGCCATAAGGACCATCGTTATGTTTGGAGGGAAAGGGGAGGCTTACAAGCCGAAGAACACCATCCCAACCGTGAAGCACAAGGGTGGCAGCATCATGTTGTGGGGGTGCTTTGCTGCAGGAGGGATTGGTGCACTTCACAAAATAGATGGCATCATGAGGCAGAACAATGATGTGGATATATTGAAGCAACATCTCAAGACAGGAAATGGGTCTTCCAAATGGACAATGATCACCAGACGTTAATACATCATCAACACTAACAGAAAAACATGACATTGTGATTCTCTCTTCACCAGGAAATCATGTATATAAGCATTGTACTGAATTCACCAGCACCAGCTGTGTGCCCTGTGTTGATTCTACATTCCTTGATGAGCCCAATGGTAAAATACAAAGTGTGTATCAACTGTGATCTAGGGGGTGGTCCAGTGTAAGGGTTGTCCTGTGTGTCTGCACTGAAACTCAGACACAAACACTTATACGTTAGTCTATGCTGTTATGCTATGAGGATATGTCAGTTGTATATTCATCAGATAATTAGATGCCATGTTTTCTCCATTTCTCCATAGCAGCCATGTACACCTTCATCAGACACTGTCTGTGAGACACTGGAGGGGTTCTACTGTCTAGACCCAACTAAGGATGGTTGTAGAGCAGCCCAGAGACACAGCAGCTGTAAACCTGGTCAATACATCAACCACACAGGTTGGTCTTCTGTCAACATTCACTCATTCATTCATTTTAACATTATGATGTCATCAGGTTTTTGATTTACATTTATTCTGTTGGGTTCTTTTAAGTTGTGGAGGTTATTAAGTTTTATTAGTCGTATGTAGAGGATATGGTAAACACCGTCCATTTAAATGCTTATTTGCAGGTTCCTTCTCGATAATGCAACAACAATAAGAAGAAATAAATAACATCTAAGAATATGAACATAAAGTAAATGGCTCATTAGAATATAATAAAACCTTTTAGCTTAATTATAATACAGGAAGGCACTATTTTATATTTACATGTGATTTGGGGAAAGTATGATTGGGGGGCAAGTGTTTAAATTGTGCAGTATTTAGAATTAACCCAATTTCCTTCTGAAAAAAAGCATTTTAATTTCATACAATGTGCACTAATGGCGATACATGACTGCCCTCTAGAGGTGACCTCAAGTGAAATCAGTGTGAAATACCAAGGCAGGTAGCATGTGAAAGACAACTGTTTAGAATGGCCTGGAGGAGAGGAAAACAAAACAAAACAGATGTCAACATACAGTACCAGTAAAAGGTTTGGACACACTTATTCATTCCAGGGTTTTTCTTAATTTTTTACTATTTTCTACATTGCAGAATAACAGTGAAGACATCAAAACTATGAAATAACACATATGGAATCATGTAGTAACCAAAAAAGTGTTTAACAGATCTAAGTACATTTTATATTTGAGATTCTTCAAAGTAGCCACCCTTTTCCTTGATGACAGCTTTGCACAGCACTCCATGTCCTTTTCTTTGCAACTCTGCCTAGAAGCAACTTGTAACACAATATAAGTGTTAGTCCAATTAGTTGTCTGAGATTGTTCCAGTGAGAAACCTAATCCATAATCGCTGTGGGTGAATCTTCCTTCCTTTACATCCATACGTTTTTACTAGATGATGCTCATACACTCCGTATTAGAAACATTAGTAACACATTCTAAATATTGAGTTGCACCCCCCCTTTTGCCCTCAGAACAGCCTCAATTTGTCGGGGCATGGACTCTACAGGGATGCTGGCCAATCTTGACTCCAAGGCTTCCCAAAATTGTGTCAAGTTTGCTGGATGTCCTTTGGATGATGGACCATTCTTGATACACACAGGACAATAACTGTTGAGCGTGAAAAAACCCAGCAGTGTTGCAGTTCTTGATACAAACCGGTGGACCTGGCACCTACTACCACATCCTGGTCAAAGGCACTTACATCTTTTGTCTTGCCCCTTCACCTGCTGAATGGCACACATACACAATCCATTTCTAAATTGTCTCAAGGCTTAAAAACCTTTCTTTAACATGTCTACCATCCCTTCATCTACACTGATTCACATTTCCACAAACTTCAAAGTGTTTCATTTCAAATGGTACCAAGAAAATGCATATCCTTGCTTCAGGGCCTGAGCTTCAGGCAGTTAGATTTGGGTCTGTCATTTTAGGTGAAAATAGAAAAAAAGAGTCTGATCCTTAAGAGGAAGTGTAGCTTATAAACAAAGTTATCATATCACAAGTTCCATTCTCCTCTTCCAGCATTATCACGAGTTCCTCACACCTTCCCGTAAACAAGAGAACTGAATTTAAAGGCAGTTCTTAGAAAAGTCACATTCACAGTGTATTTGAAAGGACTTTAGGTGTGCTTGATCTAGGCACAATGGAAAGATCTGAAGTGTCCCAAAGGTGCTAACTCTGCCTGCTGGTTAAGCTAAATCATGAGCACCTGAAGTATGTCGTGGAAATTCACAACATTAAAGGGAAAAGCAAGAGAGGTTGCAGGTTCTCTCAAACAGCAAAGTTCTTTATTAATAAGATTAGCAAAAATGTAGCTGGTTAGCATAGACCCAAAATGGTACACAGTGAAGAGCCCCCAAACAGATTTTAAATGGTCTTTTATAGCTTTCCTTAGCGTCTATCTTTGCCAGCTGGCAAACAGCCATATGTCCATATATGGTTACACATTTTGCAGTGTGGCTAAGCATTTCATACTTCATCACATACCATGAGAAAACAGGAACCGTATCCCGTACAGACCCACTTGAACAGGGTCAGACAAGTCTAATGAAACCAGTCGTTTCCTGCTTTCTCAGGGTATAGCGCAAAGCTAAGATTAACAGAGTAAGATTTATGCTTGTATAAATCCTTAAGCCTGCAATATTTCCCCCATAAATATTTAAATACATATTTGACCCAGGTTAATATTTGACCCAGGTTTGATTGACAGTTATAGATATAACCTAATCTACACACTCAAAGCATGTTCATAACTTCCTGGACATGGCCTGTAGCTGGTCAAACTGGTTCTTCAGCCTCTGTCTCAACTCGTCCTGCTGGCCTTTAGCAGTGATCAGCTCTCCTTCCTTTATGGACAGAGTTCTACACAAGGAACTCACTGTACCTGCAGAGTACAAATACAGTATTGATTGGGATAACATACAACACAAGTTTCACCTTTAATGGACAGGATTGCTCACACCTTTTCAAACCTTTCAGATCTCAGGAAGTGAGGGCTAAGGGTTGATTTAGGATTGGGGGCTCATCCTCCCACAGTTTAGGTTCTAAAGCTGTGTTTGATACTGCATCTCCATGTGAACACACCAGAAGAGATCACATGATTCATCCTAGCCTATAACTCCCTCATCAGTTGTTTGTTGGTTCTCTCCACTTCCCTCATCTGTTCAGTAAGTGATAAACTGTTGTCTCACTGTCCACATAATTCTCTGTATAACTGAAGAGCTGTGTTTGTGGTCATGTTCCAAGACTCAGACATGGCCACCATGCAAGATTAGTTTTAGGTCAAATTTCAGAAGATAACATTACATGCAGCCTGTATATCAATTTCAAATGTTAACAAATGATGAATTCCTAACTCTGACGGAGTTAACTAAGGGTTAAGCTCATTCTGTATGGCTTGGTGTCTATCTCTGATTGAGTTGCTTCTCTGTCCAACAGGGCTAGGAACCCTTCATGTTCAGGACCCCTCCCAGAGCTGGCATCTCAGCCTGTGGATCTTCTCTTCTATCCTGGCTGTATGCTGGCTCTTCTCCTGCACCTCCTTCTCCACCTACCTCTGATTGGCACACGATCAACTCCACAGTTAACACAAAGAAACACAGAAAAGTATGTGAGGTGAAGATGGGGGGCAGTGTAGCCTAGTGGTTAGAGCGTTGGGCTAGTAACTGAAAGGTTGCAAGTTCAAATCCCCGAGCTGACAAGGTCTGTCGTTCTGCCCCTGACCAGGCAGTTAACCCACTGTTCCTAGGCCGTCATTGAAAATAAGAATTTGTTCTTAACTGACTTGCCTGGTTAAATAAAGGTAAAATAAAAATAAATAAAAACTTCAGCGCTGCATTTTCACTATTTTGTATATACATTTTTCTTTTCATTCGTTTTATTTAGACAGGTTTTTATATTTAATTCTAGATGTGTGTCGCATTGTATAATGATAGAAGACAGGCACAGGAATACGAAAATCCATTTTTTTTTATTTCTCTACCCAAAATAGCGTACGTCATGAACATGACGAGGATGAAGCCCAAAACAAACAAACGTGTGTGTGTAAATATAAATGTATATAAAACACAGGGCTGTAACCCAAACAAAGATTGAGGTGCAAACCTCTAATAAATACACGGGACCGAGACCCGTAATAACAAGTGCACACTGACACGGTGACACGCATGCCAATACAACAGAGCACAGGTACTCACAAGACCAATGGACATGGAACAATTATCAACAAAGACAGTGGAGGACAGAGGGCACATATATACACATACTAATCAGGGGGAATAGGAACCAGGTGTGCGTAATGAGACAAGACAGTCCGGGGTTGGTGGTAATGATCCAGTTCAGTGACACCTAGTAATTCTAGATCTCTGTTGGTTCTGGTATCAGTTTTAGTTTGAACAGTCTAATTCTAGATCTCTGTTGGTTCTGGTATCAGTTTTAGTTTGAACAATCTAATTCTGGATCTATGTTGGTTCTGGTATCAGTTTTAGTTTGAACAATCTAATTCTGGATCTATGTTGGTTCTGGTATCAGTTTTAGTTTGAACAATCTAATTCTGGATCTATGTTGGTTCTGGTATCAGTTTTAGTTTGAACAATCTAATTCTGGATCTATGTTGGTTCTGGTATCAGTTTTAGTTTGAACAGTCTTGTAAACTGAAAGCTCAAGGTTTGTCACTGCTATACTGTAGTTAGTGTCAGGGATAGAGGGATAGATGGCACTGTTAAAGTTGTAGCACTGCTTTTGTAGTCAGTATATGTCTGTGTACCCATTAAATCTTGTCAAATGGACAAAGGTCACAAGTTGTTGTTCAGTACATGAGCTACAATACTCTCACAGATCTCTGAAATATACAGTACAGAGAAGTTCCTACTTCCCATTCTCATTATGAGAAATGGTCAGTTCTGTCAGCTCTTCCTGAAGAACAGAGATCTCTTGGTTTTCTTCACCTCTTCAAACTGACAGATGAGTGATTTCCTCACCTAACATCAGCATGTTCTGCTCCTTTAAAAAGAGGGGTTATATAATACTACAACTACAGTCAATACTGACCTCCAATATGATGCTGGGTACCTGGTTTTCCTGGGAGTGTGGAGGGGTCCAGCAAGTCCTTCCCAGGACCAGACTTACATAACATTATGTAACAGTATAGCTTCCGTCCCTCTCCTCGCCTCGAACCAGGGACCCTCTGCACACATCAACAACAGCCACCTCACGAAGCATCGTTAGGTGACCATCGCGCCACAAAACCTGCGGAGAGAACAACTACTTCAAGGCCTCAGAGCAAGTGACGTCACCGATTGAAACGCTATTAGCATGCACCACCGCTAACTAGCTAGCCGTTTCACATTGGTTATAAACCACCAACAGGAAATGTTTACTGACTGTATTTTGTGGATGTTAAGAAAGTTTGTGTAGCGTATTATTGTAGAATGGAATGATAGACGTCGCCTATCCTAATAATAATTTAGATTAGATGACCAGGGCTTATGTTTACATTTTACCAAAATCATATATCTCTATGGTTATTACATAGAAGGTTTTAACATTCCATCTCAAAGAATACAGTTTTTCTATGAGACTGCCATCATAGAGATGCCGTCATAGAGATGCCATCATAGAGATGCCATCATAGAGATGCCATCATAGAGATGACATCATAGAGATGACATCATAGAGACTGCCATCATAGAGACTGCCATCATAGAGATGACATCATAGAGACTGCCATCATAGAGATGCCGTCATAGAGATGACATCATAGAGATGCCATCATAGAGATGACACACGTTCTATTTCTATGACTGCTGATGTCATAGAGTGGTTGTTACATAGAATAGAATGAATTGCCAGGGTTAGAGGTTCCAAGCCCATTATATTCATTCTATTTATATGGGTGTTAGACTACCACATATATCTTCTTAAATTATGTAAATCTAAACAATGGTGTTTGAGGGGGCCAATCAGAGTGAATGAGAATTAACATGTATTTCATCATTCTAAGATCAGTCCTAAATGTGTATGCCTTACTGCGACATTGCAGCATTATTGTTTGTATTTCGTGTTTTATTTTATTACAGTTACAAATACATGACAACAGTGGGGATTACAGAAATAATTTCATCAAATTAAACTGCAGGTTAAATGTTCTTTAAAAACAAGAAATCAAACATAGGGTCATTACAATACATTGATAGTTGATTCATAATGGGGCTAATATCCACTCAGAATAGACATCCCTTTTGATTACCCTAATGGATATTTAAATCCAATATTAGTTTGCAGTGTGTTCTGTTATCCTACAGACACGACACAT
The DNA here is from genome assembly GCF_034236695.1 of Oncorhynchus nerka. Taxonomy (NCBI): domain Eukaryota; kingdom Metazoa; phylum Chordata; class Actinopteri; order Salmoniformes; family Salmonidae; genus Oncorhynchus; species Oncorhynchus nerka. The sequence continues at coordinate 85,038,015 of NC_088402.1, forward strand.
TGTGACATGGTACTTGAAGAAGAAACGGAGGTTATTCATTTAGTACAATGTTTAGATTGAGGACATCTAAGCGAAGTCTATATTTGTCATGACAATATAAACGGATGGATGCGTGGCCATACTATCTATTGGCTGATTTGGCGATCTGGAGTGTAAATCATTGTTTTGAAAGCGTTATGAAATGTGAAGTGTGAAATCCTGTATCTCCAGTGACAATAATTATAGCCTAGTTATGATGCGTTCATACACGATGTCCAGATTTTCACAGGCAGACCATTTACAAGTTAAATCATGAGGAGAAATGTATTTTACCAACTGATAAAACATAGGCTTTCACCAAACTGATTTGTATTTCTGGGGTGGATTATCCATTTAAACTGTATAGTGGATTATCAGTAGGTTGCCTCCCACTTTTCTCAACGTTATTTGGAAAGTCAGAGTGGAAGTAAAATAGTCCAACTGCGAACCAAAACGGGGTAAGATACAGATGATGTATGTATATGTAGAAATAGCCTACTTAATATGTACCGTGCAGTAACTGAAAAAGAATGACAGATTTGAATTGTGATTAATGACTGTATTTGTAATTTTACGACAAGGCTGATCTCTTCCTTTTGTTTTCAATGTCTGTTCTGCCTCTGGTGACTCAACTGCTTTTTAATTTGAAAGTGTGGTGCTGAACTCAGTCGAATTTTCCCTGTTCTTGAAAAATGAAAAGCTTTGGCCTTCTAATTTTTAATTAAAAATAATTACAATTTTGCTTGTTTGCAACAACAACAAAAACGGTCAGAAGCCCTGAATTGGCCTGGCTGTGCTGTACACTCTAATAATAAAAGATTGCTGGAGGATCCTTTAGGGGTTCTTCAAATTGAAACTTTGGAGAACTTCTATAAATTCTTCAAAGAACCCCTTTTAATCGATCCTCGAATAACGTTTTGGGGTACAATCTTTAACTCTTCCATCCCCAATTATTAATAATAATACACAGAACAATAACAACAAGAACACAATATTTCAGTTGTCAGTGTTTATGATTTTAGTGGCAAAGCACAATTTAAAAATCCAAAGATGAGAAAAATTCCGATCCGAGACCCATGTCCAATGAATATATCCTCTGTCGTGTTGATGTTAGTGTTGATGTTCTCCGTATCAATAGCCAGAATGATTTTGCAATGCATGGTGATCTAACAGGTTTCCTGTTGTATTCATCAGAGTTGTAGGGAGAGTGAAGTGTGTGAATCGCAAAAATTGCAATTATACAGATGTTTAAAAGAAACGTGCGAATGGCAGTATTCATACATTGGTTTTTGTGGTAAATGTGAATTTTAGAGAGAAAACAAAATTAACTGTAGATGATGTGATCTGCATAACATACCAATTGTACATCCCTTTGTGTACCTCCTGCTCAGTATACCTGCAGACTCACACACACACAAGTGAGAGGTATAGTTATCTGCACCCAATGCAGCTCTAACCTTCAACATATTCTTACCTCTGTTGATTTGTTATCCGTTCAACTGTCCATTTTCTGTTTTATAAATCATTTTAAAGGGAGAAATTGACAAACACCGCCATTTCTACAAACATGAAAAGATAGAGGGTATGATCATAAAACAATATCAATTTAGATCATACAAGGAAGAAATGTTCCCTTATATTGAGGAAATATTTACATTTTTCAGTTAAGTGCCTGCACCTGCTGTCATCTCAAATTCATTGAAACACTTCAACTGGCATATGTAAATGTATTGGTAATGCTACTGATGGAGCTGCAAACATACAAGACCAGTACAATGGTTTCTCTGCCTTGCTATCCTCCCACTCTCCCAGCCAAGTACATGTGGTGTTACACACACATCCTGACTCCTGTGATTGCAGACACAATAGGAGTAGTTATGTCTGTTCTCTCTACTAAATAACCTGGCAGTGTTAATTCCAGAGTCCTACCAAAGAATCAATGTGTGGAAAAAAGAGCCTTAGACACTCGCCACAGACGTCTCTCTCCTATAGGAGAAACACGCTGGTGGGCCAAATATGCTGCTCTGAAGAAGGTCTTTGTATTCTTTGGCGACCTACAAAATGCCCTGTTTGTGGATGTAATTCTCACCTTGATGGTTATTGAAGAGATGGCAGGTCAAAGGCCAACTGTACGTGTCAAGGCCAGAGCATTAACAGAGTCTCTGCTCAAGGTACAACACAATCTTCACTGCCCAAACAGTTCTGTCTATATTTGAGAATACGTTCCCTCTCTCCAAGTACCTTCAAACCAGTGGCGTGGACATCCTGACAGAGGGATGGTATTGGGAACACAAGAGGCTCTGCAAAATAATGTGAGGGACATGATGTGGAGAGAGCTGCAAACAGCTTCATGCAGTGGTCCACTGACAAGCTGCAAGAACAGGATGAAGACAACGAACAGGAAGTGCAAGCTGAGATGCCTCAGAAGAGAACAAAGAAAAGGAAGACCATGCCATGATACCATGATAGGGATGCAGAGAGGGTCTACAAGACTAAGGTTCACTCTGTCATCATGGATACAGTCACTGAGAGCATCTGTCAGCGCTTGCAGACACCAGGCACGTTGTACAAAGACTTTACTCATCTGGACCCCAGCAGGTTCTCAGAGATACAATATAATGGATTGCCCCAGACATCACTTGCAAAACTAAGCAAACTCTTGCTTGAGTTTGACAGTCAAGCAGCTGTCAGCACTTTGCAGTGTGGGTTGACTAGTCTTGCCAGTCAAGGGGAGAGACTGAAAACATCAGCAGTGGAGAAGTACACAACCATGACTGTGAGAGATACCTGCAGATGGACCTGATGTAGAATAAGTGGAGATGATGAATACAAGTTGTTCAACATGTAAGAACTGTGCTGTATGTTGTTATCAACTTCTACGGTGGTACATCTTGTTGACAGATGCTTACCATGTTATAGGCCTGGGGTACAAGTTCCTATTCACCCTGTCTGTCACCCAGGTAGCCTGTGAGAGGAGCTTCTCAACTAGAGGTCGACCGATTAATTGGAATGGCCGATTAATTAGGGCCGATTTCAGGTTTTCATAACAATCGGAGATCGGTATTTTTGGGCGCAGATTTGCCGATATATAAAAAAACATTTTTTACACCTTTATTTAATCTTTATTTAACTAGGAAAGTCATTTAAGAACACATTCTTATTTTCAATTACGGCCTAGGAACGTTGGGTTAACTGCCTCGTTCAGTGGCAGAAAGACAGAGTTTCACCTTGTCAGCTCGGGGGATGCAATCTTGCAATCTTACAGTTAACTAGTCCAACGCAATAACGACCTGCCTCTCTCTCGTTGCACTCCACAAGGAGACTGCCTGTTACGCAAATGCAGTAAGCCAAGGTAAGTTGCTAGCTAGCATTAAACTTATCTTATAAAAAACAATCATAATCACTAGTTAACTACACATGGTTGATGATATTACTAGATATTATCTACCATGTCCTGTGTTGCATATAATCTGACTGAGCATACAAGTATCTAAGTATCTGACTGAGCGGTGGTAGGCAGAAGCAGGCGCGTAAACATTTGTCAAGCATTGCGCTATTTATGACTTCAAACCTATCAACTCCCAGATGAGGCTGGTGTGACCAAAGTGAAATGGCTGGCTAGTTAGCGTGCGCTAATAGCGTTTCAAACTTCACTCCCTCTGAGCCTTTGGGGTGGTTGTTTCCCTTGCTCTGCATGGGTAACGCTGCTTCGATGTGGTGGCTGTGGTTGTTGTGTTGCTGGTTCGAGTCCAGGGAGGAGCGAGGAGAGGGACGGAAGCTATACTGTTACACTGGCAATATTAAAGTGCCTATAGGAACATCCAATAGTCAAAGGTTAATGAAATACAAATGGTATAGAGGGAAATAGTCCTATAATAACTACAACCTAAAACTTCTTACCTGGGAATATTGAAGACTCATGTTAAAAGGAACCACCAGCTTTCATATGTTCTCATGTTCTGAGCAAGGAACTGAAACGTTAGCTTTCTTACATGGCACATATTGCACTTTTACGTTCTTCTCCAACACTGTTTTTGCATTTTTTAAACCAAATTGAACATTCATTATCTAAATTGATTGTATTGATGGTCGTATCTGTATCAAGTGTCAAAGATGGCAACATTCTCCAATAACTACATGCCTATTTCTGTTTCATACTTCTCTAAGTTGATAACTAGCTTATTCATTTTTTCTTCAGTGATTCAATTCAGTAAGATATCATTTTACTAATTGAAAGAATTATATTTACAAATACTAAGAACACATGAATTCAACAGGTCAGTTCATCTGGATACTTCAAAACTCCTAATAACGTCACAAATCCAGTGTGTGGGTCCTCCAGTGAGTTGGAGATTGAGGAACCATGGCACCGTTTGAACGCTTTATTTGGACTGTAAGAGAAACATTTCTGATTTATTTGGCATGTTTAAAAAACAATTATCAATGTAAATATTTCCCCTATGAAATATAAATCAGAGTTATTATTAGCCTAATCGTTCTGTCCATTTTAATGAAACCCTTTAGAAAAAAACGTGGTGGAGAGATGTACATTTTCACTAGGTCAGCGTTTCCCAAACTCAGTCCTGGGAACCCTAAGGGTCCTGGGAACCCAAACATTTAGTTTTTTGCCCTAGCACTACACAGCTATTTCAAATAATGAACTCCTCATCAAGCTGTGATTATTTGAGTCAGCTGTGTAGTGCTAGGTCGACAACCAAAACTTTCACCCATTTGGGTCCCCAAAACCGAGTTAGGGAATTACTGACCTAGATTATCTTGGGTTTGGTGTCACACCAGGGGGCGTCACCACACACACTCACAAAATACTCTTTAAAATGGTCCCACATAATTACTATCATTGTTTTTGAAATGTGAATATTTCTGTAAGTTTTATGAATACACACCATCAGTTTACATTTTTGTGATTTGTTTTCTGACATTTTCTCTACTTCCAGATAACTATTATATTGGTGCTTGGAAGCATTGGATCCTGTATTGCATGTGGTAGAGCTGAGTACAGAATAGGGGATGAATGTTGTCCCATGTGTTCACCAGGTAAGGACCCTCTCTTTACATCATCTGAATCACCAGACGTTAATACATCATCAACACTAACAGAAAAACATGACATTGTGATTCTCTCTTCCCCAGGAAATCATGTACATAAGCATTGTACTGAATTCACCAGCACCAGCTGTGTGCCCTGTGTTGATTCTACGTTCCTTGATGAGCCCAATGGTCTCATAAAATGCAAAGTGTGTATCAACTGTGATCCAGGTAAGAGTGGTGCTGTGTGTCTGTACTGAAACCCAGACACAAACACTGATATGTTACTCTATGCTGTTATGCTATGAGGATATGTCAGTTGTATTCTGCATCAGATAATAGATGCCATGTTTTCTCTCTAGGTTTGGGTTTGAAGGTAAGGCAGCCATGTAGACCTTCATCAGACACTGTCTGTGGGACACTGGAGGGGTTCTACTGTCTAGACCCAACTAAGGATGGTTGTAGAGCAGCCCAGAGACACAGCAGCTGTAAACCTGGTCAATACATCAGCCACACAGGTTGGTCTTCTGTCTCACTCATTATACTAATTGTGTTGTCATAATTCAATTTAGTCAAGTTGGTAACTTCAGTGTGAATAATCATTAACAGTTAATGGAATTAAATTAGTAGGGAAAAAACAAAATGCAATCATATTTTTTTGCAGGAACAGCATCTACGGATACTGTGTGTGCTGATTGCACTGGTGATACTTATTCAGATGGATCATTAACATCCTGCCAGCCACACACACAGTAAGTTCACATATGTTTACATACATCAAAAGTGTAGGTTAAATAATACAATATACTACAGTACAAATCTACAACAAAACAGAAAGTTGAATGATCAAATTGCTGTTTCAGACTGTTATATTATGTGTTACAGGTGTAAATCCTTAGGTCTTCAAGAACTTAGACCAGGAACTCATTTGTCCAATTCTGAATGTGGACCACAATCCTCAAGAATAGAACCTGGAATCATCATTGGTGTTGTTGTGGCATCAGTCCTAATAGCTCCTATTATTATAATAATAATAAGAAGGATAATTGTAATTCTAAGGAAGAAAAGAAGTCCAACAACAGTGACTTTTTCTCCAGTGACAGTAAATGCTGTAGAGGTATGTTGATATAATCTACATGTTGAACAGTCACTGTGCTAAGGTTAGCTGAGCAGATGATATTATAGTTCTACTTACTCTGGGCTGAACTAGAAATGTTTCATTGAGTAATATGTTTCCTTCTATTAGGCATCATCAGATTTAGAGGAAACACCAAGCAATGTAGTACAATGAAACAGAAGAAAGTACAGCATCTTGCAGGTGTTAGTTTTGTAAATGGTGAGTTGTCAAGAACTTCAGCCGTATGACTAAAGGTGCTCTATTACTTCACGTTATCAATACAATGATGACAACTAAGATATTATCAAAGTGCAATGAAACTATAGCTTCACTTTCACACTGTCCTTGTTCATTACTGGTTTATTCTCCCACAGATTCAAGCTCTGACCGCACTCATCATTACAAATACTACCTGAGGTACGTCCAGATTATGTACACTGTGGTAAATGTGATCTACATTCAATTGTTCCTTAAAGTTGGTTTCTGGCGTATTACTGTTGCTAAGTAGGATTTTATGGGTGTTTCCAGATTGGAGTAAAACACTGTATTTGTCAGTGTTTTTTGTGCACTAGTATCCCAAAGTATCAAGTGAAATCAAACATAGAAAACAGTACTGGCAGCAATGAATGTTTTTTTAAAGTTAAGGCTACTATTATATTATAAATATTTCAGTGACAACCTGGTTGACTTGGCGCTCGGGTACAGCTTGCTATGTGGTAGCAGAGAGAACAGTCTATGACTGGGGTGGCTGGAGTCCTTGACAATTTTTAGGGCCTTCCTCTGACACCGGTTAACCAATGCAAATGAATAGGAAAACATTCAAAGCTTATTAATAGGACAACATTTAGCGTAATTGGGAACACATATGGCGCGGGGAGAAGTCAAAGGATCCTAGTCAGGCTATTGTTTCAGAGAACCTGTAGGGCTTCATGTGTATCAAATCTCTCGGCGCTAGTGGGCTAAATCAATGAGAAATATAGCTGAAATGTGCAGGCTTTGTCATGATCTCTGATCAAAATAAGCAGGGGTGTTTTCGGTTCCGTTTAGGCTATAGGTTACGCATAAGAACTCAGATGCCCTGAAATTAATAGCCTGATTCAATGTGATTCTCCTGGATAAAAATCTGTTAAACTGTTTGGTCTATGAATACCGCTTCTATACTGATTCTATCTTTTTGGTCTTTTTCTATAGGCATATCGTACCACTACTATTCTAAATTGCAGAGATTTAGGATTACCAAGAACTCATGTTGAGTGTGAGCAAGACTTTCGATCGTCTAGTGGACTATGCAGAAATAATCGAGTAATTCATCATTGTTAAAGACTATATCGCTTTATATAATCTGAATTGTTGTTTTTACTAAGGCTTAGCAAACAAGGGGCAGCATATGCTTTTTGCCCATTTCTATAACAATAGTTAGGCCTATATCCTCACATACCCACTCAATTCAAGCCCTACTTTTAACCATAAGACATCTCAGTGATTGTGTCTGTTAAACATGGCGCCTGCATGATACACTGAACCAACACATGGTGCCTGCATGATACACTGAACCAACACATGGTGCCTGCATGATACACTGAACCAACACATGGTGCCTGCATGATACACTGAACCCACATATGGTGCCTGCATGATACACTGAACCAACACATGGTGCCTGCACGATACACTGAACCCACATGGTGCCTGCACGATACACTGAACCCACACATGGTGCCTGCATGATACACTGAACCCACACATGGTGCCTGCATGATACACTGAACCCACACATGGTGCCTGCATGATACACTGAACCAACACATGGTGCCTGCATGATACACTGAACCCAAACATGGTGCCTGCATGATACACTGAACCCACATATGGTGCCTGCATGATACACTGAACCAACACATGGTGCCTGCATGATACACTGAACCCAAACATGGTGCCTGCATGATACACTGAACCCAAACATGGTGCCTGCATGATACACTGAACCCACACATGGTGCCTGCATGATACACTGAACCCACACATGGTGCCTGCATGATACACTGAACCAACACATGGTGCCTGCATGATACACTGAACCCACACATGGTGCCTGCATGATACACTGAACCCACACATGGTGCCTGCATGATACACTGAACCAACACATGGTGCCTGCATGATACACTGAACCCACACATGGTGCCTGCATGATACACTGAACCCACACATGGTGCCTGCATGATACACTGAACCCACACATGGTGCCTGCATGATACACTGAACCCACACATGGTGCCTGCATGATACACTGAACCCACACATGGTGCCTGCATGATACACTGAACCCACACATGGTGCCTGCATGATACAACATTAGAATAAAAGTAGTACTAATCATTAAGGTGGTTGTCAGCATGACTTTCAACTGCACAATATGCATGATTTCAAAAACGTTCTGCTGAGTTGGCACTAGGAATGTAGCCTAGATAGTATCACTTCGTTATGGCCCTTGTAAAACCGGTTCTACTACCAGCAAGTAAATACACTTCTCTCCACAGTTCTGAGGGAAACACATTCACCCAAAAGCACCTTTTTACTGAATTACCTTAGACATATAATTTACAATTGATAGTCTTTTAACATCCCCCACAAACCAAATAGTTGTAACCTACAACTAGATGCGAACTCATCGAACTGAACAAATCGAACTGAACAAATAAAAGAGCAATGGACTTTTAAAAACGTCCCTAACAATCCCTGTATACAACTGTACATGTTGGTTTCACTCTAAGGAAGGTTTCCTCCTCATTAAACCCCTCTTCCTTTTTTCTATCTCTACAATTAATGGACAAATGGATTTATTTAAATTAATCTAACACCAATACAACTATTTGCAGTTTAGCAGTATTATCATGATGAATTTGTCAGACTACTCAGACAGATGGTAAACAGAATGTAAATCTAAACCGGCAAGCCTTGGCTATTTTCAATTCTCTGCCTGTTTCATTCAAAAAACTGCAAAAATACTGCAGGGACTTTGCTCGTCATATAACACATGCAGAACATTCTCCACCTGTCCCACCATGCCTTACTGCCTTCCTGATCTAACAGAACTGGACAGGGGAAAACAAATACCATAATGCTTTCACCTGTCTCCTGTTTAGATCAATGACAATGAAAGAAAGGAGATAGAGGAAGCCACTGTAGACTATTGAGGTGTACCTCTACAGTAGGCTGTGGCTGCCTTGTTATCAGTCTTGTGTTTCTCTCCCTCAGGAATGGCAGACAAAGGAGCTGCTCTCACTTATGACTCCACTGTCTGATGAAGAAACAAAGCCGCTTGATGACAATGGATCCTCCTAAAGAGGTCAAAGGGCAGACAAACCTCTCAGGCAGTAACATCCCAGTCTGCTTCAGTGGCTCAGAAATCAGGAGCAAACCCAGACTCAGAGATGGATAGGTAAGAGATAGCATTATCATAATCAAACCCAGACTCAGAGATGGATAGGTAAGAGATAGCATTATCATAATCAACCCCAGACTCAGAGATGGATAGGTAAGAGATAGCATTATCATAATCAACCCCAGACTCAGAGATGGATAGGTAAGAGATAGCATTATCATAATCAACCCCAGACTCAGAGATGGATAGGTAAGAGATAGCATTATCATAATCAACCCCAGACTCAGAGATGGATAGGTAAGAGATAGCATTATCATAATCAACCCCAGACTCAGAGATGGATAGGTAAGAGATAGAATTATCATAATCAACCCCAGACTCAGAGATGGATAGGTAAGAGATAGCATTATCATAATCAACCCCAGACTCAGAGATGGATAGGTAAGAGATAGCATTATCATAATCAACCCCAGACTCAGAGATGGATAGGTAAGAGATAGCATTATCATAATCAACCCCAGACTCAGAGATGGATAGGTAAGAGATAGAATTATCATAATCAACCCCAGACTCAGAGATGGATAGGTAAGAGATAGCATTATCATAATCAACCCCAGACTCAGAGATGGATAGGTAAGAGATAGCATTATCATAATCAACGGGCAGTTAATATGGAATGTTATAGAGCTCAACCAGATTGTAGTCCTAAAAAACTGAACCAAGTTACCTCTGGTTTGTTCAGACATTCCTATGGGGAAGGAATAGGGTTTTAGGATAAACGCCTAAAATAAGGTCTGAGGTTAAAACAGGCTTAGGCAATCTTATACGTTTTGTTCTATGGGATAATTTGATGAATTATGAAGCGTTTATGTGCTTTTTATGGTGACATAAATACTTCACAAAAAGTCACGTTAGCTGATGATTATCTCATAGAACAAAACTCCTAAGCCTGTGTTTACCACATACCTTATTTTCTACACTCATCCAAAAACCCTACCAAAACGACATTCAATTCCCCATAGGCTTCGTCCAACGAACCATGGTGGAGTTAATGCCTACAAAAATACGCCATTGCTATTTCTCTATAGTAGTGTTGTATTAACTAGGCTTATTGTCCTTGTCCTGTGTGTGTATGAACCAGTGATGATTTGCTCACCCCCTGCCATGTCAGCTGACCAGGAATGAGGCAAGCCGCCTCGTTACCCCTGAGACTGTCTGGAGGGTAAGATACAGAATATAGGTCTCTCCATGGGTGGGAGATGGATATTTAAGCCAATCAACACTCCCTTTATTTTACTGACTGGTTGAATGATTGATCCATTCATCCTTCCATCCCTTCCCAGCCTTCCTCTCCTCTGAGGACCCAGCGAGGGTGGAGCACAGTGAGACACTTCTACAGCCAGAGAGGTGAGAGGTCACATGGTTTAGATGGTAAATATTTATATCACGTAAGCAAAAGCATGTATGTTCCATCATCTACGGTACCAGTCAAAAGTTTGGACACACCTCCTCATTCAAGGGTTTTTCTTTATTTTGTACTATTTTCTACATTGTAGAATCATAGTGAAGACATCAAAACTATGAAATAACACATATGGAATCATGTAGTAACCAAAAAAGTGTTAAATGTTAATTTACATTAGTGAAAAATTGTCCACTGATTCATGTAGTTTCTCTCCCCTTTTGACAGTTGATTTCCTCTCAGGAACCCACATCTGTTCTTTGTTATTCTGAAAGTAATTTGTGTAGCGTGTACTTTTCCCCACTCATTCACCCTGTCTCTTTACGTAGCTTATACATATTTGGTGGCCTGATTGCGTCCAGACTATGTCAAATTCTGAACACAATGCCCATCCTGGCAGATCTGAACCTAATGCGAGCACAATAGGACTTTTGTGAATCCAGACCTAATGCAGCTTGGAGTGATCGGATGACAGGAGTCACCTTTAAGTGCCTTCAAAGTAATAGATATGTAAGATGCTACATATCTATTACATTGAGTGTTGTATATACATAACATGACTAAATATGTTTATTTCTGTGTTGCACTGGCAGTCAAGAAATGGAACAGCAAGGCCACAGAACATGACATATGCAGAGCTGTGGGAGACCACCTGAAGCATTCCCCTGGTAGAGCCAGAGGATGGTGTTTACCACACCAACACCAAACGTCTTCAACAGGCTTGAAAAGTGGGATTGATCTGTTTGATCCATTTTTTTTGTTTCAGTTTTCATTAGTTGAATCCTTCGACTTATTAATGATAAAAATAAATGTTTTTAACAAAAATGCACTGGATTCGTTCAAATGTGATACTAAACATCCATCATTTTGACACAGAGGAAGATATGCTAAATTTATACAGTTTTTGATTCTAAGATGGACCAAAATATATGTTCCTTTTGCACATTTCTGTTCATTAGTTTTGCAAGAATTTTGATTGGTCGGTCATTGGGTTCATTAGTATAGCAATATGTTGATGCCATTGATTAAAAGAGTAAGAATATGATGCAATATTCGACACTTGTTTTACTTCATTGTTTGCAAACAATATAATTGTAAAAAAAAAAAATGTCAGTTGGTTGCATAAATAATGACGATTACTACATGTTATATGAAATATCAAAACGGAATTGTTCAAATGTAATGGCTATAATTCACTTAATGGTAAGGTATGGAATAATAAATGTATCCTTTTTCACACTGGATGTTTGAAATATGAGTAGATGATGATTTGAGTCAGTCTTCTTCATAAGTGGAATAAAGACAATTAGCACAAATGTTGTACAGAAATACTGGGTGTAAATACTGGAGTGATGTGTGATGTTAATAAAATGTCCATAGACCAAAAATTGTTATACTGCGTTCATGTGTATAGGCTGCAAGTACGTTGAAATTAAGTTGTTTTCAAGTCGTTGAAACTTTCAACCAAAACCAAACGGAGATTGGACGTCGGGCATAGTCGTCTTTTCAACTACATTTTGCTAGATGGGTATAGCCTGCTACATCTTCCATCCTCTCAGGCCAGAGGCATTTTGCTAGGTGGGTATAGCCTGCTACATCTTCCATCCTCTCAGGCCAGAGGCATTTTGCTAGGTGGGTATAGCCTGCTACATCTTCCATCCTCTCAGGCCAGAGGCATTTTGCTAGGTGGGTATAGCCTGCTACATCTTCCATCCTCTCAGGCCAGAGGCATTTTGCTAGGTGGGTATAGCCTGCTTCATCTTCCATCCTCTCAGGCCAGAGGCATTTTGCTAGATGGGTATAGCCTGCTACATCTTCCATCCTCTCAGGCCAGAGGCATTTTGCTAGGTGGGTATAGCCTGCTACATCTTCCATCCTCTCAGGCCAGAGGCATTTTGCTAGGTGGGTATAGCCTGCTACATCTTCCATCCTCTCAGGCCAGAGGCATTTTGCTAGGTGGGTATAGCCTGCTACATCTTCCATCCTCTCAGGCCAGAGGCATTTTGCTAGGTGGGTATAGCCTGCTACATCTTCCATCCTCTCAGGCCAGAGGCATTTTGCTAGGTGGGTATAGCCTGCTACATCTTCCATCCTCTCAGGCCAGAGGCATTTTGCTAGGTGGGTATAGCCTGCTACATCTTCCATCCTCTCAGGCCAGAGGCATTTTGCTAGGTGGGTATAGCCTGCTACATTTTCCATCCTCTCAGGCCAGAGGCATTTTGCTAGGTGGGTTTTCCTGCTACATCTTCCATCCTCTCAGGCCAGAGGCATTTTGCTAGGTGGGTATAGCCTGCTACATCTTCCATCCTCCCAGGCCAGAGGCACGATGTATGAATTAATGGTTGGATCAGAATCACAGTTATAATCATTGACCATTACAGAGAATTAGGTAAAACCACAAGTCTAAATCCTTATCTCCATCCATGACTAATTTAGGAAAGGGCTGATTTAAACTAGCTAGCTATCCACCGAAGGACAAATCCAAACAGGCTTCCCTTCATATTTTTGGGGGGTTCCGCCAGAATCACATCAAATCTAAGTTTCTTTGTCACGTGCGCCGAATACAGACCTTACAGTGAAATGCTTACTTACAGGCCCTAACCAACAGTGCGATTTTTATGTAAAAAATAGGTATTAGATGAACAATAGATAAGTAAAGAAATAAAGGCTATATACAGGAACCGGTTAGTCGGGCTAATTGAGGTAGTATGTACATGTAGATATGGTTAAAGTGACTATGCATATGTGATAAACAGAGAGTAGCAGTTGCCTAAAGGATGGATTGGCGGGTGGAGGGACACAATGCAGATAGTCCTGGTAGCCAATGTGCGGGGGCATCGGTTAGTCGGGCTCATTGAGGTAGTATGTACATGTAGGTACGGATAAAGTGGCTATTCATATATGATGAACAGAGAGTAGCAGCAGTGTAAAAGAGGGTTGTCGGGGAGGGGGGACAATGCAAATAGTCCAGGTAGCCATTTGATAACTTGTTCAGGAGTCTTATGGCTTGGGGGTAAAAACTGTTGAGAAGCCTCTTGGACCTAGACTTGGCCCTCCGGTACCGCTTGCCATGCTGTAGCAGTGAGAACAGTCTATGACTAGGGTGGCTGGAGTCTTTGACTATTTTTATGATGAGAATCGGGGCGTGCTCGTCCTCTTTTTCCTGTAGTCCACAATCATCTCCTTTGTCTTGATCATGTTGAGGGATATGTCGTTATCCTGGCACCACACGGCCAGGTCTCTGACCTCCTCCCTATAGGCTGTCTCGTCATTGTCGGTGATCAGGCCTACCACTGTTGTGTCATCAGCAAAATTAAATGATGGTGTTGGAGTCGTGCCTGGCCATGCAGTCGTGAGTGAACAGGGAGTACGGGAGTGGGCTGAGCACGTACCCCTGAGGGGCCCATGTGTTGAGGATCAGTGTGGCGGATCCTAACCTCACAACCTCAGGGACGGCACGTCAGGAAGTCCAGGATCCAGTTGCAGAGGGAGCTGTTTAGTCCCAGGGACCTTAGCTTAGTGATGAGCTTTGAGGGCACTATGGTGTTGAAAGCTGAGCTGTAGTCAATGAATAGCATTCTCACATAGGTGTTCCTTTTGTCCAGGTGTGAAAGGGCAATGTGGAGGAAATAGAGATTACATCATCTGTGAATCTGTTGGGGCGGTATGCAAATAGGAGTGGGTCTAGGGTTTCTGGGATAAGCTGTTAATGTGAGCCATGACCAACCTTTCAAAGCACTTCATTGCTACAGACGTGAGTGCCATGGGTTGGGAGTCATTTAGGTAGGTTACCTTAGTGTTCTTGGGCACAGGCACAATGATGGTCTGCTTAAAACATGTTGGTATTACAGACTCGGACAGGGAGAGGTTGAAAATGTCAGTGAAGACACTTGCCAGTTGGTCAGCTCATGCTCGCAGTACACGTCCTGGTAATCCGTCTGGACCATGTGTCATTGAGAATGTTGACTTGTTTTATAGGTCTTACTCACATTGGCTGCGGAGAGCGTGATCACACAGTCGTCCAGAACAGCTGGTGGTCTCATGCATGTTTCAGTGTTATTTGCCCCGAAACCATCATATAAGTGGTTTAGCTCGTTTGGTAGGCTCGTGTCACTGGGCAGCTCTCGGCTTTGCTTCCCTTTGTAGTCTGTAATGGTTTGCAAGCCCTGCCACATCCGACGAGCATCAGAGCTGGTGTAGTACAATTTGATCTTAGTCCTGTATTGACGCTTTGCCTTTTTGGTGGTTCGTTGGTTGGAGTAGAACGATTCCTTATGAGCTTCCGGGTTAGAGTCCCGCTCCTTGAAAGCGGCAGCTCTAGCCTTTAGCTCAGTGCGGACGCTGCCTGTAATCAATGGCTTCTGGTTGGGGTATGTACGTACGGTCACTGTGGGGACGACGTCATCGATGCACTTAAATGATGTGGTGTACTCCTCAATGTCAATTGAGGAATAACGGAAAACGTATTCCAGTCTGTACTAGCAAAACATTCCTGTAGCTTAGCATCTGCTTCATCTGACCACTTTTTTATTGATCTGGTCACTGGTGCTGCCTGCTTTAATTTTTGCTTGTAAGCAGGAATCAGGAGGATAGAATTATGGTCAGATTTGCCAAATGGAGAGTGAGTGAGAGCTATAGGTGGTCCAGGGTTTTCTTTTCCTCTGGTTGCACATTTATCATGCTAATAGAAATTTGGTAAAACAGATTTAAGTTTCCATGGATTAATGTTCCCGGCTACTAGGAGCACAGCCTCTGGATGAGCGTTTTCTTGTTTGCTTATGGTGGAATACTGCTCACTTAATGTTGTCTTAGTGCCAGCCTCTGACTGTGGTGGTATGTACACAGCTTCGAAAAATACAGGTGAATACTCTCTAGGTAGATAGTGTGGTCTACAGCTTATCATGAGAAACTCTACCTCAGGCGAGCAATAGCTCAAGACTTCCTTAAATATTGTGCACCAGCTGTTATTTGCAACAATACATAGCCCGCCGCCCCTTGTCTTACCAGATGCCGCTGTTCTATCCTGCTGGTACAGTGTATAACCAGCCAGCTGTATGTTGATATTGTCGTTGTTCAGCCACGACTCTGTGAAGCATAAAATGTTACAGTTTTTAATGTCCTGTTGGTAGTGTAATCTTCTGCGTAGCTCGTCGATTTTATTCTCCAAAGTTTACACGTTTACGAGCAGAATGGATTGAAGTGGTGATTTATTTGATCGCCTACGAATTCTCAGCAGGCAGCCCGCTCTTCGGGACATCTTTCTCCGCCCCCTCTTCCCAGTATATCCTTAGCATCGGGCTCGTCAGAGTCGTGAAAGGAAAAGAAGGATTATGCTAGTCCGTGGTGAGTAGTTGCAGTCCTGATGTCTTGAAGTTATTTTCGGTCATAAGAGACGGTAGCGGCAACATAATGAGTAAAAATATAAATGACAAACAATGCAAATAAACAAACAAAAAACACAATCGGTTGGAGGAACATAAAACGTCTACCTTCTCCTCCGGCATAATCTTGTAGCCTATAGAGAATGTGCCCATTCTGGCATGGGCACGTGCGTTCTACACAATACATTTTGCAGTGTGAAATCAACACTTAGAGTTCATTTTAATACTATCCCGGAAAACATATGGTCCCACTCTACAGAGTTTAAAAAGTACTCTGATCATAGTGTTACATTTTTTAAATTTAATTCACCCCTCATAAATGTAACAGACATATACCAGGAGCTCTGCCAGGCCCTGTTGACTCATCCAGCTGTAACGCATGTCATTCACTGGCTTGTATGCAAAGCAGTAATTATTTCAAAACATCTCCTGCCATGTCACTGATGCGTTGTGAGACAGTGTTGTTTGATGAAGGCATTGTCTGTATAGTTTTTTTGGCCTTTTCCCCCCAACGTTGTCCCAGCCATATCCGCGGCAGCAGGAAGAATTAAGTCCTCCACAATAGTATGGGGCTTGCCTGTCCTAGCCACTCAGTAGGTCACCATATAAGACGCTTCTAGCCCTTTCTTATTAATGGTATCTGTTGCTTTTACTACTCGAAATTCATCTTTAATCTCACTTAAACTCCTGTGGTTTATTTTTCTAACTGTCATGTTTCGTTTGTAAATGTCTGTGCAAGAGTGAAGGTTTCCTGCGAGAGAGTAACGGTTAATGTGATTGGATGTCAATTCTTTGACTAGGCTACCTGTCACGTCCTGGCCTTAGTTCCTTTTTTATGTCTCTGTTTTCATCAGAAGAGGAAGACAATCGTTACAGAACTACCCACCACCAAGAAAGGACCAAACAGCGTGGTAACCAGGAGCAGAGGGTTCTGGACTCCTGGACTTGGGAGGAGATACTGGAAGGGAAGGGACCCTGGGCACAGGCTGGGGAATATCGCCGACCCAAGGAAGAACTGGAGGCAGCGAATGCTGAGCGGCGGCGATATGAGGTAAGGCAGCGCAACAGGCACGAGAGGCAGGGTGACACACGGGGAGATTGGCGGAGTCAGGAGATAGACCTGAGCCAACTCCCCGTGCTTACCGGAAGAAGCACAGTACTGGTCAGGCACCGTGTTATGCGGTTAAGCGCACGGTGTCGCCAGTACGCGCTCATAGCCCGGTGCGCTATAGCTGGGAGGGTGCAGTGTGTCCTATGCCTGCGCTCCGCCCGTGCCTAGCAAATGTGGGTATTGAGCCTAAGGGAGAGGTGCGAGTGGTATGCACCAGATCTGCAGTGCTCACCCACAGCCCGGTTCAACCTGTGCCTGCACTCTGGAGGGTCCGGGCTAAAGTGGCCATCCAGCCTGGAGGAGTGGTGCCAAGGCTGCGCACCAGAGCTCCAGTGCTCCCCCACAGCCCGGTCCATCCGGTGCCTTCTCCATGCACCAGGCCTCCTGTAGGTCTCCCCAGCCTGGTGAGCCCTGTGGCAGCCCCACGCACTAGGCTGTCTCTCAGTCTCCTCTCTCCAGGTTCGCCCGTCTGTCCGGAGCTGTCAGAGCCCCCCGTCTGTCAGGAGCTGCCAGAGCCGCCCGTCAGTCAGGAGCTGCCCATCAGTCAGGAGCTGCCATAGCCGCCCGTCAGTCAGGAGCTGCCCATCAGTCAGGAGCTGCCCATCAGTCAGGAGCTGCCATAGCCGCCCGTCAGTCAGGAGCTGCCAGAGCCGCCCGTCAGTCAGGAGCTGCCAGAGCCGCCCGTCAGTCAGGAGCTGCCCATCAGTCAGGAGCTGCCATAGCCGCCCGTCAGTCAGGAGCTGCCCATCTGTCAGGAGCTGCCAGAGCCGCCCGTCAGTCAGGAGCTGCCCATCAGTCAGGAGCTGCCAGAGCCGCCCGTCAGTCAGGAGCTGCCCATCAGTCAGGAGCTGCCCATCAGTCAGGAGCTGCCATAGCCGCCCGTCAGTCAGGAGCTGCCAGAGCCGCCCGTCAGTCAGGAGCTGCCCATCAGTCAGGAGCTGCCCATCAGTCAGGAGCTGCCATAGCCGCCCGTCAGTCAGGAGCTGCCAGAGCCGCCCGTCAGTCAGGAGCTGCCCATCAGTCAGGAGCTGCCAGAGCCGCCCGTCAGTCAGGAGCTGCCTATCAGTCAGGAGCTGCCAGAGCCGCCCGTCAGTCAGGAGCTGCCCATCAGTCAGGAGCTGCCAGAGCCGCCCGTCAGTCAGGAGCTGCCCATCAGTCAGGAGCTGCCAGAGCCACCTGTCTGTAAGGAGCTGCCATAGCCGCCCGTCAGACAGGAGCTGCCAGAGCCGCCCGTCAGTCAGGAGCTGCCAGAGCCGCGTTTGTTGCACCTGTTATAACTGTTCATTTATCGTTTTGTTATTTTTGTCCGTGTATTCATTCTGGATTAAAAGTATTATGGATACGTACCACGCTGCACTTTGGTCCTCCTCTCCTTCTCCCGACAACGACAATCGTTACACTACCTGTATTTGACATTGTGTTGTTACTTCGCTGAACACGAGATGGTTTAATTTTATTTTTTGGCAGTGAAACGAGGTTACTCGGGCGATAAAAAAACCTCTCCCAAATGCATATCCCCTTTGGAAAATATTAATGTACTGTTTGAAAATGTGAATTTAAAAAATGACAGCATTGCACATACGCACCCCTGGGGGTACGCGTACCTCAGTTTGGGAATACCTGCTCTAGAAGGTATCCCATAGGCTATAGAAATATTGAGTTAGACTGGGACTTTATAAATCAACTGGTTTTACTCAAAAAGTGTTTAACAGTTTTTATTTTGTGAAAAAAATGACTTCAACATCACCAATAAATCGGTCTACAGAAAAAAGACAACGGAAATTTGAGACTATTGTAAATCTCTGTGTTACATAGTAAAGGAATGTAATGGGTGTACATCTTGTTTGTGAAGAACTGGATAAAACAAAGCACAGTTGCTGTTTTTATTATTTGAAATGCATGGAGGATGCCTGCTTCAAAAATATTCATTTTTAAAATATATCCTTACCTCTGCCTAAACAATATAATGTAGAGCACTTCACTTTCTAACAGGTGACAGTTTTAATACTCATCTATTTACAATGTGTTAATGAGCCTATAAAATGGGACATTGGTACTTTCTCGCTTGGACATTAAACTATTTATCTTAGTTGGAAGTGTACCTTACCTATCATAGTTCATGAAGGTGAAAATATGAAGAGGAAGTGTAGAGTAGAAACAAAGTTATCAGATGATGATGATCACGAGTTCCATTCTCCTCCTCCAGCATTCTCACGAGTCCCTCACACCTTCACGTAAACAAGAGAACTGAAAGTAAAGGAAGTTCACAGATTGTTTTTTTTAACCTTTTATTCAACTAGGCAAGTCAGTTAAGAACAAATTCTTATTTACAATGACGGCCTACACCGGCCAAACCCAGATGACGCTGGGCCAATTGTGCGCCGCACTATGGAATCCCAATCACGGCCGGTTGTGATACAGCCTGGATTCAAACCAGGGTTTCTGTAGTGACACCTCTAGCACTGAGATGCAGTGCCTTAGACCGCTGCACCCCTCAGGAGCCCCAGAAAACTACATTCACAGTGTATTTGAAAGGACTTTAGGTGTGCTCGATCTAGGCACAATGGAAACAACCGAAGTGTCCCAAAAGTGTCAACTCTGCCTGCCAGTTAAGCTAAATCATGAGCACCTGAAGTATTTATATAATTTCAAATATTTGATCCAGGTCTGATTCACATAGATAGCTATATAGTCTAATCTACACACTCAAAGCATGTTCATACCTTCCTGGACATGGCCTGTAGCTGGAACAACCTGTCCTTCACTATCTTCCTGGACATGGCCTGTAGCTGGGCCAACCTGTCCTTCACTACCTTCCTGGACATGGCCTGTAGCTGGAACAACCTATCCTTCACTACCTTCCTGGACATGGTCTGTAGCTGGACCAACCTGTCCTCTGCTGTTGTCTCAACTCATCCTGCTGGCCTTTAGCAGTGATCAGCTCTCCTTCCTTTATGGACAGAGTTCTACACAAGGAACTCACTGTACCTTCAGAGTACAGTATTGATCGGGATAACATACAATAAGAGTTTCAGCTTTAATTGACAGGATTGTTCACACTTATCCAAACCTTTCAGATCTCGGGGGTGAGGGCTAAGGGTTGATTTGGGATTTGAGGCTCATCCTCCCCAGTTTAGACTCTAAAGCTGTGTTTGATACTGTATCTCCATGTGAACACAGTAAAAGAGATCACATGATAATTCCTGGCCTCCTCGAACTCCCTCATCGGTGGTTCGTTGGTTCTCTCCACTTCTCTCATCTGTTCAGTAAGTGATACTCTATTGTCTTCCTCCTCACTATCCAGAGCAGTATCTGTATATCTGAAGATCTCTGCTTGTGGCCATATTCCATGACACAGACATGGCCACCATGCAAGATTAGATTAGTTTTAGGTCAAATTTATGAACATAACATTACATGCAGCCTGTATATCATTTTCAAATGATAACAAATTATTAATTGCTAACTCTGACCAAGTTAACTAAGGGTTAAGCTCATGCTGTATGGCTTGGTGTTTGGTCTCAGATTGAGTTGCTTCTCTGTCCAAAAGGGCTAGGAACCCTCCATGTTCAGGACCCCATCCAGAGCTGGCCTCTCTCAGCCTGTGGATCTTTTCTTCTATCCGGGCTGTATGCTGGCTCTTCTCCTGCACGTCCTTCTCCAGCTCCCTCTGATTCCTGACCTCCTCTGCTAGACGCACTATCAACTCCACCTTTAATACAAAGAAACACACAGAAAAGTATGAGGTGACCAAGGTTACTTCAGAGCCGCATTTTCACTATTTTTTATATAAATGTGGCTTTTCATTAGTTTCACTTTAGTTTGACAGGTTTTTATATTTAATTCTAGATGTGTGTTGTGCTCTGTTGGTTCTGGTGTCAGTTTTAGTTTGAACAGTTTAATTATAGATCTCTGTTGGTTCTGGTATCAGTTTTAGTTTGAACAGTTTAATTCTAGATCTCTGTTGGTTCTGGTATCAGTTTTAGTACCATGGTACATGACCCTACTACATGAGAAGGTTCATCATGTTATACAGATTGGTATGGGCCAGTCTGAAAACCTCCCTGTAGACACTTTAAATGGTCCCTAGTAGATCTAGAAGGATCTGCTCAACTAAAGGCAGGTGGATCTTCTCTCTCTGACCGTTGACTGGATTCCTGGTCATTTCGGCCTGTAAAACAAAGCATTATTTATTATCAACTAAGAGTGATTAAATGTGAATTAAAAATGTAAGTCACAGTTTATGAACTGAATTCAAAGTGGGGTTCCCACCAGACAAGAAAGGTTGAGTTTGACAGTCTGTGATGCTGCTACAGACCGTTTCAACATTATAGAACATCTCTGGTAAGTCTGGGCACCTGGTTTTCCTGGGAGTGTGGAGGGGTCCAGCAAGTCCTTAACAGGAGCAGACTTACATAATATTACATAAACCACCATCAAGGAAATGTTTACTACGTGCATTTTTGGAATGTCAAGAAAGTACAGTAGCATAGTATTGTAGAAAGCAGTGATAGGCGACTTCTATCTTAACAATAATTTAGATATTAGAAGACCAGTACTGATGTTTACATTTTACCAAGATCAAATGAGAGAAAAAAAGTTGTGTTTTTTTATTTTCATAATATAGTTTACAACATCTCTGGTTATTACATAGGTTTTAACGTTCCATCTCAAAGAATATCATTTTTCTATGAGACTGCCATCATAGAGATGAAACACGTTCTCTCTCAATGGTAGCTACATACAGTTGAAGTCGGAAGTTAACATGCACTTAGGTTGGAGTCATTAAAACTCGTTTTTCAACCACTCCACAAATTTCTTGTTAACAAACTATAGTATTGGCAAGTCGGTCAGGACATCTACTTTGTGCATGACGCAAGTAATTTTTCCAACAATTGTTTACAGACTATTTCATTTATAATTTACTGTATCACAATTCCAGTGAGTCAGAGGTTTACATACTCTAAGTTGACTGTGCCTTTAAACGGCTTGGAAAATTCCAGAAAATGATGTCATGGCTTTAGAAACTTCTGATAGGTTAATTGACATAATTTGAGTCAATTGAAGGTGTACCTGTGGATGTATTTCAAGGACTACATTCAAACTCAGTGCATCTTTGCTTGACATCATGGGAAAATCAAAAGAAATCAGCCAAGACCTCAGAAAAAAATGTAGACCTCCACAAGTCTGGTTCATCCTTGGGAGCAATTTCTCAAATCAAATTTGATTTGTCACATGTGCCGAATACAACAAGTGTAGACTTTACTGTGAAATGCTTACTTACAAGCCCTTAACCAACAGTGCAGTTCAAGAAGAAGAAAATATTTACCAAGTAGACTAAAAGAAAAAGTAATAATAAAAGTAACACAATAAGAATAACAATAATGAGGCTATATACAGGGGACACCAGTACCGAGTCGGTGTGCGGGGGAACAGGCCAGTTCAGTTAATCTGTACATGTAGGTGGGGGCGAAGTGTTGGAGATTTTCCAGTCATCTGATGATTCTCAGTACCTATACTGTTTTCTTTGAAGTAGAAAGAAGAATCAATATAATTTTAAATATTAGACATGTGTAAGCAGAGTGAAGGCTGAAGCCAATGTGAGTGTACAAAGCTGGACCAACATCGAATTGACCATTGGACATGTAAAAAACAGAACGTAAGCAGAATCTGTGTAGATGAGGCAAGGTAGACGATCAAGATGTGTCTGGGCTGGGCCATATATGGTCTGGGCCATATCTGATCCTGATCTGATCTTGATGTGTAAACCAAGGAACTTGAAACTCTCGATCGACTCCACTACAGACCTGTTGATGTTAATGGGGGCCTGTTTGGCCCACCTTTTCCTGTAGTCCACGATCTAAGTATACACCCCTGAGGGGCCCCAGTCTTAAGGATCAGCGTGGCAGACGTGTTGTTGCCTACTCTTACCACCTGGGGGCAGCCCATCAGGTACTCCAGGATCCAGTTGCAGAGGGAGGTGTTTAGTCCCAGAGTCCTTAGCTTAATGATGAGCATCGTGGGCACTATGGTGTTGAACGCTGAGCTGTAGTCAATGAACAGCATTCTCACATAGGGTGTTCCTTTTGTCCAGGTGAGAAAGGGCAGTGTGGAGTGCGATTGAGATTGCGGCATTTGTGGATCTGTTGGGGCGGTATGCGAATTGGAGTGGGTCTAGGGTGTCCGGGAGGATGCTGTTGATGTGAGCCATGACCAGCCTTTCAAAGCACTTCATGGCTACCGACGTGAGTGCCACGGGGCGATAATCATTTTGGCAGGTTACCTTCGCTTCCTTGGGCACAGGGACTATGGTGGTCTGCTTGAAATATATAGGTATTACAGACTCGGTCAGGGAGAGGTTGAAAATGTCAGTGAAGACACTTGACAGTTGGTCCGCGCATGCTTTGAGTACACGTCCTGGTAATCTGTCTGGCCCAGCGGCTTTGTGAATGTTGACCTGTTTAAAGGTTTTGTTCACATCGGTTACTGAAAGCATCATCACACAGTCATCCAGAACAGCTGGTGCTCTCGTGCATGCTTCAGTGTTGCTGGCCTCGAAGCGAGCATTAAGGCATTTAGCTCATCTGGTAGGCTCTCATCACTGGGCAGCTCGCCACTTCCGTATTGAGCGAGTCACTGGTACATCCTGTTAGTTTTTGCTTGTAAGGAGGAATCAGGAGGATAGAATTTTGATCGGATTTGCCAAATTGAGGGCGAAGGAGAGCTTTGTATGCATATCTGTGTGTGGAGTAACAGTAGTCTAGGATTTTCTTTTCCCTGGTTGCACATGTGACATGCTGGTAAGAATTTGGTAAAAATGATTTAAGTTTGCCTGCATTAAAGTCCCCGGCCACTAGGAGAAACGCTTCTGTGTGTGCATTTTCTTCTTTGCTTATGTCTTTATAGTGTTGGTTGAGAGCGGTCTTGGTGCCAGCTTTGTTTTGTGGTGGTAAATAGACTGCTACGAATAATACAGATGAGAACTCTTGGTAGGTAGTGCGGTCAACATCTTATTACATTACATTTACATTACATTTAAGTCATTTAGCAGACGCTCTTATCCAGAGCGACTTACAAATTGGTGCTTTCACCTTATGACATCCATCCTCAGGCGAGCAATACCTTGAGACTTCTTTAATATTAGACATTGCGCACCAGCTCTTATTGAAAAAAAGACACACATCCCCACCCCTCGTCTTACTAGAGGTAGCGTCTCTGTTCTGCGGTGCATGGACAATTCCGCTAGCTCTATGTTGTCCGTATCTTCGTTCAGCCACATCTTGGTGAAACATAAGATGTTATTAATGTCCGTTTTTAATGTCCCATTGGTAGGATAATCTTATCCATTTTATTGTCCAATGATTGCACGTTAGCGAGAAGAATGGAAGGCAGTGCGAGTTTACTCGCTTGCCTCCGGATTTTCAGAAGGATACCTGATCTGCGGCCCCTTTTCCGGCATCTTTTCTTCACGCAAAAGGCGTGGATCTAGGCCTGTTCTAGTGAAAGCAGCATATCCTTCTCGTCAGACTCGTTAAAGGAAAAAGTTTCTTCCAGTCCGCGGTGAGTAATCGCTTTCTGATGTCCAGAAGTTATTTTCGGTCATAAGGTCATAGCAGCAACATTATCTACACAATAAGTTAAAAAAATAAGTTACACAAAACACATTATTTTTTTAAATAGCACAATTGGTAGGGAGAATGTAGGGAGAATGTAAAACGTCAGCCATGTTCTTCGGCGCAATCTTCGTTCTATAATATTACTCATCAGAGGAAATTGGAACCAGGTGTCTGGGGTTGACAAGGCAGACAAGGCAGTCTGGGGTTGATGATAATGAATCCCGTTCAGTGAAGCCTAGAAAGCTGGTGACGTAGACCTCTGGAACTGGTGAACAGAATGAGCATCAGTACCGGGGGAATCCGTCACAGTTGTAGCTGGAAACGGCTGATTTTTTATTGAATATCTACATAGGCGTACAGAGAGCCATTATCAGCAGCATTACTTGCACAATTGGTGGCTGACTAAATACTTTTTTGCCCCACTGTATGAGACAACTAACTGCCATACACAATGTTACCTATCTCCAGGAAAAAGGATGAGAACCTGTACCAAGACCAGAGGTTCCCCGCCAGGTGATACCAGGAGATCGGGTCTACATCCTAGTGTTCCGGAGGAAGTGAAACGAGCCAAGGTGAGAGGGTCCCGACAAGGTGGTCCTAGCAACACCATCAGCCATCTAGGTGGAAGGAAGCACTACGTGGTACCATCTACACCACTGCACCAGAGTTCTGGAAGGGATCGGCGAGAGACCATCGAGCCATGAGGAAGCAGAGGATGCTGAACAGAGGACCAAGGAACAACTCCCACAAGCCAACAGACACTCTCTCCTGAAGAGCCAGAGAGTCAAGGGATGGGGAAGCGTGATATGCACATGGCTCCTGATGGCATACCTACTCTGGCAGATAGCCCAGATGGGGGCACTGACCAAGGGGACGGAGAAACAACAAGAAATAGAGAGGTGGTTGACTTCCCCGCCATCAACTTCTCTGTCATCTCCTTGTCCCCCTAACAGGGATCTGGTAAAATAACAACTATGGAGGGTGGCAGAAAAAAATGACTGGTATGAATGGGTTCAATATACTGCATCGAAATTAAGACAGACAAATTGCTTATTGTGTGCACCCTCTCCACTGAAATAATTAGTGGTGGTACCTAACCCTTATGATTATAGGGACTGTGCTGACTTTAATCAAAACCTTTTCTATTTGAGAAGATCAGATAGGCCTTATTGTCCAGGTGAATGTTTGGCATATTTGGGTAATCCACACTATCAAATATACTATAACCAAACAGGTTGAGAAAATTGTATCAAGAATTGGATGTACGGGTGGAAGCAAAAAAAGATTATAAACAACCATATGAATGTTTTAACAGCACAGAAGGACAGCATGAGAGGTTTGGAGATACATGTGAAGGTTTGGAGGTTTCGAGGCACATGTGAGACCAAATCAAATCAAATGTATTCATATAGCCCTTCGTACATCAGCTGATATCTCAAAGTGCTGTACAGAAACCCAGCCTAAAACCCCAGACAGCAAACAATGCAGGTGTTGAAGCACGATGGCTAGGAAAAACTCACTAGAAAGGCCAAAACCTAGGAAAAACCTAGAGAGGAACCAGGCTATGAGGGGTGGCCAGTCCTCTTCTGGCTGTGATGGGTGGAGATAACAGAACATGGCAAAGATGTTCAAATGTTCATAGATGACCAGCAGGGTCAAATAATAATAATCACAGTGGTTGTCGAGGATGCAACAGGTCAGCACCTCAGGAGTAAATGTCAGTTGGCTTTTAATAGCCGATCATTAAGAGTGTCTCTACCTCTCCCGCTGTCTCTAGACAGTTGAAAACAGCAGGTCTGGGACAGGTAGCACATCCGGTGAACAGGTCAGGATTCCATAGCCGCAGGCAGAACAGTTGAAACTGGAGCAGCAGCACGGCCAGGTGGACTGGGGACAGCAAGGAGTCATCATGCCAGGTAGTCCTGAGGCATGGTGCTAGGGCTCAGGTCCCCGAGAGAGAGAAAGAAAGAGAGAAAAAGAGAGAATTAGAGAGAACATACTTGAATTCACACAGGACACCAGATAAGACAGGAGAAATACTCCATATATAACAGACTGACCCTAGTCGCCCGACACATAAACTACTGCAACATATATACTGGAGGGTGAGACAGGAGGGATCAGGAGACACTGTGGCCCCGTCCGACGATACCCACGGACAGGGCTAAACAGTCAGGATATAACCCCACCCACTTTGCCAAAGCACAGCCCCCACACCACTAGAGGGATATCTTCAACCATCAACCATCTTTTACCATCCTGAGACAAAGCCGAGTATAGCCCACAAAGATCTCCGCCACGGCACAACCCAAGGGGTCTCTGCCTCAACCCACTCAAGTGACGCACCCCTCCTAGGGACGGCATGGAAGAGAAGCAATAAGCCAGTGACTCAGCCCCTGTAATAGGGTTAGAGGCAGAGAATCCCAGTGGAGAGAGGGGAACCGGCCAGGCAGAGACAGCAAGGGCGGTTCGTTGCTCCAGTGCCTTTCCGTTCACCTTCACACCCCTGGGCCAGACTACGCTCAACCATAGGACCTACTGAAGAGATGAGTCTTCAATAAAGACTTAAAGTTTGAGACAGAGTCTGCGTCTCTCACATGGATAGGCAGACCATTCCATAAAAATGGAGCTCTATAGGAGAAAGCCCTGCCTCCAGCTGTGAGCTTAGGAATTCTAGGGACATTAAGGAGGCCTGCGTCTTGTGACCATAGCGTATGTGTAGGTATGTACGGCAGGACCAAATCGGAAAGTTAGGTAGGAGCAAGCCAATGTAATGCTTTGTAGGTTAGCAGTAAAACCTTGAAATCAGCCCTTGCCTTAACAGGAAGCCAGTGTAAGGAGGCTAGCACTGGAGTAATATGATCACATTTTTTAGTTCTAGTCAAGATTCTAGCAGCCGTGTTTAGCACTAACTGAATTTTATTTTGTGATTTTTCCGGGTAGCCGGAAAGTAGAGCATTGCAGTAGTCTATCCTAGAAGTGACAAAAGCATGGATGAATTTTTCTGCATCATTTTTGGACAGAAAGTTTGATTTTTGCAATGTTACGTAGATGGAAAAAAGCTGTCCTTGAAACAGTCTTGATATGTTCGTCAACAGAGAGATCAGGGTCCAGAGTAACGCCGAATTCATTCATAGTTTAATTTGAGACAACTGTACAACCATCAAGATCAATTGTCAGATTCAACAGAAGATCTTTGTTTTTTGGGACCTAGAACTAGCATCTGTTTTGTCCGAGATTAAAAGTAGAACATTTGCCTCCATCCACTTCCTTATGTCTGAAACAAAGGCTTCCAGGGAGAGACATTTTTTTAGGTTCACCATGTTTCATCGAAATGTACAGCTGTGTGTCATCCGCATAGCAGTGAAAGTTAACATTATCTTTCCGAATGACATCCCCAAGAGGTAAAAACCTATAGTGAAAACAATAGTGGTCCTAAAACGGAGCCTTTAGGAACACCAACATTTACAGTTGATTTGTCAGACGACAAACCATCCATAGAGACAAACTGATATCTTTGACAGATAAGATCTAAACCAGGACAGAACTTGTCCGTGTAGACCAATTTGGGTTTCCAATCTCTCCAAAAGAATGTGGTGATCAATGGTATTAAAAGCAACACTAAAGTCAGATGCAGAGCCTCGGTCATACGCCATTAAAACGTCATTTACCACCTTCACAAGGGCAGTCTCAGTGCTATGATGGGGTCAAAAACCAGACTGAAGCGTTTCGTATGTCTTCAGGAAGGCAGTGAGTTGCTGCGCAAAAGCTTTTTCAAAATATTTTGAGAGGAATGAGAGATTCGATATAGGCCGATAGTTTTTTATATTTTCTGGGTCAGGGTTTGGCTTTTTCAAGAGAGGCTTTATTACTGCCACTTTTAGTGAGTTTGGTACACATCCGGTGGATAGAGAGCCTTTTATTATGTTCAACATAGGAAGGCCAAGCACAGGAAGCAGCTCTATCAGTAGTTTAGATTGAATCTTTATTTATTTATTTGATTTCACCTTTATTTAACCAGGTAGGCCAGTTGAGAACAAGTTCTCATTTGCAACTGTGACCTGGCCAAAATAAAGCAAAGCAAGTGTGACACAAACAACAGACTTACACATGGAATAAACAAACGTACAGCCACAACACAATAGAAATAGTCTATATACAGTGTGTGCAAATAGCTTGAGGAAATAAGGCAATAAATAGGCCACAAGATGTTTTATCAATTTTCATAAGTATGTTTATGTGGGAAAAAGTGACTTGGGCCCCAGAGAGGGGAGAGGTCAGGCTTCTCTTCTTATGGGAATGTGTCTGTAACTACTACATGTCCCCTCTGAGGTTGCCCTTATCTTGATTTAGTATATGGCCTAGGAGGCTCACTGTCTCCGTGATCTCATCCAGGAGGGGTTGTATTTTTGATGGGAGTGTCTAGAATTGACAATTGATATATGCCATTGGATGAGGTAATGTTTTGGTCCTAAGTGGTACCAAGAACGAGATAAGAACTTTGTTTAGGAGACCAAACTGAACAATAATTTATAGCTAATGCTATCTAGCTATGGGATACTCCACTTTCAAGTAAATATTCCTTTGTGTAATGTTCCTAAGATCTGTTATTTGTCATGTGAGTTGAGAGGGGTGTGTCTTGGCTATAAATGATACTAAGAACTATTTTGTAAGCACTCTCAGAGAATTCATTTATAGACACTGCATTGATCTGAGAGTCAAACAGGGCTATGGTGAAGCTCATATATAATTAAAGATGGGACTTTATAATAACTCTGACTTGTGTGTGGTTTGCTCTCTCATGATTTGGTAATACAGGACATTTCCACGACAGGCATTGGTGACAAAACAGATGGCACTGTGATAGACTGCATCCAGTTTGCTGAGTAGAGTGCTGGAGGCTATTTTGCAAATGACATCGCCGAAATCGAGGATCGATAGGATAGTCAGTTTGACGAGGGTATGTTTGGCAGCATGAGTGAAGGATGCTTTGTTGCGAAATAGGAAGCCGATTCTAGAATAGGGTCCAGTATGCAGCTTGAAGGTTTAGAGGCCATGATTATTTTTATCAATGTGTCAAGAGATATAGTACTAAAAAACTTGTGTCTCCCTTGATCCTAGGTCCTGGCAGAGTTGTGCAGACTGAGGACAACTGAGCTTTGGAGGGATACGCAGATTTAAAGAGGAGTCCGTAATTTGCTTTCTAATGATCATGATCTTTTCCTCAAAGAAGTTCATGAATTTATCACTGCTGAAGTGAAAGCCATCGTCTCTTGGGGAATGCTGCTTTTTAGTTAGCTTTGCGACAGTATCAAAATACTTTTTGGATTGTTCTTATTGTGCTCAATTAAGTTGGAAAAATAGGATGATCGGGCAGCAGTGATTCTGCACGGTATTGTCTTTCCAAGCTAGTCAGAAGACTTCCAGTTTGGTGTATCGCCATTTCCGTTCCAATTTTCTGGAAGCCTGCTTCAGAGCTCGGGTATTTTCTGTACTGGTTTCTTATTTATTATTATTTATTTTTTTACATTTATTTAACTAGGCAAGTCAATTAAGGACAAATTCTTATTTTCAATGACGGCCTAGGAGCAGTGGGTTAACTGCCTGTTCAGGGGCAGAACGACAGATTTGTACCTTCTCAGCTCGGGGGTTTGAACTCGCAACCTTCCGGTTACTAGTTCAACGTTCTAACCACTAGGCTACCCTGCCGCCCAAAATGTTTTTTTTTTTTTTTTAGGGGTGCGACTGCATCTAGGGTATTGGGCAAAGTCAAATTGAGTTCCTCAGTTAGGTGGTTAACTGATTTTTGTACTCTGACGTCCTTGGGTAAGTGGAGGGAGTCTGGAAGGGCATCTAGGCATCTTTGGTTTGTCCGAGGACTTTTGATGATCCTTGGATGGGGTCTGAGCAGATTATTTGTTGCGATTGCAAACGTAATAACATACAGATTTAATGATAACCATTGGGGCTTTTAAAATGTAATATTGGAATGGTGCATTTAGATGCCTTTTTGCTGC
Organism: Oncorhynchus nerka; assembly: GCF_034236695.1. Taxonomy (NCBI): domain Eukaryota; kingdom Metazoa; phylum Chordata; class Actinopteri; order Salmoniformes; family Salmonidae; genus Oncorhynchus; species Oncorhynchus nerka. The sequence goes on from NC_088402.1 coordinate 85,069,168, forward strand.
CTCATTTGCTGTGTTATTGCCTTTAACAATTAAGTAATTTCCTTTTTTATGTGCTTGGTATTTTATTATCGCTTGCCTTTTAGGTTACATCAACGGCATCATTCATTTTACAATTTGTTCATGATGCTGTATGGGTGTTCCATCTATTTTCTTAAATCCTCTTTGTTTCCACACAGCTCCAAATAAGTGGCAAGCTCCGTGTGCATATGCTGAGTCAGAATATATGTTTACTGTTTTTCTTTGTACATAAACGCAAACAGATGTCTGCACTCCTCTGCAAGGGACACACTAAAAAATGCTCCACATAAATCAATCACTGTAAGGTACTTGGCATCTGGGGGAACATTGGTCAGCAACGTATGAGGGTTAGGAACTTCCGCAGCCCAGTCCTGTGCTGTCATTAATTGCCCTTAAGTCATGTACCAGTCTCCATTTTTTAACCATCTGCTTTAAGAACTAACCTGAAAGGCCGCTCAGCAAGGAAGAAGCCACTGCTCCAAAACAGGCATAAAAAAGCCAGACTACGGTTTGCAACTGCACATGGGGGGACAAAGATCGTACTTTTTGGAGAAATGTCTTCTGGTCTGATGAAACAAAAATAGAACTGTTTGGTCATAATGACCATCGTTATGTTTGGAGGAAAAAGGGGGAGGCTTGCAAGCCGAAGAACACCATCCCAACCGTGAACACGGGGGTGGCAGCATCATGTTGTGGGGGTGCCTTGCTGCAGGAGGGACTGGTGCGCTTCACAAAATAGATGGCATCATGAGGATGGAACATTATGTGGATATATTGAAGCAACATCTCAAGACATCAGTCAGGAAGTTAAAGCTTGGTTGCAAATGGGTCTTCCAAATGGACAATGACCACAAGCATACTTCCAAAGTTGTTGCAAAATGGCTTAAGGACAACAAAGTCAAGGTATTGGGAATGTGATGAAAGAATTAAAAGCTGAATACACTCTACTATTATTCTGACATTTCACGGTCTTAAAATAAAGTGGTGATCCTAACTGACCCTAAACAGGGATTGTTTACTAGGATTAAATGTCAGGAATTGTGAAAAACTGAGTTTAAATGTAGTTGGCTAAGGTGTATGTAAACTTCCGACTTCAACTGTACATCATTGACACTACATCATTGCATACGGTGACAGCATGATAAAAATGACTATGAATGAGGAGAGAGCTCAGTCATACCCTGGTCTCTATTCCAGATGACTATGAATGAGGAGAAAGATAAGTCATACCCTGGTCTGTAATTACTCCAGGGCCACTGGGCTGTTGTTGCTCTCTAGAAGACCTGGGCCTCTCTCCTCAGGCTCCTCTGGGCTTCTCTCTCCACTTTCAGTGCACGGCTGAGCTGCTTCGTTTGACCTTTAACCTCAGCTGCTTCCTGTTTCTTCTGGGACACTTTCTTGTGCAGCTGGACTACAACCTGGAGGATCACAGAATCAGTGGATCAATGACAAATACCTTTTGGTATTGATTTTGGATTAACATTTGTCTTAGTTCAAATCTGTTAATGCTACTGCCACTAGAGGTCAGTACAACCTAGCCAGTGACACGATGTATGCTCTTTCTAAATACACCTATTTTGTTTCAACGGACTCACTAGTGTGCAGACTCACCAAAACAGATCGATTATATTCCAGCACATGCTGACATGGTGAAAAGGACATGGACAGAGTCAACTGATAATATGATTATATTTATGACAATCCTCTTGTGGTTCTGTAAAATAATATGATTGAAGCTGTAGCGTTCTATGGCATCAGACAGAATAAAGGATCAGTTGGAAGATTGTTATGACTCGCTTCACTTGACTCAACCACTTTCAGGAATTCTCATTGAAGACACGTTTATTATGATCCCCAGTAGCTACTGTTCCTGGGGAAGCAGGGATTCTGAGCCTCCATACATCTACAAGGTCTAACGATTAAATCATCTTTGATTTTGTTAATCACATTTGATGATGATCACTGAATGATTCCCTTCACAATTCAGAGTTTTAGACAGACCTGTGTTACTGGAGATACATTATCTACACCAGTGGAGGCTGCTGAGGGGAGGACGGCTCATAATGTTGTCTGATACGGAGCCAATGGAATGGCTCACATGGATGTGTTTGATACCATTCCACCTATTCCGCTCCAGCCTTTACCATGAACCCATCCTCCCCAATTAAGGTACCACCAACCTCCTGTGATCTACACCATTCTTTTACATTACTTGCCATATTTGAGATTGAAGCATTCCTTGACATAATCAATGCACTTGCACTAGTCTATTTTCTTAGACGTCCATGAGCAAAAGTTACATCACAGAATTATGTATTTTGGGGTCATTAAGAACTTTGCAAGACTTCTCTCTAAGAACCACAAAAAACCTGACTCAAGCAGAGAGAGGCGTAACCATGCTTCAGACTGGAAATGCAGGGGTTGGAACACTTCTGTTCTGTGGTTAGAAAGAGAGTTGTTTTTTCAAGTTTCACTTCAACTTCTTCAACTTTGTCTTATTGTAACAGTCACAAACACAGCAAGTTTCCAACCACACACAGTAGATATGATGTATTATATTATTGTGTACATTACAAAGACACACAAGTATTTAGGTTTCCTAGCAATGATTCAGGCATTCTAACATTGTCTCCTTAAGAGGAAGTGTCACGTGTAAACAAGTTATCTGATTAAGTAACAGGGAAGGTGTGTCCCAACCTGCCTCAGGGTGTCATTCTTCTCCTCCAGCATCACCATGAGTTCCTCATTGGTTTTCCCATCACATAACCAGGTGAACTGAAAGTAAAGGTAGGTCATAGAGAAGCCACATTAAATTCTTGAGGTGTCCTTGATTTAACTTGTGTGGAACCCATAGTCTCACACGTAGCCTAATATGCAAATCTACCCACTCAAAGCATGTTCATACCTTCCTGGACATGGTCTGTAGCTAAACCAACCTGTCCTTCACTATCTTCCTGGACATGGTCTGTAGCTAAACCAACCTGTCCTTCACTACCTTCCTGGACATGGTCTGTAGCTAAACCAACCTGTCCTTCACTACCTTCCTGGACATGGTCTGTAGCTAAACCAACCTGTCCTTCACTACCTTCCTGGACATGGTCTGTAGCTGGACCAACCTGTCCTTCACTACCTTCCTGGACATGGTCTGTAGCTAAACCAACCTGTCCTTCACTACCTTCCTGGACATGGTCTGTAGCTGGTCCAACTGGTTCTTCAGCTGCTGTCTCAACTCATCATGCTGGCCTTTAGCAGTGATCAGCTCTCCTTCCTTTATGGACAGAGTTCTACACAAGGAACTCACTGTACCTGCAGAGTACAAATACAGTATTGATGGGAATAATATCTATCTACCTATCCAATCCTCTCATATCTCTGCAAGTACATAAATGGACAGGGGTCAATTTGGGATTAGGGTCTCAACCAACCAGTTTAGGGTTCTAAACCTGTTTAATAAATGCAAATACAGTATTGATTAGGATAATATAAGTGTCAGCTGTAGTTCACAGGTTTGTTCACACCTATCCAAACCTTTCAGTTCTCAGAGTAAATAAGAGTAAGGGATCTATTTGGGATTGAGGGCTCATCCACCCACAGATTAAATTAAGGCTACTTGATACAGTACATGTTTATATACACTACCGATCAAAAGTTTGGGGTCACTTAGAAATGTCCTTGTTTTTGAAAGAAAAGCACATTTTTTGTCCATTAAAATTACATAAAATTGATCCGAGTGTAGACATTGTTAATGTTGTAAATCACTATTGTAGCTGGAATAGAATATCTACATAGGCGTACAGAGGCCAATTATCAGAAACCATCACTCCTGTGTTCCAATGGCACGTTGTGTTATCTAATCCAAGTGTATCATTTTAAAAGGCTAATTGATCATTAGAAAACCCTTTTGCAATTATGTTAGCACAGCTGAAAACTGTCGTTCTGATTAAAGAAGCAATAAAACTGTCCTTCTTTAGACTAGTTGAGTATCTGGAGCGTCAGCATTTATAGGTTCGATCACAGGCTCAAAATGGCCAGAAACAAAGAACTTTCTTCTGAAACTCAGTCTATTCTCGTTCTGAGAAATGAAGACTATTCCATGTGAGAAATTGCCAAGAAACTGAAGATCTCGTACAACGCTGTGTACTACTCCCTTCACAGAACAGAGCAAAGTGTATCTAACCAGATTAGAAAGAGGAGTGGGAGGCCCCGGTGCACAACTGAGCAAGAGGACAAGTACATTAGAGTGTCTAGAAACAGACGCCTCACAAGTCATTAACAATGTCTACAATGTATTGCCGATCAATGTGGTGTTGTTTTAAATGGACAAAAAAAAAGTGCTTTTCTTTCAAAAACAAGGACATTTCTAGTGTGTACGTGCAAAGTTCATACAAACCAGAGGAGATCACATGATTCTTCCTGGCCTCTAACTCCTGGATCAGTGGTTTGTTGGTTCTCTCCACTTCTCTCATCTGTTCAGTAAGTGATACTCTGCTGTCTTCCTTCTCACTGTTCACAGCATTCTCTAACTCTGAAGACCTGTGTTTGTGGCCATGTTCCAAGACACAGACAAGGCCCCCTTGCAAGATTAGATCAGTTTTAGGTCTTATACCAGACTATAACATTTCATGCAGCCTTCATATACATCTCAAACATTAACAAATGATTAATTCCTAACTCTGACCATGTTAACTAAGGGTTAACCTCATGCTGTATGGTTTGGTGTTCTGTCTCTGAGTGAGTTGCTTCTGTCCAGCAGGGCTAGGAACTCTCCTCGTTCAGGACCCCACCCATGGCTGGCCTCTCTCAGCTTGTGGAGGTCCTCTTCTAGCCTGGCTATCTGCTGGCTCTTCTCCTGCACTTCCTTCTCCGCCTCACTCTGATTCCTGACCTCCTCTGACAGACGCACTATCAACTCAACCTTCAATACAAAGAAACACAGGGTGAAACACAGAGAGAAGTTTTTCCTCATGTCTTCTATCATTCGTCCTCTTCCAGACAACTTTTCAAAACGTCATAAGGAGGAGAAGAATGTTAATTGAATGTAGAAATCATTTGTCACTTCAACTTGTCTAGTTGTTAATTTGTTCTTTCTTAATTAGAATTGAATTCATGCCAATTTTAGTGTACATTTTACAGCAGGCGATCTTTCAATCCATTTTAGACTGAGTGGAAGAGAATTGCATGAGGATTTCGTTCAAGGCCTTCAAAACAAAGAAACAAACAAACTTATGTGAGATGACCAGAGTCCGTACAATTTTGGATTTAATTTATGTTTCATTTTAGTTTTACAGTTTAATTCTAGATGTGTGTTGTGCTCTGTTGGTTCTGGTATCCATTTTAGTTTGAACAGTCTAATTCTAGATCTGTTGGTTCTTTTTGTTTATATTCCTTTAGTTTAAATGTTAGTCAACCTTGAGGGTTCAAATGCAGATGGATAGATGACACTATTATAGTTAGATCACTTTTATACTGTAGTTAGTCAGGGATAGATGACACTGTTATAGTTACAGTAGTTTTATACTGTAGTTAGTGTCAGGGATAGATGGATAGATGACACTTATAGTTATAGCACTTATTTTTAACTTATTTAACTAGGCAAGTCAGTTAAGAACAAATTCTTGTTTACAATGATGGCCTACCCCGGCCAAACCCTAACGACGCTGGGCCAATTGTGTGCCGCCCTATGGCACTCCCAATCACAGCCGGTTGTGATACAGCCTGGAATCAAACCAGGGTCTGTAATGACGCCTCTATAGCACTGAGATGCAGTGCCTTAGACCACTGCGCAAGTCGGAGCCCAAAATATATACTGTATTTATACTGTGGTTATACAACTTTTATTCTGTGGTTAAGGTCAGGGACAGAGGGATAGATGACACTGTTAAAGTTATAGCACTGCTGTGGTAATCAGTGTCTACAGGGAGGTTTTCAGACTGGGCCACACCAATCTGTATAACATGATGAACCTTCTCATGTAGTAGGGTCATGTACCATGGTACCTTCCCCCCTGTGTCCTCAGCCATGGTGGTACTGGTGAAGTTAGATTTGTTCTGATGTCCCTCTCTTGCTCCTCCGGGGTCCAAGCAGGCTAATCCTAACATTTCCTTTTGTGGAGCCGTTCGTTCACCTGCAGACTTCAGTTACATGCAGGAAACATTCATTAACTTTCACTTCATTCATTTAAAGTATAGATGTATTTTTTACACAACCTGTTTGTTTTACCTATCCAACACTAAACAAATGTTTATCTGGATTCCTAAGTGGATTCCTTTATCTGGATTCCTAAGCGTGATTAAATGATAAATGTAAATCACCGTTTATGAACTGGATTCAAAATGGGGTTCCCACCGGACCAGGAAGGTTGAGTTTGACAGTCAGATGCTGCTACAGACCGTTACAACATTATAAAACATGTCTGGGTACCTGGTTTTCCTGGGAGAATGGAGGGGTCCACAAGTTCTTTCCAAGAGCAGATGTATAGTAGACAGTCTGTTGGTTCCTTGAGTATACAGCATATTGCACTTTCCCTGTAAATCTGTAGCTATACTGAATTATATTGTGTCGTTTCTGTGTTTTCATGTTTGTTTGTACCGTCTTTTTAAGCACATGACCAAAATAATTTCCCCCTTGTGGGATAATAAAGTTGAATCTGAATGTTGCGTCTTGGCTGCACTCATGGCTGTGTATGGCCTACCTGGTGACTCGCCTGCTGCTCTCATCGTCGTTTACCTTGGAGGGATATACTGCAGTTGGAAACCACCATCAGGAAATGTTTACTAAATGTATCTTTAGAATGTCAAGAAAGTTAATGTAGCATATTGTTATAGAAAGCAGTAATAGGTGACTTCTATCTTAATAATCATTTAGATGATAGGCGACCAGAACATTTTAAAATTGTTTAAATTTTACCAAGATCATATATCCCATATATGGTTATTACATAGACGGTTTAAACGTTACATCTCAAAGAATACAGTTTTTCTATGAGACTGCCATCATAGAGATGCCATCATAGAGATGAAACACATTCTATCGCCATGGCTGCTGATGTCATAGAGTGGTTGTTACATAGAATATAATTAATTGCCAGGGTTAGAGGTTCCAAGCCTGTTATATATTCTTTATGTGTAAATTATATATTCATTATATGTAAATTAGTTGTTAGCCTACCACAGAGATCCTATTAAATTATGTCAATGGCGTTTGAGGGTCAAATTCAGAAATAAAGAGAATGAGGTTAATCATTTGGTACACAGTTTAGATTGAGCACATCTATGAAATCTATACTTTGTCATGACGATATAAATGGATTGTAACGGAAACGCTGGGAGTGGAGAAGCAGGTGCAGGGGGGGGGGGGGGGGGGTGAAGTTCAGGTCTTTCTCATGATGGTGCGCATAACGATTGTGCCAGGTGTGGTTGTCAGAGCCAGTGAAACCGGCTATGTTGAACGCTGGAGAGGGAAAGCAGGAGTAGACGTGACACGGATGTGTTCCAGACAAATATGGCCATACCATCCATATATTGCAGGGGTTCTTAAACTTTTTCAGCCTGGGACCCAAAAGAGAAATTCTGTGTTTTCCTGGGACCCAAGCTTATGAAAATATGCAACTATGCATGGATATTGGTACATTTAACAGGTATCAAAAAGAGTGATACATACAGCACTCAGACCAGCAGGTATCTGTGAGAAATGACATACCAGCTGCTGCTGCAGAATGAATCAGTAGGATGGGCATTTGATTTCTATAGGAGGGCCCGTTTTCTTTCACGGGACCTCCTGTGTGCACGCGCTGGGGGCATAATAACGACAGGCTGACTCTTCACGCCTTTTGGTCCAAGGCTTTGGAATAGTTAAAAGGCCAGTGCATCTGAGGGACCTACTGGGTACAGAACTCAAAAGCATATCTGACATGTATTGTGGAGCACAATCGTGGATTGATTTAAAAACCAATAGAAGAATCATTCAATTAATTCTAAAACTGACAGGCAGCCAGTGCTGAGACCTTAAAACTGGTGTAATGTGTGGCCTTCAGAGTGCATCCCAGTAGTCAAGCCTGCTTGTAATAAAAGCATGGATGAGTATCAGCCTGTGAGAGAAATGGCCACACCTTGGCAATTTTCCTCAGGTGGTAAAAAACTATTTATGGTCACATTCCTAATGTGTGAATGGTAATTGAGTTCAGAAGCTACAATAACACCTAGGTTTTTTATCTTTATTCCCCAATAATTAAAATGTGCTTCCAGATTCTCTCTCTGTGCTTTGGCTCCAACAATAAGTACCTCGGTCTTGTCTTGATTTAGCTGGAGGAAGTTGTGAGCCATCCAAGTATTTAAATCACTAATGCACTCTAATCAATGTATCCATGGATCTAAAATCCTCTGGTGACACAAATGTAAAGTTGTGTATCGTCTGTGCTTTCCAATTACGCTGCCAAGGGGTAATAATAGTGAAGGCATCAAAACTATGAAATAACACATGGAATCATGTAGTAACCAAAAAAAAAATGTGTTGAACAAATCAAAATGTATTTCATGTTTCTGATTATTCAGCTTCGCACACTCTTGACATTATCTCAACCAGCTTCACCTGAAATGCTTTTCCAACAGGAGTTGACACATGTTGAGCACCTGTTGACTGCTTTTCCTTCACTCTGTCCAACTCATCCTAAACTATCTCAATTGGGTTGAGTGAGTGTGGAGACCAGGTCATCTGATGCAGCACTCCATCACTGTCCTTCTTGGTCAAATAGCCCTTACACAGCCTGGAGGTGTGTGTCATCATTGTCCTGTTGAAAAACAAATGATAGTCCCACTAAGCGCAAACCCGATGGGATGGCGTATCGCTGCAGAATGCTGTGGTAGCCAGCTAGTTAAGTGTGCCTTGAATTCGAAATAAATCACTGACAGTGTCACCAGCAAAGCACCCCCACACCATCATACCTCCTCCATGCTTCACGCTGGGAACCACACATGCGGAAAGCATCCGTTCATCTACTCAGGACCCAAAAATCTCACATTTGGACCAAGAAACACTAACAGCACACAGACAAGAAACATAAAACAAAAAAAATAAGCCTGTGGAAGGAACCAAGGGGAGTGACATATATAGAGCAGGAAATCAAGGAGGTGATGGAGTCCAGGTGAGTGTCATTATGTGCTGATGTGTGTAACGATGACACGTGTGCACCACTAACGAGCAGTCTGGTGACCTAGAGGCTGGAGAGGAAGCACACGTGACAAGCACTTAATGGTTTTCGCGACTGCACTTTTATTTTTTATTTCACCTTTATTTAACCAGGTAGGCAAGTTGAGAACAAGTTCTCATTTGCAACTGCGACCTGGCCAAGATAAAGCATAGCAGTATGAACAGACAACACAGAGTTACACATGGAGTAAACAGTTAACAAGTCAATAACACAGTAGGAAAAAGGGGAGTCTATATACATTGTGTGCAAAAGGCATGAGGTAGGCAAATAATTACAATTTTACAGATTAACACTGGAGTGATAAATGATCAGATGGTCATGTACAGGTAGAGATATTGGTGTGCAAAAGAGCAGAAAAGTAAATAAATTAAAACAGTATGGGGATGAGGTAGATAAATTGTGTCGGCTATTTACCGATAGACTATGTACAGCTGCAGCGATCGGTTAGCTGCTCAGATAGCAGATGTTTGAAGTTGGTGAGGGAGATAAAAGTCTCCAACTTCAGCGATTTTTGCAATTTGTTCCAGTCACAGGCAGCAGAGAACTGGAACAAAAGGCGGCCAAATGAGGTGTTGGCTTTAGGGATGATCAGTGAGATACACCTGCTGGAGCGCGTGCTACGGATGGGTGTTGCCATCGTGACCAGTGAACTGAGATAAGGCGGAGCTTTACCTAGCATGGACTTGTAGATGACCTGGAGCCAGTGGGTCTGGCGACGAATATGTAGCGAAGGCCAGCCGACTAGAGCGTACAAGTCGCAGTGGTGGGTGGTATAAGATGCTTTAGTGACAAAACGGATGGCACTGTGATAAACAGCATCCAGTTTGCTGAGTAGAGTATTGGAAGCCATTTTGTAGATGACGTCGCCGAAGTCGAGGATCGGTAGGATAGTCAGTTTTACTAGGGTAAGTTTGGCGGCGTGAGTGAAGGAGGCTTTGTTGCGGAATAGAAAGCAGACTCTTCATTTGATTTTCGATTGGAGATGTTTGATATGAGTCTGGAAGGAGAGTTTACAGTCTAGCCAGACACCTAGGTACTTATAGATGTCCACATATTCAAGGTCGGAACCATCCAGGGTGGTGATGCTGGTCAGGCGTGCGGGTGCAGGCAGCGAACGGTTGAAAAGCATGCATTTGGTTTTACTAGCGTTTAAGAGCAGTTGGAGGCCACGGAAGGAGTGTTGTATGGCATTGAAGCTCGTTTGGAGGTTAGATAGCACAGTGTCCAAGGACGGGCCGGAAGTATATAGAATGGTGTCGTCTGCGTAGAGGTGGATCAGGGAATCGCCCGCAGCAAGAGCAACATCATTGATATATACAGAGAAAAGAGTCGGCCCGAGGATTGAACCCTGTGGCACCCCCATAGAGACTGCCAGAGGACCGGACAGCATGCCCTCCGATTTGACACACTGAACTCTGTCTGCAAAGTAATTGGTGAACCAGGTAAGGCAGTCATCCGAAAAACCGAGGCTACCGAGTCTGCCGATAAGAATATGGTGATTGACAGAGTCGAAAGCCTTGGCAAGGTCGATGAAGACTGCTGCACAGTACTGTCTTTTATAGATGGCGGTTATGATATCGTTTAGTACCTTGAGCGTGGCTGAGGTGCACCCGTGACCGGCTCGGAAACCAGATTGCACAGCGGAGAAGGTACGGTGGGATTCGAGATGGTCAGTGACCTGTTTGTTGACTTGGCTTTCGAAGACCTTAGATAGGCAGGGCAGGATGGATATAGGTCTGTAACAGTTTGGGTCCAGGGTGTCTCCCCCTTTGAAGACTGCGGCAGCTTTCCAATCCTTGGGGATCTCAGACGATATGAAAGAGAGGTTGAACAGGCTGGTAATAGGGGTTGCGACAATGGCGGCGGATAGTTTCAGAAATAGAGGGTCCAGATTGTCAAGCCCAGCTGATTTGTACGGGTCCAGGTTTTGCAGCTCTTTCAGAACATCTGCTATCTGGATTTGGGTAAAGGAGAACCTGGAGAGGCTTGGGCGAGTAGCTGCGGGGGGGGCGGAGCTGTTGGCCGAGGTTGGAGTAGCCAGGCGGAAGGCATGGCCAGCCGTTGAGAAATGCTTGTTGAAGTTGTCGATAATCATGGATTTATCGGTGGTGACCGTGTTACCTAGCCTCAGTGCAGTGGGCAGCTGGGAGGAGGTGCTCTTGTTCTCCATGGACTTCACAGTGTCCCAGAACTTTTTGGAGTTGGAGCTACAGGATGAAAACTTCTGCCTGAAGAAGCTGGCCTTAGCTTTCCTGACTGACTGCATGTATTGGTTCCTGACTTCCCTGAACAGTTGTCACAATACAACTGATTGTCTCAAACACATTAAGAAGGAAAGAAATTCCACAAATTATCTTTTAAAGGCACACCGGTTAATGAAAATGCATTCTAGGTGACTACCTCATGAATCTGTTTGAAAGAAGGCCAAGATTGTGATTAGCTTAACACTTTTTTGGTTAGTACATGATTCCATATGTGAATATTTCATAGTTTTAATGTCTTCACTATTCTACAATGTAGAAAATAGTAGAAATAAAGAAAAACCCTGTAATGAGCAGGTGTTTCCAAACGTTTGCCTGGTACTGTGCACACATATATATATATATATATACTGCTCAAAAAATAAAGGGAACACTTAAACAACACAATGTAACTCCAAGTCAATCACACTTCTGTGAAATCAAACTGTCCACTTAGGAAGCAACACTGATTGACAATACATTTCACATGCTGTTGTGCAAATGGAATAGACAACATGTGGAAATCATAGGCAATTAGCAAGACACCCCCAATAAAGCAGTGGTTCTGCACGTGGTGATCACAGACCACTTCTCAGTTCCTATGCTTCCTGTCACGAATCCCGTTTCCTGAGTCTGTTTTTTGCCTGTGTTCTGTCCTGGAGTCTTTTTTCCGGCGTCCTGGAACGCACCCTGTCTGGTTGCCGGGCAATGTAGCCAGTTGGGAGTTCTGATTACCCGCACCTGTATCCCATCAGCTATCTGCACACCTGGTCCTGATCATCATCTCTCCTCTTCATAAGCCCGGACCTGACATCCATTCCCTGCCGGATCGTTAGCCATGAACAGTATGTTGTGCCATAGTATCAGTCTCAAGTTGGATAGAATTAGTTTTGTTGTTTTTTACGTATTGCTTGCCTTAAACTTACCTCAGTTTGTTCTGTCTTCAGTTACTCACCCGGATCATTTACAACATTCCCGCTTGGTCGTCGGAGGATTCCGCTACCCCATTGGATCCACCTATTTACTCCCATCAACTCACCACCGCTGCCCGCTACGCCACCTGGATATATCTACCCATTCACATTGACTTGTAAATAAATACTCACCTTCTTCCTACTATCCTTGTCCTGGTCTGCTTCTGGGTTCGATTTTGAAAGAACGTGACACTTCCTGGCTGGTGTTTTGGTCACTTTTGAATGCTGGCGGTGCTTTCACTCTAGTGGTAGCATGAGACGGAGTCTACAACCCACACAAGTGGCTCAGGTAGTGGAGCTCATCCAGGATGGCACATCAATGAGAGCTGTGGCAAGAAGGTTTGCTGTGTCTGTCAGTGTAGTGTCCAGAGCATGGAGGCGCTACCATGAGACGTGGAGGAGGCCGTAGGAGGGCAACAACCCAACAGCGGGACCGCTACCTCCGCCTTTGTGCAAGGAGGAGCAGGAGGAGCACTGCCAGAGCCCTGCAAAATGACCTCCAGCAGGCCACAAATGTGCATGTGTCTGCTCAAACGGTCAGAAACAGACTCCATGAGGGTGGTATGAGGGCCCGACGTCCACAGGTGGGGGTTGTGCTTACAGCCCAACACCGTGCAGGACGTTTGGCATTTGCCAGTACACCAAGATTCACCACTGGCGCCCTGTGCTCTTCACAGATGAACGCAGGTTCACACTGAGCACATGACAGACATGACAATCTGGAGACGCCGTGGAGAACGTTCTGCTGCCTGCAACATCCTCCAGCATGACCGGTTTGGCGGTGGGTCAGTCATGGTGTGGGGTGGCATTTCTTTGGGGGGCCGCACAGCACACCTCCATGTGTTCGCCAGAGGTAGCCTGACTGCCATTAGGTACCGAGATGAGATCCTCAGACCCCTTGTTAGACCATATGTTGGTGTGGTTGGCCCTGGGTTCCTCCTAATGAAAGACAATGCTAGACCTCATTTGGCTGGAGTGTGTCAGCATTTCCTGCAAGAGGAAGGCATTGATGCTATGGACTGGCCCGTCCGTTCCCCAGATCTGAATCCAATTGAGCACATCTGGGACATCATGTCTCGCTCCATCCACCAACGCCACGTTGCACCACAGACTGTCCAGGACTTGGCGGATGCTTTAGTCCAGGTCTGGGAGGAGATCCCTCAGGAGACCATCCGCCACCTCATCAGGAGCATGCCCAGGCGTTGTAGGGAGGGCATACAGGCACGTGGAGGCCACACACACTACTGAGCCTCATTTTGACTTGTTTTAAGGACATTACATCAAAGTTGGATCAGCCTGTAGTGTGGTTTTCCACTTTAATTTTGAGTGAGACTCCAAATCCAGACCTCCATGGGTTGATAAATTTGATTTCCATTGATCATTTGTGTGATTTTTGATGTCAGCACATTCAACTATGTAAAGAAACAAGTATTTAATAAGAATATTTCATTCATTCAGATCTAGGATGTTTTATTTTAGTGTTCCCTTTATTTTTTTGAGCAGCGTATAAACATCAGGGGACCAAGCAGCAGTCATACCGCTCAGGAAGGAGACACATTCTGTGAAAAGCACAAATCAATCCCAGAACAGCAGAGGACCTTGTGAAGCTGCTGGAGGAAACGGGTACAAAAGTATCTATGTCCACAGTAAAACGAGTCCTATAGCGACATAACCTGAAAGATCGCTCAAAACCGCCATAATAAATCCAGACGACAGTTTGCAACTGCACATGGGGACAAAGCTCGTACTTTTTGGAGAAATGTCTTCTGGTCTGATAAAACAAAGAACTGTTTGGCCATAATGATCATCGTTATGTTTGGAGGAAAAAGGGGGAGGCTTGCAAGTCGAAGCATCATGTTGTGGGGGTGCTTTGCTGCAGGAGGGACTGGTGCACTTCAAAAAATAGATTTTTACTAGGATTAAATGTCAGGAATTGTGAAATGTAGTTTAAATGTATTTGGCTATGGTGTATGCAATCTTCTGACTTCCACTGTATATAGGCTTAAGCGGCAGTCTGTAAAGCCATGTTCACATTGGCAGTTTGAAGTGACTGATACTATTTTGGGGGGGGTAATTTTCAATTAGAGTCTTATGTTTCTTGCAGCCTTATTAACATCCAAAAAGCACATGGTATCAGATATTTCAAGCCACATTTCAAACCACCTTTGTAACATCCAATTTCCATGGCATTTTGGAATGTTTTATCAACTGATGCTGGATTGCCATGGTAATGTAGATCGTTAATTCAAATAATGCTAACTGATGTGACTCATGCAATGGTATTTATTTATTTGCAAAATGGCTGCCATTCCACCCATTATTCCATCATTGACTTGAATGGAAACGCCCTTTCTATCCGTTCTTATTTCTATGGCGCACACACGCCTGTCATTACTATGGTAACTAGCGTAGCCACTTCGGCAAATGACAGCTTTCTGACTCTAAACACATCCGAAACAGTCATTTGTAACTTTGTTTGGACAGTCAGTGTTCCAAAACGTATTAATCGTCATGCCACGCCCTTGACAATGACATTAGAGTTGACAATAGCACAAACCGACAGGAATTTATAATTAAAACGGTAATTATAACTAACTTTCCCCCACTAATAAGTGGAAATCTACTGGACAACAGCAATCTGGATGTCAAGTGTTTCTACACTAAAAGTCCAAGCTGCATCCACCCTTGCCAAGTTTGACTTGAAAAGAGCGACCTTGTAACCTTGTGTACAGGGTTGGGGAGTAATGTAAGGAATTACAAAAAACAGTAACTAATCTGTTACGTTACCAACAAAAATGTTGTAATCAGATTACAGATTTTTGAAAAACCTATATTACTTCAAGGATTACTTTTAAATTCAGAAATGAACTTTTAGTTTGTCAAAAATATATATATTTTGACACTTCTGTTTTCTCGACATTCCAAATCAGCAGTGAAAAAGACGCAAGTTTAAGTTTGTTCCACCTGAGCGAGTCTGACCACAAATCAGAGACCACTGATGACACACCAACTGTTTGATGGATCTTGGGAAAAGAGCAGCAATAGGCTTTTGTAGGCTACAGTCCAAGCGATGTCTTCTAATGGCGCCACTGCTGTCAGCATCCAAATATTATTCAACTTGAATAAACGCTTGAAGGTAAGGATGACATGCAGTGGTTTAGTCTACGGCAATAGAGATATCACTTATTGATATCTACATGGAAGCAGTGTGATTCACATCAATGCGCTGTCATTGCTATTTGTGCCTTACGGATTGTGGATGGCTGTTCACAAATCTAAATGTGTATTTGAATCCAATAAATGGTTGAATTCAAGAGGTTTAAGCTTCCCAATCAATCTTTTTTAACCAGTGAAAAATGTGCTCTTGCAACAGTTGCATAGTGCGACTCCAAGCCTATGGAATAAAAGTGGGGCTTTTTGCTCAATCTAATAAAAACAATCCTTAGGCCTAATGGACACATGCTCCAACTCACACTTTCAATAGACTTAAAAGGGCAAATCGGTAGTTGCTACATCCATTTTTGATATTCATGTATATACATGGATTCTTGAAGAATATAACTTATAAATGTCTCATGAGTTCAGTTCAACTGTCACACTCCATGAGAACCCAAAATATAAGCTTGTTTTACTCCAATGTTTGTAAACATTGTAAATGTAAACACACTGTACAACCTCATAACATGGTTAAAACCATTTTGATATCATGGGTCAGTCCTTGCATCCATAGCTCTGTCTATTCATCTGAGAGTGGTTACATTTCTACAGGCACAACCCTCAGCTTTTTAGGCGGGGCAACTTTTGTTTCATCTGTGAATTTGCCCTTTAAAAACAGCTGCATATCAACAAAGTGTCACCAACAAAAAGTAAACAATTGGCCTATAGCAAATGCATTCATTTTTCACATGTAAGTAGCACTTTTCAGTAGTGCTCAAAGCATGCCATTCCATGAGCACAGCATTTATTTTTAAACTCGAATCAATGAGCCCAATCAGTCCTCCATGACAACAAAATAAACAGTAGGGCTGGTTAATAAATCCTTAGGTCTGGGGTTATGCTCAGGTAAAACAATGTGGCTAATCTATACTTCCATATTTCAATGTCCTATTCTTGAAGATCAAAGGGTATAACATTTATTGGAATTCTGATACTTTAAAATTGTCTTAACATTCAAAACTATTATATGTAGTATAAAGCAATATTTTATTTAACTAGGCAAGTCAGTTAAGAACAAATTTCTTATTTACAATGACGGCCTACCTGTAATGCCTGTCGTCGGAAGGAGTGGACCAAAGCGCAGCGTGAAAAGTGTTCATGATTTATTTTATTATCAAAAAACACTCGAAAAAAGCAACACCGCGAACAGTTCTGTCAGGTAAGACACTAAACAGAAGATAAACATCCACCAACACCAGTGGGAAAAAGGCTGCCTAAGTATGATTCCCAATCAGAGACAACGATAGACAGCTGCCTCTGATTGGGAACCATACTCGGCCAAAACAAAGAAATAGACAACATAGAATGCCCACCCCAAATCACACCCTGACCAAATCAAAATAGAGAATTAAAACGTCTCTCTAAGGTCAGGGCGTGACACTACCCCGGCCAAACCTTAACATGGACGACGCTGGGCCAATTGTGCGCCGCCCTATGGGACTCCCAAACACAGCCGGTTGTGATACAGCCTGGAATTGAACCAGGGTCTGTAGTGATGCCTCTAGCACTGAGATGCAGTGCCTTAAACTCATTTATATAGCCACACTATTGTTATTTACAGCTGCTCTTTAATTATTTGTTATTCTTATCTCTTACTTTTTGTGTTTTCTTAACTGCGTTGTTGGTTAGTGACTTGTAAGTAAGCATTTCACTGTTGTAGTCGGCGCATGTGACAAATACAATTTGATTTGATCCGCAGACCACATGTAACCACGCGAGCCTAGGACCTCCACATCCAGCTTCTTTATATGCGGGATCATCTGAGATGAGCCACCCTGACAGCTGATGAAACTCTGGGTTTGCACAATGAAAGAATTTCTGCACAACCTGTCAGAAACCGTCTCAGGGAGGCTCATCACTACTTTCATTTATGAGGAGGTATTAACATGTTGAATGCACCAAGCTGTCTCTCTATACTACTGGCATACAGCTCTGACACCCATGCATACCCCACAAGACATGCCACAAGAGGTCTCTTCACAGTCCCCAAGTCCAGAACAGACTATGGGAGGCACACAATACTACATAGAGCCATGACTACATGGAACTCTATTCCACATCAAGTAACTGATGCAAGCAGTAAAATTAGATTTAAAAAATATGAGGAAAAAAACAACACCTAATGGAACAGCGGGGACTGTGAAGCAACACAAATATTGGCACAGACACACAATAATATGCACACTATACATACACATGGGTTTAGTACTGTAGATATGTGGTGGAGTAGGGGCCTGAGGGCATACAGTGTGTTGTGAAATCTGTGAATGTATTGTAATGTTTTTAAAATTGTATAAACTGCCTTCATTTTGCTGGACCCCAGGAAGAGTAGCTGCTGCTTTGGCAGCAGCTAATGGGGAGCCATAATATATACAAATACATCTGCATGCTCGTTGTCCTCACCTGGGTCTTGACCTGACTGCAGTTTGGCGTTGTAACCGACTTCAGTGGTGGAGAAGTCTGCTTTTCACGGATGAATCCCGGTTTCAACTGTACCGGGCAGATGGCAGACGGGATTTGCTGATGTCAACGTTGTGTACAGAGCGCCCCATGGTGGCGATGGGGTTATGGTATGGTCAACCAGATACTCACTGGTTTTCTGATCCACGCCCTCCTTTTTTTTCAGGTATATGTGACCAACAGATGCATATCTGTATTCTTAGTCATGTGAAATCCATAGATTATAGCCTAATGAATGTATTTCAATTGACTGATTTCCTTATGAACTGTAACTCATTAAAATCTTAAATCATTGCATGTTGTGTTTATATTTTTGTTCAGTGTACATTCTACAGACACCTAAAATTGTTTTTTTGCTCTGTAAACCAGTATGTAATTTAGATCATACAGTGATTTACATTGGGGGGATTTGATTGACCTTGGAACATGTTTATCAAACCCAAATGTGTTGCAAATGTTATGGGTGTAAGATGGCAAAGTGATGCCATCTGTTGGTAAATGTTAATTAATCCAGTGTTTTTACCGGTGTGCTTGACATACCCGGATGTATTGCAATGTACTGAACAAGGCTGGTTGCTCGCCTCAATGCCTCTGTCTCGTAATTTAACATTCAAACAAATGTTTCTTAAATATTACAAAATATTAATTTGTTTAGACAATTTGTCATATCATGAATAAATACAGGTTATGGATACTTTTCTATTATGGGTGCCTTTTATTTTGAAAGTAATAGTGAAAGTAACATTAGTCCAGGGCACTACACCATCGCGATCAAATCTTCGGTAAGACGAATATGTGTTTACGTAGAAATAGCCTACTTTACATGTTCTGTGCTGTAGCCTTAGCCTAACTTTAAGACTTGACATCTTTTGTGTAATTGTAATACAACGAATAGGCAGGCCTACGCACGGCTGTTCCCTCCCTTTTGTTTTAAATATTCTGTTCTGCCTCAGGTGACTCCCACAACTCGGTTTTTATTTGAAATTGCGCTGCTAAAGTCACTTTAATTTTCACGTTTCCTGAAATATGAAAAGCTATCGAATTGTCATTTATTGAAATCTTGCTTGTTTGTAAATTAAAAAACGGACAAAATAACAATTATGTCTGAGTGTTGGAGTGTGCCCCTGGCTATTGGGCAATAAAAGAAAACAAGGACATTGTGCCGTCTGGTTTGCTTAATATAAGGAATGTTACATTATTTATACTTTTTATACTTAAGTTTATTTGAGCAATTCCATTTACTTGTAATACTTAGGTTATAAATATACTTCATACTTTTCGACTTTTTCAAGTAGTATTTCACTGGGTGACTTTCACTTTTACTTCAGTCATTTTCTATTAAGGTATCTTTACTTGACTCAAGTATGACAACGGAGTACTTTTTCCTTCACTGCAAAATAATATAAGGAACACAACATCACATGATTGCCAGTCAGCAGCCCAGACTTTGCCCTGCTGTAGCCTACTTTTTGTTCTTTGCCCTGCTGTGGTGGTAGAAGCACAGATTTTCTAAACACAGAGGCACAATATTGCAAGATTTCAGAGACTTGTCCCGAAGCCACTCTTGCGTTGTCTTGGCTGTGTGCTTAGGGTCGTTGTCCTTTTGGAAGGTGAATCTTCGCCCCAGTCTGAGGTCCTGAGTGCTCCGGAGCTGGTTTTCATCAAGGATCTCTGTACTTTGCTCCGTTCACCTTTCCCTCGATCCTGATTAGGGGGGTGGCAAGGCAAATCGTCTGGTTAGGTGTTTGACTAGATGTTCAGGAGTCTTATGGCTTGGGGGTGCCTTGTGGTCGGAGGCCGAGCAGTTGCCATACCAGGCAATGATGCAACCAGTCAGAATGCTCTCGATGGTGCAGCTGTGGAACCTTCTGAGGATCTGAGGACCCATGCCAAATCTTTTCAGTCTCCTGAGGGGGAATAGGTTTTGTCGTGCCCTCTTCACAACTGTCTTGGTGTGCTTGGACCATGTTAGTTTGTTGGTGATGTGGACACCAAGGAACTTGAAGCTCTCAACCTGCTCCACTGCAGCCCCATCAATGAGAATGGGGGTGTGCTCTGCCCTCTTTTTCCTGTAGTCCACAATCATCTCCAGGCAAGTAGAATAGTATTTTGTACAAATGGGGGATATGATGGACAGTCGTAGTCATAACAATGAACAGATTAGTAACAAGATGCAATCATTTGCCGTTAGTGAGAAGATAGAAAATCTATTTTACTTATCTAATTAGAAAAAAAGCATCTATTTCCAAGGCTATAGTCTACAACAAATGACCATGCTCATCTCTTGTTTAATTGGACCTATTAGATATGCTATTTATTCTGCAATAATTATGAAAAGATGGATGTGTAGAAATGCAGTATTGTCTACTAAATACATTTTTAATTACAGTATTCAAGCTACAGAAGTAACCTACTGTGCATTCAGAAAGTGTTCAGACCCATTGACTTTTTCCACATTTTATTACGTTACAGCCTTATTCTAAACATATATTTTAATTAATCTACACACAATATCCCATAAAGACAAAGAAAAAAACGGTTTAGAAATGTTTTCAAATGTATAAAGACAATCTTGTTTCTCGTGGTCTTGAGTGTCTGTAGGTGACTTTTGGCAAACTCCAAGTGGCCTGTAATGTGCTTTTTTACTGAGGAGTGGCTTCCATCTGGCCACTCTACCATAAATGCCTGATTGGTGGAGTGCTGCAGAGATGGTTGTCCTTCTGGGAGGTTCTCCCATCTCTACAGATGAACTCTGGAGCTCTGTCAGAGTGACCATCAGGTTTTTGGTTAACTCCCAGACCAAGGCATTTCTCCCCCAATTGTTCAGTTTGGCCAGGCAAACGCCTTCCATTTAAGAATGATGGAGGCCACGATGTTCTTGAGAACCTTCAATGCTGTAGACATTTTCTGGTACCCTTGCCCAGATCTGTGCCCCGGCACAATCCTCTCTGAGTGTTACGGACAATTCCTTTGACCTCTTGGCTTGGTTTTTTCTCTGACATGCACTGTCAACTGTGGGATAGTATATAGACAGGTGTGTGCCTTTCTAAATCATGTCCAAGCAATTGAATTTACAGTTTACCATCAAGATGTAGAAATATCTCAAGGATAATCAATGGAAACAGGATGCACCTGAGCTCAATTTCAAGTCTCATAGCAAATGGTCTGAATACTAATGGAAATAAGGTATTGCTGTTTTTTATTTTTAATAAATTAGAAAAACATCTAAACTTGTTTTTGCTTTCTAATTATGGGGCATTGTGTAGATTGAAGGGGGATAAAACAATATTTAATCCATTTTAGAATAAGGCTGTAATGTAAGAAATTTTTGCTAAAAGTCAAAGGGTCTGTATACTTTCCGAAGGCACAAGAGAAGATAGAAAACCACATTTTCCACCGTTAATAAACTGCACTCCGGATCGATGGCAGAGCGCAAAAAATCTAATCAAAATCCAATTTTATTTGTCACATACACATGGTTAGCAGATGTTAATGTGAGTGTAGCAAAATGCTTGTGCTTCTAGTTCCGACAATGCAGTAATAACCAACAAGTAATCTAGCTAACAATTCCAAAACTACTACCTTATAGACAGTGTAAGGGGATAAAGAATATGTACATAAATATATATGAATGAGTGATGGTACAGAGCAGCATAGGCAAGATACAGTAGATGGTATTGAGTACAGTATATGAGATGAGTATGTAAATAAAGTGGCATAGTTAAAGTGGCTAGTGATACATGTATTACATAAAGATGCAGTAGATGATATAGAGTACAGTATATACGTATACATATGAGATGAATAATGTAGGGTATGTAAACATTATATTAGGTAGCATTGTTTAAAGTGGCTAGTGATGTATTTTACATAATTTCCCATCAATTCCCATTATTAAAGTGGCTGGAGTTGAGTCAGTGTTTTGGCAGCAGCCACTCAATGTTAGTGGTGGCTGTTTAACAGTCTGATGGCCTTGAGATAGAAGCTGTTTTTCAGTCTCTCTGTCCCAGCTTTGATGCACCTGTACTGACCTTGCCTTCTGGATGAATGCGGTGTGAACAGGCAGTGGCTCGGGTGGTTGTTGTCCTTGATGATCAAAAGCATCTTTATGGCCTTCCTGTGACATTGGGTGGTGTAGGTGTCCTGGAGGGCAGGTAGTTTGCCCCCGGTGATGCGTTGTGCAGACCTCACTACCCTCTGGAGAGCCTTACGGTTGTGGGCGGAGCAGTTGCCGTACCAGGCGGTGATACAGCCCGACAGGATGCTCTCGATTGTGCATCTGTAGAAGTTTGTGAGTGCTTTTGGTGACAAGCCAAATTTCTTCAGCCTCCTGAGGTTGAAGAGGCGCTGCTGCGCCTTCTTCACGATGCTGTCTGTGTGGGTGGACCAATTCAGTTTGTCTGTGATGTGTATGCCGAGGAACTTAAAACTTACTACCCTCTCCACTACTGTTCCATCGATGTGGATAGGGGGGTGTTCCCTCTGCTGTTTCCTGAAGTCCACAATCATCTCCTGAGTTTTGTTGACGTTGAGTGTGAGGTTATTTTCCTGACACCACACTCCGAGGGCCCTCACCTCTTCCCTGTAGGCCGTCTCGTCGTTGTTGGTAATCAAGCCTACCACTGTTGTGTCGTCCGCAAACTTGATGATTGAGTTGGAGGAGTGCGTGGCCACGCAGTCGTGGGTGAACAGGGAGTACAGGAGAGGGCTCAGAACGCACCCTTGTGGGGCCCTAGTGTTGAGGATCAGCGGGGTGGAGATGTTGTTGCCTACCCTCACCACCTGGGGGCGGCCCGTCAGGAAGTCCAGTACCCAGTTGCACAGGGCGGGGTCGAGACCCAGGGTCTCGAGCTTGATGACGAGCTTAGAGGGCACTATGGTGTTAAATGCCGAGCTGTAGTCGATGAACAGCATTCTCACATAGGTATTCCTCTTGTCCAGATGGGTTAGGGCAGTGTGCAGTGTGGTTGAGATTGCATCGTCTGTGGACCTATTTGGGCGGTAAGCAAATTGGAGTGGGTCTAGGGTGTCAGGTAGGGTGGAGGTGATATGGTCCTTGACTAGTCTCTCAAAGCACTTCATGATGACGGAAGTGAGTGCTACGGGGCGGTAGTCGTTTAGCTCAGTTACCTTAGCTTTCTTGGGAACAGGAACAATGGTGGCCCTCTTGAAGCATGTGGGAACAACAGACTGGGATAGGGATTGATTGAATATGTCCGTAAACACACCAGCCAGCTGGTCTGCGCATGCTCTGAGGGCGCGGCTGGGGATGCCGTCTGGGCATGCCGTCTGGGCCTGCAGCCTTGCGAGGGTTAACACGTTTAAATGTTTTCCTCATGTTGGCTGCAGTGAAGGAGAGTCCGCATGTTTTGGTTGCGGGCCGTGTCAGTGGCACTGTATTGTCCTCAAAGCGGGCAAAAAAGTTATTTAGTCTGCCTGGGAGCAAGACATCCTGTTCCGTGACGGGGCTGGTTTTCTTTTTGTAATCCGTGATTGACTGTAGACCCTGCCACATACCTCTTGTGTCTGAGCCGTTGAATTGAGATTCTACTTTGTCTCTATACTGACGCTTAGCTTGTTTGATTGCCTTGCGGAGGGAATAGCTACACTGTTTGTATTCGGTCATGTTTCCGGTCACCTTGCCCTGATTAAAAGCAGTGGTTCGAGCTTTCAGTTTCACACAAATGCTGCCATCAATCCACGGTTTCTGGTTTGGGAATGTTTTAATCGTTGCTATAGGAACGACATATTCAACGCACGTTCTAATGAACTCGCTCACCGAATCAGCGTATTCGTCAATGTTGTTGTTTGATGCAATACGAAACATATCCCAGTCCACGCGATGGGAGCAGTCTTGGAGTGTGGAATCAGATTGGTCGGACCAGCGTTGAACAGACCTCAGCACGGGAGCTTCTTGTTTTAGTTTCTGTCTGTAGGCAGGGATCAACAAAATGGAGTCGTGGTCAGCTTTTCCGAAAGGAGAGTGGGGCAGGGCCTTATATGCGTCGCGGAAGTTAGAATAGCAATGATCCAAGGTTTTTCCAGCCCTGGTTGCACAATCGATATGCTGATACAATTTAGGGAGTCTTGTTTTCAGATTAGCCTTGTTAAAATCCCCAGCTACAATGAATGCAGCCTCAGGATATATGGATTCCAGTTTGCAAAGAGTCAAATAAAGTTCGTTCAGAGCCATCGATGTGTCTGCTTGGGGGGGAATATATACGGCTGTGATTATAATCGAAGAGAATTCCCTTGGTAGATAATGCGGTCGACATTTGAATGTGAGGAATTCTAAATCAGCACTTGAGTTCCTGTATGTTGTTGTGATCACACCACGTCTCGTTAACCATGAAGCATACGCCCCCGCCCCTCTTCTTACCAGAAAGATGTTTGTTTCTGTCGGCGCGATGCGTGGAGAAACCAGATGGCTGCACCGACTCCGATAGCGTCTCTCCAGTGAGCCATGTTTCCGTGAAGCAAAGAACGAACGTTACAGTCTCTGATGTCCCTCTGGAATGCTACCCTTGCTCGGATTTCATCAACCTTGTTGTCAAGAGACTGGACATTGGCGAGAAGTATGCTAGGTAGTGGTGCACGATGTGCCCGTCTCCGGAGTCTGACCAGAAGACCGCTTCGTTTCCCCCTTTTACGAAGTCGTTTTTTTGGGTCGCCGGCTGGGATCCATTCCGTTGTCCTGGGTGAAAGGCAGAACACAGGATCCGCTTCGCGAAAGTCATATTCTTGGTCGTACTGATGGTGAGTTGACGCTGCTCTTATATTCAGTAGTTCTTCTCGACTGTATGTAATGAAACCTAAGATGACCTGGGTTACCAATGTAAGAAATAACACGTAAAAAAAAAAAACTGCATAGTTTCCTAGGAACGCGAAGCGAGGCGGCCATCTCTGTCGGCGCCGGAAAAACACTATCATATCTGTTTCCTACTGTGAAGTGGGTCCAATTAAATAAGAGATTGGATGATTGTCTTCCTTTTTGTAGGCCTATGCTACCTCGTGAGTATGAAAAGATCACAGAGAAGGTGAGGAATGTATTATGCAATGATCATGGAAATGAATAAACACATGTATTTAACGTTTCTTTAAGCAGGGAGTCATGCCGAGACCATGGTTCTCTTTCACAGATGAGCCTTGCATGAACATCAATAAACAGCAGACCCGATTACATGTTTCTACGCACGAGTTTAGCTAAGCAACGTAGCGATGACGTATTCTACAAGTCTGGCCGAGGATTTCTATTGGTGAAGCAGTTGTAGTCTGTTCACACGACTGTCTAAGGTAGAACGGACATTGCTCTATGTACAAGGCTACTTCACCACAAGAGGGCAGCATTTTCTAATAATCATTTGCCTTTTTCTCTTTCATACTTCTCAAAGTTGATAACTAGCTTATTACATTTATTTTTAAATTCTATTCAGCAAGATTATAAAGTGGAAGGATATTATATGTTATTATGATTCTGTTCAGTTTTATTCACATTGATGGTGACTGATAACTCAAGGGTGGCCAGCCAAACTACATTACTATATTATATTTATTAACTGGGCAGTGTATGCAATATTTACGCAGAATATAATTTAGCTATTCTAAATATACAGTACATGTACTAAAATACATTAAGTCCACAGGTCAGTTCATCTCGATACTTCAACTCCTAAGAACTTCACAAATCCAGTGTGTGGGTCTTCCAGTGAGTTGGAGAGGCTTGAGGAACCATGGCACAGTTTGAAAGCCTGATATGGACTGTAAGTGAAACATTTCTTACTTGCACATTTTGTGGCTTTGCGTCTTTTTACTAGCCTTGTACGCCGTGAAACAGAATGTAAACTCATGAGATCAGGATGGTTTGTACGAGGCTCTTTTCATGCAACAGAAATTCCTGGCACCAAACAGTGTGCTCAATTCACAGTACGACACCCCATTTACAAAAGCCTGTTTACAATGGTTCTATGTAATTACATTATATTTGAATTGTGCATATTTTTGTTTGCATTTTCCTAACTTGTTCTGTAAGTTTTACAAACACACAACATCAGTTTCAATTTGAGTTATTGGTGTATATTTTCTCTACTTCCAGATACATATTTTGTTGGTGCTTGAAAGCATTGGATGCTGTATTGCATGTGGTAGAGCTGAGTACAGAATAGGGGATGAATGTTGTCCCATGTGTTCACCAGGTAAGGACCCTCTCTATACATCATATGAATCACCAGACAATAATACATCATCAACACTAACAGAAAAACATGACATTGTGATTCTCTCTTCCCCAGGAAATCGTGTATATAGGTATTGTACTGAATTCACCAGTACCAGCTGTGTGCCCTGTGTTGATTCTACATTCCTTGATGAGCCCAATGGTCTCATAAAATGCAAAGTGTGTACCAACTGTGATCCAGGTAAGAGTGGTGCTGTGTGTCTGTACTGAAACCCAGACACAAACACGGATATGTTAGTCTATGATGTTATGCTATGAGGATATGTCAGTTGTGTGTACATCAGATAATACATGCCATGTTTTCTCTATAGGTTTGGGTTTGATGGTAAAGCAGCCATGTAGACCTTCATCAGACACTGTCTGTGGGACACTGGAGGGGTTCTACTGTCTAGACCCAACTAAGGAGGGTTGTAGAGCAGCCCAGAGACACAGCAGCTGTAAACCTGGTCAATACATCAGTCACACAGGTTGGTCTTCTGTTTCATCATAATACTAATTGTGTTGTCATAATTCAATTGAGTCAAGTTGTTAACTTCATTGTGAATCATCATTACAGTTAATGGGATTTACATAAATGGGGGGACAAATTAATTTTTCATTCATATTTCAACATGTATTTCTGCAGGAACAACATCTACAGACACTGTGTGTGCTGTCTGCCCTGATAAAACTTATTCAGATGGATCATTAACATTTCAACATGTATTTCTGCAGGAACAACATCTACAGATACTGTGTGTGCTGTCTGCCCTGATAAAACTTATTCAGATGGATCATTAACATTTCAACATGTATTTCTGCAGGAACAACATCTACAGATACTGTGTGTGTTGTCTGCCCTGATAAAACTTATTCAGATGGATCATTAACATTTCAACATGTATTTCTGCAGGAACAACATCTACAGATACTGTGTGTGCTGTCTGCCCTGATAAAACTTATTCAGATGGATCATTAACATCTTGTCAACCACATACAGAGTAAGTGTGAACATGATTAGTTAGTTCAAAAGGTTATTCCCCTGAAGATATAAATACATTAATATACTCAAATAGAAACTTTAAAAAACATACCTCGGTTTATGTCTTTAACGTAGATGTGAATTCTTGGAAATTGAACCAGGAACTCCTCGGTCGGATTCAGAATGTGGAGTATCCTCACTTCCCATAGCTGGAATCATAGCTGGTGTTCTATTTTTTCCGATAGCCATCATGGCTGGTGTTTGTTTATTTATGATAAAAAGAGAAATGGTGAGAAGAGAAATATTGAAAACAAGACAAAACTTAGGTAAGATGACTGGAATTGTATTTGAACCATTCATTGTTTTCATTGCCTGTGATATTCAGTTTACTCTGTGAATGCTACATGTTTTACTTCTCATATAGAGTAGATTACTACTGTTTGTTATCGTCATGGTTACATGGTATGTTTATTACAATATTGGTCATCTGTCTTTTTTTATAGACCCTCAAATACCTACACAGGTATGTTTGGAAATCTATGAATATCTTTCATCACATTGTACTACTTTGTTCTTTCTTCTGTGAAATTTGAATTTATTGGGCCAGTTTCCCAGACAGAGATTACGCCTTGTTTTGGAATGTAAAGCACTTTGTCCATTTTATCTCCATTGAATGTGCTTCTTAGTCCAGGACTGAGTGTAATCTCTGTCTGGGAAACTGGCCCAATGTGTTCTACTAATTACTGATTCCATTTGATAGGCATCCCCAGATCAGGAAATACCAATGCTGTCTGGGGGAAATGGTAAGGCACACCTTCAAGGTTTTCTAAATATGTGTACACAATAGTTTGAGTTAAAAGAATTTCAAACATATTTATAAGTAAATGTATATGGTTTATAACTTTGTCAAGTCAAGACCAATGATATGATACAATAATATAGGGCAAGCTATGTAAATGAATATCTGATAATGACTTCTCTCCCCAGATTCAAGCCCCTGTCACAGTCAGGGAGTCAACATTGTGTAATCTGGCTGGTCCAGCCATCTCTAGTAAATCTTAACACTACATGTTAAATTTCATATTGTAGAATCTGGTTGGTATAAGGACCACTGTGCCTTTGTATCACATGGGGATGTTTGAAACTTACTCCTCAGCCTGAACTGTCCCCACTTGTGTCACCGAATAGCTAGCTTTTCATGTGGGCACCACTGGTAAGATGCTTCAGAGGGGAGGTCACATATCAGCTTCTGCCTACAGCCTACAGACTGGTCTAAAATGGAAAAGAGCATGTGATGAGTATAAATTAGCTTCACCTTGCTAGGTAACAGCTTCGGGAGGTGAGAACCCTCTGCTCTGCCTACAGACTGGTCTAAAATGGAAAGGACCATGTGATGAGTATAAATTAGCTTCACCTTGCTAGGAAACAGCTTCAGTAGCTGAGAACCCTCTGCTCTGCCTACAGACTGGTCTAAAATGGAAAAGAGCATGTGATGAGTATAAATTAGCTTCACCTTGCTAGGAAACAGCTTCAGTAGCTGAGAACCCTCGGCTCTGCCCAGGGGGAAAGTCAAATGTGTTCATAACTTCAGGACCACAACATCTATGTCAGCCCAGACTATGGAACTCCAAATGGGACTTGATAATATCTTGAGACACAGATTACTGGATACTGGTGCAGGATGCAGCTTTCGCTTGGGGAAGGTGCCCCAGAAATGAGAAACATCGTCAAAAGGGTGGGAAGGAAAATTCAAATGGATAACTTTTCTACAATCTTTGCTTTATCTAATCCAATGAAATAATGTTAAGATATGATTGACGGTAGGTTGTATAAAGAGTGTGGTCTCCTGTTTCGCCACACAGATGTTTACTATAGACTACTGAGGTATTCTGTATGTGAAACTGTCTGCAATTGCATTTTATTACTAAAGCGTTTTATACCAAGGTTCCTGTGTCATCTATCTTAAAGACTGATTGTTAAAGGAAACTTACATCACCCCAAAGGACCACCCAACATTTGGTGAGCTCGCCAGGAGTGAGTGACCACTGCGTCTGGATGATCTTCATCCCACTGTGCAGCGTATCAAATTAGAAGGTAATTTACAGATGCCTGTTAAACCAAAAGTCTGAAATTAGAAAAAGCACTGTGTGGTTGAGGACTCATTCCAGTATGTAAGTGGCATCTCACTCATAGGGTTGATAATTACAGGAACAGTCAATACCTACATGCATGTACAAGCCCGTAATATTATGTATATGTGATAAATGACCCAGAATCCCAGGTGTAATAGTTAGAAATTCCTGAGGGTCTAATGGAACCTTGTGTGAGGAACTTGGTTATAGATGAGGATGAACCAAGTCAGTACTGAGGTACTGGGTGACAAGTGATTGAAAGTGTTATGTACGGTGTTCTTACCTGAGGGAAGACACTGGATTTATGTACGATGCTCTTACCTGAGGGAATATACTGGATTTATGTACGGTGTTCTTACCTGAGGGAAGACACTGGATTTATGCACGGTGCTCTTACCTGAGGGAAGACACTGGATTTATGTATGGTGTTCTTACCTGAGGGAAGACACTGGATTTATGTATGGTGCTCTTACCTGAGGGAAGACACTGGATTTATGTATGGTGTTCTTACCTGAGGGAAGACACTGGATTTATGTACGGTGCTCTTACCTGAGGGAAGACACTGGATTTATGTACGGTGCTCTTACCTGAGGGAATATACTGGATTTATGTACGGTGTTCTTACCTGAGGGAAGACACTGGATTTATGTACGGTGCTCTTACCTGAGGGAAGACACTGGATTTATGTACGGTGCTCTTACCTGGGGGAATATACTGGATTTATGTACGGTGTTCTTTCCTGAGGGAAGACACTGGATTTATGTACGGTGCTCTTACCTGAGGGAAGACACTGGATTTATGTATGGTGCTCTTACCTGAGGGAAGACACTGGATTTATGTATGGTGCTCTTACCTGAGGGAAGACACTGGATTTATGTAAGGTGTTCTTACCTGAGGGAAGACACTGGATTTATGTAATGTGTTCTTACCTGAGGGAATATACTGGATTTATGTATGGTGTTCTTACCTGAGGGAAGACACTGGATTTATGTACGGTGCTCTTACCTGAGGGAAGATACTGGATTTATGTATGGTGTTCTTACCTGAGGGAAGACACTGGATTTATGTATGGTGTTCTTACCTGAGGGAAGATACTGGATTTATGTACGGTGCTCTTACCGGAAGGAAGACGCAAAAAAACAGTATGATGACCTTAAATGAGGGAAGGCATTGTTTTTTAAAATATATAAGGGGTGTGATTATAGATTTGGGGTGGGACATTTGTTGTATGAGTTGAGTGTATTTGATAACAGTGAATGGATATATGCTAGTCAATATCAAGAATTTCTATGTACTGAAATAAATCTAGACATGTATAGACTAGTAGAAGGGATACATTTGTGAATTGCATATTGGGAAAGACATGTGAGTTTACTCTTCCATTACATCCACAAGAGAGGAGACAGGGAGACAGGGAGACAGGGAGACCCCCCCCCGTACTGAAGTTAAAATACAATTGAAACCAATTGTGGTTATTTACCACATATATGTGGAATCATTTACAGTAGTGTGGTTAGTGAATGAATGTAGCGAAACTAAAGAAGAGGGGTTAGAGACAATATACCTGCGTTGGGTAGATCATCCTATGTTAGGTTTTACTACCTGTGTAAGGGGATTGAACTGGGTTTTTCTACAGTACCATACAGATAAGTCACTCAGTCCACATTACATAGAACCTGGTTAAAACAAAATCACGGGGCACCATGACAGATTCGACCAAAGGCAGTGCAGAGAAAGTGGGTCCCACACCAATGAAACGTATTAGTCCTAAACTTAGTCCTAAACAATATTTACAGGACAAATATCCCTACTTGAAAACCGACCTGGACTGGGTGTTTTGTAAATGGACAAACAAAGAAGAAAAGTACAGAAATCCAGTCACAGGAACATTTGATAACACTAAGTGTGATGTGACATAGTCAAGGGAAGGCAAGCCAGTAAGAAGAAGAGTAATAAGGTTACCATACTGTCAGCCACTATATTGTGACTAACTCGAACTGAAGGACAGACGTTTTATGCTCAAAGTCAGTTGAAACAGTTGAAGAGTCAATGGGTGGCGGAACAAGGGAAAAAGAGAGACCCAGGACCCAGTAACCACAGCCCATAGTGCCTTTTGTACAATTTCCCCCTCAGACCTGTGGGAACCCACATCCATAGGGAACACCATCACCCAGAATGCCACCTATGCAATGCTGGTGGTGTGGAGAATTTGGACACATGAGGAACCAATGTCCACAAAATCCTCAATATCAAGGATGGGTTACAACACCTGGAGTGAACCGAAGAGGGAGAGGATATTTCAGAGGAGGAAACGGAGGAGGATACCAACAACAAGGTGGATATCAGCAGCAATCCCAAACCTATGGAGGACCTCCCCAGCAGGCACAAGGAGGTTACCAGCCTGGTCCTGGCCACCAAGGAGGTCGTGGAGGAAATCAACCACAGAGGGAGAAGGGGAAGTGTCTGGCCACAAGGAAATCAGAACACCAACAGTTCCTATTTCCCTGACAATCAGCAATGAAGAGGCCCAGACCCTTTCCTCCAGTGTCCCCAGTACATATTTGAAGATGGGGGAAAAAGGACCTGACCTCTCTAGTAACTGGAAGGTTGCAAGTTCAAACCCCCGAGCTGACAAGGTACAAATCTGTCGTTCTGCCCCTGAACAGGCAGTTAAACCCACTGTTCCTAGGCCGTCATTGAAAATAAGAATGTGTTCTTTAACTGACTTGCCTAGTTAAATAAAGGTAAAATAAAATAAAAAGATTCAAGCCCCCCCGTCAGTCAAGGAGTCAACATTCTGTAATCTGTTTTCCACTGGCTGGCTGGTCCAGACATCTATATCTTAACACTACATGTTAAATGTGATATTGTAGAATCTGGTTGGTATAAAAACAGGATTCTACAGAACATTGTATTGTAATATAAAGAAATGAAACACTGAAACACATCCTCCAGTAGGAACAATATGACTTCTAGATGCCTGTTGACAGAGGACCACTGTGTATTTGTATCACATGGGGATGTTTGAAACGTACTCCTCAGCCTTAACTGTTCTCAAAATCACCAAATGACCAGTCAAGCTGTCAATATTATCCAGCAAAGTTCTTTACAGAAAAACAAGTTGTACAACCAAAGTTTGACACTGCATTACTCCGAATTGAATAATATAATTTTATTTAGAAAGAAATGTTTTCTGTTGGAAAAATGGTAATGTGATCTACTAAATGTGATCTACTAAATGTTTATGTAACTTGTTGAAGGTTAAATATAATATAATACTGTACAAGATGTTACATTAAATACAGTTTTGCCTAACAATGTACACTTGCTGGGTTTATTACTTGAAATGCATGGAGGTCATCTACAAAACAAAAAACGGTCAATATTTCATGTTATGTTTTAAATCTTTCAAATTGTCATGCCCACCGTTCCTGGGTAAATGCTTCCATTAGCATGGGAAATTACCATTTAGATTGTTTTAGTAAATACTGCACATTTAGAGCACTACTGAACTGTAAATGGAAGCACAACTATTACACCAGACTGCTACAACATGATTGACCTTATGACCTCCTGAATGTCACTATTCTCTGAATGTCACTATTCTATGAATCCAAGTAAGAGGGTTATTAACTCACTCATTCTACAAAGGCATTAGAATTTCATAAAATGTGCACTAATGACAATACATGACTGCCCTCTAGAAGGTATCCCACAGGCTACAGAAATATTGAGTCTGGTACTTTATAAATCAACTGGTTTTACTCAAAGTGGTTAACAGTTTTTAGTTTGTTAAAATATTTAGCTGTGTGACTTCAACATCACGTAATCACCAATAAATCTGTCAACAGACATAAGATAATAGAAATATGAAACTATTATAAATCTCTCACGTAGTAATGGGTGTACATTTTGTTAGTGAAGAACTGGATAAAACAAAGTACAGTTGCTTTGTTTATTATTTGAAATGCATGGAGGACTCCTGCTTCAAAAATATTAATAATATTTTAAAAATCCTTACCTCTGCCTAAACAGTATAATGTAGCGCCCTTCGCTTTATCAGGTGACAGTTTTAATACTCATCTATTTACAATGTGTTAAGGCACTGCAGTGCAACACCGGTGCCAATATATCCTCTAACCACCGGCTTCTCGGGCATTATCACTTAAATATACATTCCACAGACCCTACTAAGTATTCCCTACAATATTTTTGTTTTACTTTGGCACCTAGAATAGTTTTTGCTTTTAAAGCTAATATATATTTCAAATACAGTGATTTGCACTGGGGGCATTTATTTGAACATGTTTAAAAACCCTACGTGTTGCAAATGTCACTTAAATATGAAAAAAATAGCCCAATTATTTCTCATGAGTAAATATCGGTTATTGACGCGTTTCTGTTATTCTGATGGGAACTTTTATTTTGAAAACGTGTTTCTTGTTACGCTGAACGGAAAGTGAAAGTAAATTTAGTCCAGGGCCCTACACTACTGATCTGCGGTAAGATAAGTATAACGTATTTACGTAGAAATAACCTACTTTACATGTACCGCGCTGTAGCCTAACTTTAAGAATCATATATTTTCATATTGATGAATGATTGTGTAATTTTACAACAACGAATAGGCAGGCCAACTGTACGCTCTGCTGTTCTCTACCTTTTCTTTTCAGACAGACTTTGCCTGGTTACTTTTTGTTCGTTACCCCATTGTGGGGGTAGAATACTTGCCAAACAGACCTTGGGCCTCATTTATAAATCGTGTGTATGTAAAAACAACTGACCCCAAAACATGCACAATTTTACTGCGGCACATAGAATAGTGTTTGCTCTAAAAGCCAGTATGTATTCCATATACAGTGAGTTTATTTGTGGTGAATAATGGGTGGAGTTAAAGGCCATCAACACTGTATTTATTTAAGCAGGGAGTCATGCTGAGACCATGGTCTCTTTTGCAGATGAGCCCTGCATGAACATCAATCAACAACAATTACACTAAACATATCTATATACACCAATTACACAATAAATGAAAAGCAAACACAAAAATCTACCTGATGATGATTTCAGCAACCATATTGATTAACTGTCAAGTATTGCCCCATCAGTGCAGATGAAAGGGGTGGAGAGAATAGATCCTCAAAACAACATTTTATAAATAATTGACTAGGAAATAGATGCCTATGTAATTATTTTAAAATGCAAAGATTAACTAAATAGATTATCTCTTCTAACTAATGGCAAATGATTGCATTTTGTTATTAACCTTATTGTTATGAATAAACCTGTCCATCATATCCCCCCCATTTGCACACAATACTTGCCTATTTTCAATGCTATACTTCACCAACTAGAAACTTTGCATAGGCATGGTCTAAAGTTTGTGGGAAGGTGAGCACATTTTCATGTCAAATTCAGATTTTATAAATTACAATTTTTGTTTTAAAACTGTCACACGCAGGTTTTATGGTCCATTTTGTACATATGAACGGTTTATAAATACCGTTTTTGAAAAATTCCGCATTAGTTGGACATTTTCTCAATCTAAAAGGCACAACCTAGATTGGAGCCAATGCCTTAAGTAGTTGTACATGTTATTTCTTCAACCTCGTGAAAGTGACAAATTCACACGTTTTCATTTTCGTCAAAAACAATTCTATATCGAAGGAGGGCCTTTGAGTTGATATTTTGCACATGCGCAGTTCAGCTCTACGACCGTTACACCCGATGACGTGTTGCTACACGCATGAGTTTGGCAAGCCAAAGTAGCCATGACATCGCCTACAATTGTGATCGAGGATTTCTATTGGTGAATCAGTTTGTCTGTCTTCATACTGTGCGGTCTTTGGTAGAATGGACTTTACTCAATGTACAAGTCTACTTCACCACAAGATGGCAGCATTCTCTAATAATAATTTGCCAATTTCTGTTTCACACTTCTCAGATGAGCTTATTACAAACTTTTTTCTGTGATTTAATTCGGCAAGATCATAATTTTCAAAAATAAAGGTTATTTTTTATTATGATTCAGTAAACTTTTAGTCACCACCATCAATGTGAATAACTCAGGGGTAGCCAGCCAACGTACATTACTATATTATATTTATTAACGGTGCAGTGTATGCAATATTTAAGCAGAATACAAGAGCTATTACTATACAGTGCATGTACTAAAATACATTAAGTCAACAGGTCTGTTCATCTCAATACTTCTGAACTCCTAAACACGTCACAAATCTGGTACGTGGGTCTTTCCAGTGAGTTGGGGAAGAATGAGGAACCATGGCACAGTTTGAAAGCCTGATATGGACTGTAAGAGAAACATTTCTGACTTGCACATGTTGTGGCTTTGAGTCTTTTTACTAGCCTTGTACGCCGTGAAACAGAATGTAAACTCATGAGATCAGGATGGTTTGTACGAGGCTCTTTTCACGCAACAGAAATTCCTGGCACCAAACAGTGTGCTCAATTCACAGTACGACACCACATTTACAAAAGCCAGTTTAAAAAATAGTTCTATATAATTACACATTTGAATAGTGAATATTTTAGTTAGGAAAATTAACTTGTTCTGTAAGTTTTATGAATACACATCAGTTTCAATTTGAGTGAATAGTGTATTTCTTTCTCTACTTCCAGATAACTATTATATTGGTGCTTGAAAGCATCGGATCCTGTATTGCATGTGGTAGAGCTGAGTACAGAATAGGGGAGGAATGTTGTCCCATGTGTTCACCAGGTAAGGAACCTGTCTTTACATCATCACCAGAGGTTTTTTTATTTTTATTTTACCTTTATTTAACCAGGCAAGTCAGTTAAGAACACATTCTTATTTTCAATGACGGCCTAGGAACAGTGGGTTAACTGCCTGTTCAGGGGCAGAACGACAGATTTGTACCTTGTCAGCTCGGGGGTTTGAACTCGCAACCTTCCGGTTACTAGTCCAACGCTCTAACCACTAGGTTTATAAATGCTCAACACCAATAGAAAAACATGACATTGTGATTCTCTCTTCCCCAGGAAATCATGTACATAAGCATTGTACAAAATTTACCACTACCTCCTGTGTGTCCTGTATTGCTTTTACATTCCTTGATGAACCCAATGGTCTCATGAAATGTGCACCATGTTCCAGCTGTGATTTAGGTGAGTTCTACATTTATAACAGCCAGACATTAATACTGACGTCATGTGCTACAGGCTGTCAGATGTGATTTATGATTGACATTTGACTGGCTTAATATGTTTGCTTAAGATAATGAATGAAATGTGTTCTCCATAGATTTGGGTTTGAGGGTGAAACAGCCATGCACATCACAATCAGATGATTTTTGTGAGCCACAGGAGGGGTTCTTTTGTTGGTTCTCAAACAAAAATGGTTGTAAAATAGCCCAGAAACACAGAAGCTGTAAACCTGGTCAATACATCCATCACACAGGTTTGTCTCCTTTCAAGTATTCAACATGATTTTGTCATGATTTCTAGTGTGCCAAGTTATTCTACTGAATTAAAAGTAGCTGATTGTTTGATTGAAATCATTAGACAATTAAAATCCATAGTTAAGATTAGTACATGGGGAAAGTTTAAGTACGATGGTCACAAGTTTGTTTTGGGAAGACAGTTTTTATATATTTTTATTTAAACTTATATTTTAAACCTCCATTTGTGCAGGAACAACATCTACAGATACTGTGTGTTCTGACTGTACTGGTGATACCTATTCAGATGGATCATTAACATTTCAACATGTATTTCTGCAGGAACAACATCTACAGATACTGTGTGTGCTGTCTGCCCTGATAAAACTTATTCAGATGGATCATTAACATCTTGTCAACCACATACAGAGTAAGTGTGAACATGATTAGTTAGTTCAAAAGGTTATTCCCCTGAAGATATAAATACATTAATATACTCAAATAGAAACTTTAAAAAACATACCTCGGTTTATGTCTTTAACGTAGATGTGAATTCTTGGAAATTGAACCAGGAACTCCTCGGTCGGATTCAGAATGTGGAGTATCCTCACTTCCCATAGCTGGAATCATAGCTGGTGTTCTATTTTTTCCGATAGCCATCATGGCTGGTGTTTGTTTATTTATGATAAAAAGAGAAATGGTGAGAAGAGAAATATTGAAAACAAGACAAAACTTAGGTAAGATGACTGGAATTGTATTTGAACCATTCATTGTTTTCATTGCCTGTGATATTCAGTTTACTCTGTGAATGCTACATGTTTTACTTCTCATATAGAGTAGATTACTACTGTTTGTTATCGTCATGGTTACATGGTATGTTTATTACAATATTGGTCATCTGTCTTTTTTTATAGACCCTCAAATACCTACACAGGTATGTTTGGAAATCTATGAATATCTTTCATCACATTGTACTACTTTGTTCTTTCTTCTGTGAAATTTGAATTTATTGGGCCAGTTTCCCAGACAGAGATTACGCCTTGTTTTGGAATGTAAAGCACTTTGTCCATTTTATCTCCATTGAATGTGCTTCTTAGTCCAGGACTGAGTGTAATCTCTGTCT
The DNA here is from genome assembly GCF_034236695.1 of Oncorhynchus nerka. Classification (NCBI taxonomy): domain Eukaryota; kingdom Metazoa; phylum Chordata; class Actinopteri; order Salmoniformes; family Salmonidae; genus Oncorhynchus; species Oncorhynchus nerka. Next base: position 85,107,148 of record NC_088402.1, read on the forward strand.
GGGAAACTGGCCCAATGTGTTCTACTAATTACTGATTCCATTTGATAGGCATCCCCAGATCAGGAAATACCAATGCTGTCTGGGGGAAATGGTAAGGCACACCTTCAAGGTTTTCTAAATATGTGTACACAATAGTTTGAGTTAAAAGAATTTCAAACATATTTATAAGTAAATGTATATGGTTTATAACTTTGTCAAGTCAAGACCAATGATATGATACAATAATATAGGACAAGCTATGTAAATGAATATCTGATAATGACTTCTCTCCCCAGATTCAAGCCCCTGTCACAGTCAGGGAGTCAACATTGTGTAATCTGGCTGGTCCAGCCATCTCTAGTAAATCTTAACACTACATGTTAAATTTCATATTGTAGAATCTGGTTGGTATAAGGACCACTGTGCCTTTGTATCACATGGGGATGTTTGAAACTTACTCCTCAGCCTGAACTGTCCCCACTTGTGTCACCGAATAGCTAGCTTTTCATGTGGGCACCACTGGTAAGATGCTTCAGAGGGGAGGTCACATATCAGCTTCTGCCTACAGCCTACAGACTGGTCTAAAATGGAAAAGAGCATGTGATGAGTATAAATTAGCTTCACCTTGCTAGGTAACAGCTTCGGGAGGTGAGAACCCTCTGCTCTGCCTACAGACTGGTCTAAAATGGAAAGGACCATGTGATGAGTATAAATTAGCTTCACCTTGCTAGGAAACAGCTTCAGTAGCTGAGAACCCTCTGCTCTGCCTACAGACTGGTCTAAAATGGAAAAGAGCATGTGATGAGTATAAATTAGCTTCACCTTGCTAGGAAACAGCTTCAGTAGCTGAGAACCCTCGGCTCTGCCCAGGGGGAAAGTCAAATGTGTTCATAACTTCAGGACCACAACATCTATGTCAGCCCAGACTATGGAACTCCAAATGGGACTTGATAATATCTTGAGACACAGATTACTGGATACTGGTGCAGGATGCAGCTTTCGCTTGGGGAAGGTGCCCCAGAAATGAGAAACATCGTCAAAAGGGTGGGAAGGAAAATTCAAATGGATAACTTTTCTACAATCTTTGCTTTATCTAATCCAATGAAATAATGTTAAGATATGATTGACGGTAGGTTGTATAAAGAGTGTGGTCTCCTGTTTCGCCACACAGATGTTTACTATAGACTACTGAGGTATTCTGTATGTGAAACTGTCTGCAATTGCATTTTATTACTAAAGCGTTTTATACCAAGGTTCCTGTGTCATCTATCTTAAAGACTGATTGTTAAAGGAAACTTACATCACCCCAAAGGACCACCCAACATTTGGTGAGCTCGCCAGGAGTGAGTGACCACTGCGTCTGGATGATCTTCATCCCACTGTGCAGCGTATCAAATTAGAAGGTAATTTACAGATGCCTGTTAAACCAAAAGTCTGAAATTAGAAAAAGCACTGTGTGGTTGAGGACTCATTCCAGTATGTAAGTGGCATCTCACTCATAGGGTTGATAATTACAGGAACAGTCAATACCTACATGCATGTACAAGCCCGTAATATTATGTATATGTGATAAATGACCCAGAATCCCAGGTGTAATAGTTAGAAATTCCTGAGGGTCTAATGGAACCTTGTGTGAGGAACTTGGTTATAGATGAGGATGAACCAAGTCAGTACTGAGGTACTGGGTGACAAGTGATTGAAAGTGTTATGTACGGTGTTCTTACCTGAGGGAAGACACTGGATTTATGTATGGTGTTCTTACCTGAGGGAAGACACTGGATTTATGTAATGTGTTCTTACCTGAGGGAATATACTGGATTTATGTATGGTGTTCCTACCTGAGGGAATATACTGGATTTATGTACGGTGTTCTTACCTGAGGGAATACACTGGATTTATGTATGGTGTTCTTACCTGAGGGAAGACACTGGATTTATGTACGGTGCTCTTACCTGAGGGAATATACTGGATTTATGTACGGTGTTCTTACCTGAGGGAAGACACTGGATTTATGTATGGTGTTCTTACCTGAGGGAATATCATTTACATTACATTTAAGTCATTTAGCAGACGCTCTTATCCAGAGCGACTTACAAATTGGTGCTTTCACCTTATGACATCCAGTGGAACAGCCACTTTACAATAGTGCATCTAGGTCTTTTAAGGGGGGAGAAGGATTACTTTATCCTATCCTAGGTATTCCTTAAAGAGGTGGGGTTTCAGGTGTCTCCGGAAGGTGGTGATTGACTCCGCTGTCCTGGCGTCGTGAGGGAGTTTGTTCCACCATTGGGGGCCAGAGCAGCGAACAGTTTTGACTGGGCTGAGCGGGAACTGTACTTCCTCAGTGGTAGGGAGGCGAGCAGGCCAGAGGTGGATGAACGCAGTGCCCTTGTTTGGGTGTAGGGCCTGATCAGAGCCTGGAGGTAGTGAGGTGCCGTTCCCCTCACAGCTCCGTAGGCAAGCACCATGGTCTTGTAGCGGATGCGAGCTTCAACTGGAAGCCAGTGGAGAGAGCGGAGGAGCGGGGTGACGTGAGAGAACTTGGGAAGGTTGAACACCAGACGGGCTGCGGCGTTCTGGATGAGTTGTAGGGGTTTAATGGCACAGGCAGGGAGCCCAGCCAACAGCGAGTTGCAGTAATCCAGACGGGAGATGACAAGTGCCTGGATTAGGACCTGCGCCGCTTCCTGTGTGAGGCAGGGTCGTACTCTGCGGATGTTGTAGAGCATGAACCTACAGGAACGGGCCACCGCCTTGATGTTATTTGAGAACGACAGGGTGTTGTCCAGGATCACGCCAAGGTTCTTAGCGCTCTGGGACGAGGACACAATGGAGTTGTCAACCGTGATGGCGAGATCATGGAACGGGCAGTCCTTCCCCGGGAGGAAGAGCAGCTCCGTCTTGCCGAGGTTCAGCTTGAGGTGATGATCCGTCATCCACACTGATATGTCTGCCAGACATGCAGAGATGCGATTCGCCACCTGGTCGTCAGAAGGGGGAAAGGAGAAGATTAATTGTGTGTCGTCTGCATAGCAATGATAGGAGAGACCATGTGAGGTTATGACAGAGCCAAGTGACTTGGTGTATAGCGAGAATAGGAGAGGGCCTAGAACAGAGCCCTGGGGGACACCAGTGGTGGGAGCACGTGGTGAGGAGACGGATTCTCGCCACGACACCTGGTAGGAGCGACCTGTCAGGTAGGACGCAATCCAAGCGTGGGCCGCGCCGGAGATGCCCAACTCGGAGAGGGTGGAGAGGAGGATCTGATGGTTCACAGTATCGAAGGCAGCCGATAGGTCTAGAAGGATGAGAGCAGAGGAGAGAGAGTTAGCTTTAGCAGTGCGGAGCGCCTCCGTGATACAGAGAAGAGCAGTCTCAGTTGAATGACTAGTCTTGAAACCTGACTGATTTGGATCAAGAAGGTCATTCTGAGAGAGATAGCGGGAGAGCTGGCCAAGGACGGCACGTTCAAGGGTTTTGGAGAGAAAAGAAAGAAGGGATACTGGTCTGTAGTTGTTGACATCGGAGGGATCGAGTGTAGGTTTTTTCAGAAGGGTGCAACTCTCGCTCTCTTGAAGACGGGAGGGACGTAGCCAGCGGTCAGGGATGAGTTGATGAGCGAGGTGAGGTAAGGGAGAAGGTCACCGGAGATGGTCTGGAGAAGAGAGGGAGGGGATAGGGTCAAGCGGGCAGGTTGTTGGGCGGCCGGCCGTCACAAGACGCGAGATGTCATCTGGAGAGAGAGGGGAGAAAGAGGTCAGAGCACAGGGTAGGGCAGTGTGAGCAGAACCAGCGGTGTCGTTCGACTTAGCAAACGAGGATCGGATGTCGTCGACCTTCTTTTCAAAATGGTTGACGAAGTCATCTGCAGAGAGGGAGGAGGGGGAGGGGGAGGAGGATTCAAGAGGGAGGAGAAGGTGGCAAAGAGCTTCCTAGGGTTAGAGGCAGATGCTTGGAATTTAGAGTGGTAGAAAGTGGCTTTAGCAGCAGAGACAGAGGAGGAAAATGTAGAGAGGAGGGAGTGAAAGGATGCCAGGTCTGCAGGGAGGCGAGTTTTCCTCCATTTCCGCTCGGCTGCCCGGAGCCCTGTTCTGTGAGCTCGCAATGAGTCGTCGAGCCACTGAGCGGGAGGGGAGGACCGAGCCGGCCTGGAGGATAGGGGACATAGAGAGTCAAAGGATGCAGAAAGGGAGGAGAGGAGGGTTGAGGAGGCAGAATCAGGAGATAGGTTGGAGAAGGTTTGAGCAGAGGGAAGAGATGATAGGATGGAAGAGGAGAGAGTAGCGGGGGAGAGAGAGCGAAGGTTGGGACGGCGCGATACCATCCGAGTAGGGGCAGTGTGGGAAGTGTTGGATGAGAGCGAGAGGGAAAAGGATACAAGGTAGTGGTCGGAGACTTGGAGGGGAGTTGCAATGAGGTTAGTGGAGGAACAGCATCTAGTAAAGATGAGGTCGAGCGTATTGCCTGCCTTGTGAGTAGGGGGAAGGTGAGAGGGTGAGGTCAAAAGAGGAGAGGAGTGGAAAGAAGGAGGCAGAGAGGAATGAGTCAAAGGTAGACGTGGGGAGGTTAAAGTCGCCCAGAACTGTGAGAGGTGAGCCGTCCTCAGGAAAGGAGCTTATCAAGGCATCAAGCTCATTGATGAACTCTCCGAGGAACCTGGAGGGCGATAAATGATAAGGATGTTAAGCTTGAAAGGGCTGGTAACTGTGACAGCATGGAATTCAAAGGAGGCGATAGACAGATGGGTAAGGGGAGAAAGAGAGAATGACCACTTGGGAGAGATGAGGATCCCGGTGCCACCACCCCGCTGACCAGAAGCTCTCGGGGTGTGCGAGAGCACGTGGGCGGACGAAGAGAGAGCAGTAGGAGTAGCGGTGTTGTCTGTGGTGATCCATGTTTCCGTCAGAGCCAAGAAGTCGAGGACTGGAGGGAGACATAGGCTGAGATGAACTCTGCCTTGTTGGCCGCAGATCGGCAGTTCCAGAGGCTACCGGAGACCTGGAACTCCACGTGGGTCGTGCGCGCTGGGACCACCAGATTAGGGTGGCTGCGGCCATGCGGTGTGGAGCGTTTGTATGGTCTGTGCAGAGAGGAGAGAACAGGGATAGACAGACACATAGTTGACAGGCTAGAGAAGAGGCTACGCTAATGCAGAGGAGATTGGAATGACAAGTGGACTACACGTCTCGAATGTTCAGAAAGTTAAGCTTACGTAGCAAGAATCTAATTGACTAAAATGATTAAAATGATAGAGTACTGCTGGGGTAGGCTAGCTGCGTTGTTGACACTACCCTAATCAAGTCGTACCGTTGAGTGTGAAGTTTCTACAATGCTGCTTATCGGGAGCTAGCTGGCTAGCTAGCAGTGTTGGTTACGTTACGTTGCGTAGGAGAACGACAATAGCTGGCTAGCTAACCTAGAAAATCGCTCTAGACTACACAATTATCTTTGAAACAAAGACGGCTATGTAGCTAGCTATGTAGCTAGCTACGATCAAACAAATCACACCGTTGGGACTGTAATGAAATGAAGTGAAAAAGTGATACTACCTGTGGAGCGACGCGGAATGCGACCGGAATGCGAAAGTTCTATTCAGTAGACGTTGGCTGGCTATTGGCTAGCTAGGAGTGTCTCCTACGTTAAGGACGACAAAATAGCTGGCTAGCTAACCTCGGTGAATTAAGATAATCACTCTAAGACTACACACTCTAAACTACACAATTATCTTGGATACGAAGACAGCAAAGACAACTATGTAGCTATCTAATACTACACTAATCAAGTCGTTCGGTTGAGTGTGATAGTTACTACAGTGCTACGGTAGCCGGTGAACGTATGCTAGCTGCTAGGCAGATAGGAGGGCGACGAAAATACGATAATAACGCAATTATCACTCTAAGACTCCACACTCTAAGCTACACAATTATCTTGGATACGAAGACAGCAAAGACAACTATGTAGCTAGCTATGTAGCTAGCTAACACTACACTAATCAAGACGTTCAGTTGAGTGTGATAGTACTACAGTGCTACGGTAGACGGTGAACGTGTTGGACAGATAGGAGACGACGAAATACGATAATTACGCAATTATCTTTGATACAACGACGACTATGTAGCTAGCTAAGAGGAAATTGCTAAGATTAGACAAATCAGACCGTTGTACTATAATGAAATGTAATGAAATGTAATGAAAAAGTTATACAACCTGCAGACCGAAGCGCGGATGCGACCAGATCGCTCCAACCCGGAAGCACACTGGATTTATGTACGGTGCTCTTACCTGAGGGAAGACACTGGATTTATGTACGGTGCTCTTACCTGAGGGAATATACTGGATTTATGTACGGTGTTCTTACCTGAGGGAAGACACTGGATTTATGTATGGTGTTCTTACCTGAGGGAATATACTGGATTTATGTACGGTGCTCTTACCTGAGGGAAGACACTGGATTTATGTACGGTGCTCTTACCTGAGGGAATATACTGGATTTATGTACGGTGTTCTTACCTGAGGGAAGACACTGGATTTATGCACGGTGCTCTTACCTGAGGGAAGACACTGGATTTATGTATGGTGTTCTTACCTGAGGGAAGACACTGGATTTATGTATGGTGCTCTTACCTGAGGGAAGACACTGGATTTATGTATGGTGTTCTTACCTGAGGGAAGACACTGGATTTATGTACGGTGCTCTTACCTGAGGGAAGACACTGGATTTATGTACGGTGCTCTTACCTGGGGGAATATACTGGATTTATGTACGGTGTTCTTTCCTGAGGGAAGACACTGGATTTATGTACGGTGCTCTTACCTGAGGGAAGACACTGGATTTATGTATGGTGCTCTTACCTGAGGGAAGACACTGGATTTATGTATGGTGTTCTTACCTGAGGGAAGACACTGGATTTATGTATGGTGTTCTTACCTGAGGGAAGATACTGGATTTATGTACGGTGCTCTTACCGGAAGGAAGACGCAAAAAAACAGTATGATGACCTTAAATGAGGGAAGGCATTGTTTTTTAAAATATATAAGGGGTGTGATTATAGATTTGGGGTGGGACAATTGTTGTATGAGTTGAGTGTATTTGATAACAGTGAATGGATATATGCTAGTCAATATCAAGAATTTCTATGTACTGAAATAAATCTAGACATGTATAGACTAGTAGAAGGGATACATTTGTGAATTGCATATTGGGAAAGACATGTGAGTTTACTCTTCCATTACATCCACAAGAGAGGAGACAGGGAGACCCCCCCCCCCGTACTGAAGTTAAAATACAATTGAAACTAATTGTGGTTATTTACCACATATATGTGGAATCATTTACAGTAGTGTGGTTAGTGAATGAATGTAGCGAAACTAAAGAAAGAGGGGTTAGAGACAATATACCTGCGTTGGGTAGATCATCCTATGTTAGGTTTTACTACCTGTGTAAGGGGATTGAACTGGGTTTTTCTACAGTACCATACAGATAAGTCACTCAGTCCACATTACATAGAACCTGGTTAAAACAAAATCACGGGGCGCCATGACAGATTCGACCAAAGGCAGTGCAGAGAAAGTGGGTCCCACACCAATGAAACGTATTAGTCCTAAACTTAGTCCTAAACAATATTTACAGGACAAATATCCCTACTTGAAAACCGACCTGGACTGGGTGTTTTGTAAATGGACAAACAAAGAAGAAAAGTACAGAAATCCAGTCACAGGAACATTTGATAACACTAAGTGTGATGTGACATAGTCAAGGAAGGCAAGCCAGTAAGAAGAAGAGTAATAAGGTTACCATACTGTCAGCCACTATATTGTGACTAACTCGAACTGAAGGACAGACGTTTTATGCTCAAAGTCAGTTGAAACAGTTGAAGAGTCAATGGGTGGCGGAACAAGGGAAAAAGAGAGACCCAGGACCCAGTAACCACAGCCCATAGTGCCTTTTGTACAATTTCCCCCTCAGACCTGTGGGAACCCACATCCATAGGGAACACCATCACCCAGAATGCCACCTATGCAATGCTGGTGGTGTGGAGAATTTGGACACATGAGGAACCAATGTCCACAAAATCCTCAATATCAAGGATGGGTTACAACACCTGGAGTGAACCGAAGAGGGAGAGGATATTTCAGAGGAGGAAACGGAGGAGGATACCAACAACAAGGTGGATATCAGCAGCAATCCCAAACCTATGGAGGACCTCCCCAGCAGGCACAAGGAGGTTACCAGCCTGGTCCTGGCCACCAAGGAGGTCGTGGAGGAAATCAACCACAGAGGGATGTGGTCTGGCCACAAGGAAATCAGAACACCAACAGTTCCTATTTCCCTGACAATCAGCAATGAAGAGGCCCAGACCCTTTCCTCCAGTGTCCCCAGTACATATTTGAAGATGGGGGAAAAAGGACCTGACCTCTCTAGTAACTGGAAGGTTGCAAGTTCAAACCCCCGAGCTGACAAGGTACAAATCTGTCGTTCTGCCCCTGAACAGGCAGTTAAACCCACTGTTCCTAGGCCGTCATTGAAAATAAGAATGTGTTCTTTAACTGACTTGCCTAGTTAAATAAAGGTAAAATAAAATAAAAAGATTCAAGCCCCCCCGTCAGTCAAGGAGTCAACATTCTGTAATCTGTTTTCCACTGGCTGGCTGGTCCAGACATCTATATCTTAACACTACATGTTAAATGTGATATTGTAGAATCTGGTTGGTATAAAAACAGGATTCTACAGAACATTGTATTGTAATATAAAGAAATGAAACACTGAAACACATCCTCCAGTAGGAACAATATGACTTCTAGATGCCTGTTGACAGAGGACCACTGTGTATTTGTATCACATGGGGATGTTTGAAACGTACTCCTCAGCCTTAACTGTTCTCAAAATCACCAAATGACCAGTCAAGCTGTCAATATTATCCAGCAAAGTTCTTTACAGAAAAACAAGTTGTACAACCAAAGTTTGACACTGCATTACTCCGAATTGAATAATATAATTTTATTTAGAAAGAAATGTTTTCTGTTGGAAAAATGGTAATGTGATCTACTAAATGTGATCTACTAAATGTTTATGTAACTTGTTGAAGGTTAAATATAATATAATACTGTACAAGATGTTACATTAAATACAGTTTTGCCTAACAATGTACACTTGCTGGGTTTATTACTTGAAATGCATGGAGGTCATCTACAAAACAAAAAACGGTCAATATTTCATGTTATGTTTTAAATCTTTCAAATTGTCATGCCCACCGTTCCTGGGTAAATGCTTCCATTAGCATGGGAAATTACCATTTAGATTGTTTTAGTAAATACTGCACATTTAGAGCACTACTGAACTGTAAATGGAAGCACAACTATTACACCAGACTGCTACAACATGATTGACCTTATGACCTCCTGAATGTCACTATTCTCTGAATGTCACTATTCTATGAATCCAAGTAAGAGGGTTATTAACTCACTCATTCTACAAAGGCATTAGAATTTCATAAAATGTGCACTAATGACAATACATGACTGCCCTCTAGAAGGTATCCCACAGGCTACAGAAATATTGAGTCTGGTACTTTATAAATCAACTGGTTTTACTCAAAGTGGTTAACAGTTTTTAGTTTGTTAAAATATTTAGCTGTGTGACTTCAACATCACGTAATCACCAATAAATCTGTCAACAGACATAAGATAATAGAAATATGAAACTATTATAAATCTCTCACATAGTAATGGGTGTACATTTTGTTAGTGAAGAACTGGATAAAACAAAGTACAGTTGCTTTGTTTATTATTTGAAATGCATGGAGGACTCCTGCTTCAAAAATATTAATAATATTTTAAAAATCCTTACCTCTGCCTAAACAGTATAATGTAGCGCCCTTTATCAGGTGACAGTTCGCTTTATCAGGTGACAGTTTTAATACTCATCTATTTACAATGTCTTAAGGCACTGCACTGCAACACCGGTGCCAATATATCCTCTAACCACCGGCTTCTCGGGCATTATCACTTAAATATACATTCTACAGACCCTACTAAGTATTCCCTACAATATTTTTGTTTTACTTTGGCACCTAGAATAGTTTTTGCTTTTAAAGCTAATATATATTTCAAATACAGTGATTTGCACTGGGGGCATTTATTTGAACATGTTTAAAAACCCTACGTGTTGCAAATGTCACTTAAATATGAAAAAAATAGCCCAATTATTTCTCATGAGTAAATATCGGTTATTGACGCGTTTCTGTTATTCTGATGGGAACTTTTATTTTGAAAACGTGTTTCTTGTTACGCTGAACGGAAAGTGAAAGTAAATTTAGTCCAGGGCCCTACACTACTGATCTGCGGTAAGATAAGTATAACGTATTTACGTAGAAATAACCTACTTTACATGTACCGCGCTGTAGCCTAACTTTAAGAATCATATATTTTCATATTGATGAATGATTGTGTAATTTTACAACAACGAATAGGCAGGCCAACTGTACGCTCTGCTGTTCTCTACCTTTTCTTTTCAGACAGACTTTGCCTGGTTACTTTTTGTTCGTTACCCCATTGTGGGGGTAGAATACTTGCCAAACAGACCTTGGGCCTCATTTATAAATCGTGTGTATGTAAAAACAACTGACCCCAAAACATGCACAATTTTACTGCGGCACATAGAATAGTGTTTGCTCTAAAAGCCAGTATGTATTCCATATACAGTGAGTTTATTTGTGGTGAATAATGGGTGGAGTTAAAGGCCATCAACACTGTATTTATTTAAGCATACAATGGAATGAGTCATGCTGAGACCATGGTCTCTTTTGCAGATGAGCCCTGCATGAACATCAATCAACAACAATTACACTAAACATATCTATATACACCAATTACACAATAAATGAAAAGCAAACACAAAAATCTACCTGATGATGATTTCAGCAACCATATTGATTAACTGTCAAGTATTGCCCCATCAGTGCAGATGAAAGGGGTGGAGATACAATGAAATAGATCCTCAAAACACAACATTTTATAAATAATTGACTAGGAAATAGATGCCTATGTAATTATTTTAAAATGCAAAGATTAACTAAATAGATTATCTCTTCTAACTAATGGCAAATGATTGCATTTTGTTATTAACCTTATTGTTATGAATAAACCTGTCCATCATATCCCCCATTTGCACACAATACTTGCCTATTTTCAATGCTATACTTCACCAACTAGAAACTTTGCATAGGCATGGTCTAAAGTTTGTGGGAAGGTGAGCACATTTTCATGTCAACTAGAAAAATTACAATTTTTGTTTTAAAACTGTCACACGCAGGCATGGTCCATTTGTACATATGAACGGTTTATAAATACCGTTTTTGAAAAATTCCGCATTAGTTGGACATTTTCTCAATCTAAAGGCACAACCTAGATTGGAGCCAATGCCTTAAGTAGTTGAACATGTTATTTCTTCAACCTCGTGAAAGTGACAAATTTTCTAATGATTGCCTTGCCTGGTTCTCCAACTACTTTGCAGACAGAGTTCAGTCTGTCAAATCGGAGGGCATGTTGTCCGGTCCTCTGGCAGTCTCAATGGGGGTGCCACAGGGTTCAATTCTCAGGCCGATGTTGCTCTTGCTGCGGGCGATTCCCTGATCCACCTCTACGCAGACGACACCATTCTGTATACTTCCTTGGACACTATGCTATCTAACCTCCAAACGAGCTTCAATGCCATACAACACTCCTTCCGTGGCCTCCAACTGCTCTTAAACGCTAGTAAAACCAAATGCATGTTTTTCAACCGTTCGCTGCCTGCACCCGCACGCCCGACTAGCATCACCACCCTGGATGGTTCCGACCTAGAATATGTGGACATCTATAAGTACCTAGGTGTCTGGCTAGACTGCAAACTCTCCTTCCAGACTCATATCAAACATCTCCAATCCAAAATCAAATCTAGAATCGGCTTTCTATTTCACAACAAAGCCTCCTAAAACTGACTATTCTACCGATCCTCGACTTCGGCAATGTCATCTACAAAATGGCTTCCAATACTCTACTCAGCAAACTGGATGCTGTTTATCACAGTGCCATCCGCTTTGTTACTAAAGCACCTTATACCACCGACCACTGCGACCTGTATGCTCTAGTTGGCTGGCCCTCGCTACATATTCGTTGCCAGACCCACTGGCTCCAGGTCATCTACAAGTCCATGCTAGGTAAAGCTCTGCCTTATCTCAGTTCACTGGTCACGATGGCAACACTCACCCATAGCACGCGCTCCAGCAGGTGTATCTCACTGATCATCCCTAAAGCCAACACCTCATGTGGCCGCTAACCAATCGCTGCAGCTGTACATAGTCCATCTGTAAATAGCCGACACAATTTATCTACCTCATCCCCATACTGTTTTTATTTATTTACTTTTCTGCTCTTTTGCACACTAGTATCTCTACCTGCACATGACCATCTGATCATTTATCACTCCAGTGTTAATCTACTAAATTGTAATTATTCTCCTACCTCCTCATGCCTTTTGCACACAATGTATATACTCTTTTTTTATGTTTAATTTTTTTTTCTACTGTGTTATTGACTTGTTAATTGTTTACTCCATGTGTAACTCTGTGTTGCTGTCTGTTCACACTGCTATGCTTTATCTTGGCCAGGTCGCAGTTGCAAATCAGAACTTGTTCTCAACTAGCCTACCTGGTTAAATAAAGGTGAAATAAAATAAAAATGCGCAGTTCGGCCCGAGAGACCATTAGACCCGATTACGTGTTTCTACGCACGAGTCGCCATGAAATCCCCTACAAGTGTGAGTGAGGATTTCTATTGATGAAGCAGTTTTAGTCTGTCTTCATACTGAGCTGTCTTTGGTAGAATGGACATTGCACAAGGCTACTTCACCACTACTTCACCACAATGGGAGGTTGGGGTGGAGACATGTTAGCTGGGTGGGGTTGGAGGAATGGGATGGGAGGTTGGGATGGAGACATGTGGGGTTGGGGGAATGGGATGGGAGGTTGGGGTGGAGACATGTTAGCTGGGTGGGGTTGGAGGAATGGATGGGAGGTTGGGATGGAGACATGTTAGCTGGGTGGGGTTGGAGGAATGGGATGGGAGGTTGGGATGGAGACATGTTAGCTGGGTGGGGTTGGGGGAATAGGATGGGAGGTTGGGGTGGAGACATGTTAGCTGGGTGGGGTTGGAGGAATGGGATGGGAGGTTGGGGTGGAGACATGTTAGCTGGGTGGGGTTGGAGGAATGGGATGGGAGGTTGGGATGGAGACATGTTAGCTGGGTGGGGTTGGGGGAATGGAATGGGAGGTTGGGGTGAGACATGTTAGCTGGGTGGGGTTGGAGGAATGGGATGGGAGGTTGGGGTGGAGACATGTTAGCTGGGTGGGGTTGGAGGAATGGGATGGGAGGTTGGGGTGGAGACATGTTAGCTGGGTGGGGTTGGAGGAATGGGATGGGAGGTTGGGGTGGAGACATGTTAGCTGGGTGGGGTTGGAGGAATGGAATGGGAGGTTGGGGTGAGACATGTTAGCTGGGTGGGGTTGGAGGAATGGGATGGGAGGTTGGGGTGGGAGACATGTTAGCTGGGTGGGGTTGGAGGAATGGGATGGGAGGTTGGGGTGGAGACATGTTAGCTGGGTGGGGTTGGAGGAATGGATGGGAGGCTGGGGTTCTTTACTCTTCTTTTAGTTAGTTTTCTTCTGAGTAGCAGACCGTGGGTAAAATGTATGTATATACATTATGGAATATTATTTTATATGAATTTAAATATTGTACCTGTAACCCCCTCTGCCCCCTCCCCCAATGAAGAAAATGTCAAATAAATATAAGGTTGGTAAGAAGAAAACAGTTGTCATGATATTAGCTGGAGCTGTTTTCTAATTAATAATAGTTAGAAAAAGAAAACTAGGAATTGTATCTTTTTCTATTGCATCTGTAAATTATTGTTTAGTGAGTTAATTTTTATTTTTGTGTATGTGTTTGTGAGTCAGAGAGAGGAGCGTCAGAGAGATGAGCGTCAGGTAACCTAACGGGATAAGAGTGTTAGGCCAGTAACCGAAAGGTTGCTGGTTCGAATCCTTAAACAGACAAGGTGGAAGGAAAAAAACATTCTGCCGATGTGCCCTTCAACAAGGCCATTAATCCTAAGAATATTTGCTAAATGTAAAATCAAATTAATTGCCAGGGTTAGAGGTTTCAAGCCTGTTATATTTATATGGGCGTTAGCATACCACAGAGATCCTCTAAAAGTATGTACAACACATAAAAACACAGCATGGTAGCAACACAACATGGCAGCATCACAACATGGTAGCAGCACAAAACATGGTACAAACATTATTGAGCACAGACAACAGCACAAGGGCAAGAAGGTAGACAACAATACATCACATGAAGCAGCCACAACTATCAGTAAGTGTCCATGATTCTTTGAATGAAGAGACGGAAATAAAACGGTCCAGTTTGAGTGTTTGTTGCAGCTTGTTGCAGTCGCTAGCTGCAGTGAACTGAAAAGAGGAGCGACCCAGGGATGTGTGTGCATTGGGGACCTTTAACAGAATGTGACTGGCAGAACGGGTGTTGTATGTGGAGGATGAGTAGCTGCAGTAGATATTTCAGATAGGGGGGAGTGAGGTTTAATATGGTTTCATAAATAAACATCAACCAGTGGGTCTTGCGACGGGTATACAGAGATGACCCGTTTACAGAAGAGTATAGAGTGCAGTGATGTGTCCTATAAGGAGCATTGGTGGTAAATCTGATGGCCGAATGGTAAAGAACATCTAGCTGCTCGAGAGCACCCTTACCGGCCGATCTATAAATTATGTCTCCGTAATCTAGCATGGGTAGGATGGTCATCTGAATCAGGGTTAGTTCGGCAGCTGTGTTGAAAGAGGAGCTGGAAGAAACCAAGTCTAGATTTAACCTTAGCCTGCAGCTTTGATGTGCTGAGAGGACAGTGTACGTCTAGCCATACTCCCAAGTACTTGTATGAGGTGACTACATGACGATAAACGAAGTATGGCCATAGCCTCCATCTATTGGCTGGTTTGGCAATTTGAAGTGTAGGACATTGTTTTAAAAGCGTTATGAAATGTGTTAGAGGATTACACACCATCTCAAGTGACAATAATTATATACTGTGGCTATGATGCGTTCCTACACGATTTCATGATTTTCCTAGGCAGACCGCTTTGAAGTTAATTAATGGGGGGAAATGTATTTTACCCACTGATAAAATATAGGCTTTTACCAAATTGATTTGTATTTCTGGGGTGGATTATCCATTTAAACTGTATAGTGGATTATCAGTAGGTTGCCTCCCACTTTTCTCAACGTTATTTGGAAAGTCAGAGTGAAAGTAAAATAGTCCAACTGCGAACCAAGACGGGGTAAGATACAGATGATGTGTGTATATGTAGAAATAGCCTACTTTAACATGCCGTAACTGAAAAAATGATGACATCTTAATCTTGATGAATGACTGTATTTGTAATTTTACAAGGCTGTTCTCTCCATTTTATTCCATGTCTGTTCTGCCTCTGGTGACTCAACTGCATTTTGATTAGGAAATGCGCTGCTGAACTCCATCGATTTTTTTCCCTTGTTCTTGAAAAATGGAAAACTTTGGCCAAGTAATTTTTTTAACAAAAATATTTAAAAGCTTGCTTGTTTGTAACAAGAAAACGGACAAAATACTATTGTGAATGTGAGCAGCCCTGACTTGGCTGTAGGCCTGGCTGTAGGCTTTCATAGTTATGTTTTGCCTGCTGCCAGTGTAGGACATTGCTTCATGCTTCATGCATGGGCATTTGATTTTTATAGGCGGACCGCTTGCAAATGTTGTTAATGGGTGTTATAATACAGACCATAGGCAGCTGTTGAGTTTCAAGTTTGGAGAAGCTTACAATTTATTTACCTTTTCTATCGATGCCAGTTATGATTATTTATAATGCCCATTTTCATGGAACAATTTCATTTCAATAATAACGTTTTTGTTTCTCAAAATTATTGTCACTTGTTTAGTCATACAAATCTGAATTAAAATTAAACTAATGCAAGAGTACCAGCCTTTGCAATAGTCCATATTGCAAAGGCTGGTACTCTTGCATTAGTTTAATTTTGATACACTGTGATCCAATGGTACGTAGCTATAGAAATGAGCGCATGGAATTCAGAGATGCCAATGCAGCAGTAGACCTATAGTGGGGCACGATTTAAAAAATGGCAGAATAATAAAAAATGTGTATTAAAAAATGGTAGTGTTAAATTTTTTTAAATTCAGGAGCAGTCCAAATGACTGCTTTAGCAGATCTCTTGTGGGTTTTATAGTAACGACATGTAACTGAACAGTAAAAATGTATTAGCCTAACTTTTAGCGTGGCATAAACACAACCAGTAGTGATACAAGTTAAATGTATTAATGCAATGATTCAATTTGTGCATTAAAAATAATTCATTATCCTATTACACATTCTAAATTCTGCAATTCAAATAAAATCTATGTTGGAACTGACATAGCTCCATAGTTACCAAAGGAACTCTAGTGTAGAATATCTAAGCCTTCACAAATAGGCTAAACTTCTTAAACGTGTGTCCTCCATTACCCTTCTTCGAGAAATGACTAATTTGATAGAATGGATAAAGCAGGACTTCCCTTCATGTACACCCACTCATACTTTACATGGATATTCACATGCTATGTGCCACTATCATAGAGAAGAGAGAAGTAGCAGGCAGTACTGTGTTCAAGGGTTAGAATAGAGGACAGTGACACCTGCTTTGTTCAGTCTCAAATTCAACTTCATATCGTTAGTGAAAAAATATTTTTCTATGGTTGTGTTTTCAATCAAGAAAAACTCCAACACACTGGAAATCTTGATGCTTCCAACGACTGACTGGATCAATACATCAATAACATTGTGATCCATTCAATTGTTGGAAGCATCAAGATTGCGAGTGTGTTGGAGTTCATATTAATTTTAAACTTGGAGATTTTTATTTGAGTTCCCTTTTTTCCATGAACCTGGTAGCACATGGTGAGTATTCTAGTTGTCCAGGTAATAATTAAATAAGGGTATTTTATAAATCTGCCAGACACCAGTTTTAACTTGCAAACAGAGTTTTTGATGAGGCACAATCTATTATTCTTGTTAACCAGTTGTATATCCACCTCGCATGTCTATTTTACTAGAACTTTTTGACCATTTCTGTTAAGCACTCATAGATCCACTAATATTCCAATTAGTTTTGATGAAGTCTTCAGGTCAGTTCATCATACTCCGTAACTCTTAAGAATTTAACAAATCCATTGTGTGTGTTTTCCAGTGAATAGGTGAGGATTGACAAACCATGGAACAGTTTGAAATCTTGATATGGACTGTAAGTTAAACATTTCTGTTTTGCACATTTTGTGGCATGGCATGTTTCACACAGCATAAATTCCTGGCACTACACAGTATGCTCAATTCTTACACACCATGGGGGGTGCCACCTCACTGACGGAAGCTCCACCTGGTCCTACATAATTATATTATATTTGAAATTAGATTATATAGGTTAGAATTGTGCTAACTAGTTCTGTACGTTTTATAAATACACATAAGTTTTGATTTTGGGAATTTGTTGACAATTTTTTCAACTATTATATTGGTGCTTGGAAGCATTGGATCCTGTATTGCATGTGGTAGAGCCGAGTACAGAATAGGGGAGGAATGTTGTCCCTTGTGTTCACCAGGTGAGGAACCTGTCTTTACATCATCACCAGAGGTTCATAAATGATCAACACCAATAGAAAAACATGACATTGTGATTCTCTCTTCCCCAGGAAATCGTGTACATAAGCATTTTACAAAATTCACCACTACCTCCTGTGTGTCCTGTATTGCTTTTACATTCTTTGATGAGCCCAATGGTCTCATGAAATGTGCACCATGTTCCAGATGTGATTCAGGTGAGTTCTACATTTATAACAGCCAGACATTAATACTGACATCATGTGCTACAGGCTGTCAGATGTGATTTATGATTGACATTTGACTGGCTTAATATGTTTGCTTAAGATAATGAATTAAATGTGTTCTCCATAGATTTGGGTTTGAGGGTGAAACAGCCATGCACATCACAATCAGATGATTTTTGTGAGCCACAGGAGGGGTTCTTTTGTTGGTTCTCAAACAAAAATGGTTGTAAAATAGCCCAGAAACACAGAAGCTGTAAACCTGGTCAATACATCCATCACACAGGTTTGTCTCCTTTCAAGTATTCAACATGATTTTGTCATGATTTCTAGTGTGCCAAGTTATTCTACTGAATTAAAAGTAGCTGATTGTTTGATTGAAATCATTAGACAATTAAAATCCATAGTTAAGATTAGTACATGGGGAAAGTTTAAGTACGATGGTCACAAGTTTGTTTTGGGAAGACAGTTTTTATATATTTTTATTTAAACTTATATTTTAAACCTCCATTTGTGCAGGAACAACATCTACAGATACTGTGTGTTCTGACTGTACTGGTGATACCTATTCAGATGGATCATTAGCAGCCTGCCAGTCACACACTGGGTAAGTGTGGCTTACACAAATAGTTTTTACCCTAAATACAAATTTACCTACCACAAATCTAAAACTGAAAGATGTATCACCAAGTTATAAATGAATCATTCATGGCCAGTATTGATCTGTTTACAGATGTGAATCGTTGGGACTTCAGGAAATTAAACCAGGAACTCATTGGTCGGATTCAGAGTGTGGATCACTACTATCCCATTCCACAGCTAGAAGCGGAATTATTGGTGCCCTGGCAGTTGTCATTATATTAGCTGGAGGGGCTTTCTTTTTAATAATGGTCAGAAGAAGGTCCAGAAGGAGCCTTAACAGCTTCTGCTGTTAAGACTGCTGAACAATTAATGAAATGGCCACCCGGACTATTTACAACCCCCCCCCCCCCCCCCTTTGTTTTTACACTCCTGCTACTCTCTGTTTATTATCTATGCATAGTCACTTTACTCCTACCTACATGTACAAATTACCTCAAATAACCTGTACCCCCACACACTGACTCGGTACTGGTACCCCCTGTATATATTGGGGCGGCAGCGTAGCCTAGTGGTTAGAGCATTGGACTAGTAACCAAAAGGTTGAAAGTTGAAGTCCCCGAGCTGACAAGGTACAAATCTGTCGCTCTGCCCCTGAACAAGGCTGATAGAATTTAGGCTGTCATTGAATATAAGAATTTGTTCTTTCTTTCTAGTTCAATAAAGAAAATAATTATTGTTATTTTATTGTTACTTTTTATTTAAAAAATTATATTCAGTAAATATTTTCTTAACTATTTCTTGAACTGCATTGTTGGTTAGGTTGTATTCGGCGCATGTGACCAATACAAAAGTGTGCATTATTTTTTGCTGTTTGACAAATAAAAACGTGTTGCTCAATTTAAAAAAAGTCCTAGGCCACTAGTGAATTCATTCCAGCAGTAGCCTAAATTAATTGACATGTCATTCCATGAGATGGCGTGCAAGTGTAACAGTTACAGCCACACTCAAGGACTTTACTCTGTTCTAGGTTAACCCTGGAGGTGAGATTAAATAGGCAGGTCAGTCTGTTTGGTTGTAGCATTCTGATTGGCGATTACAACAGTATGTCCAGTTGCCGTAAGTGTTTATTATTTGAAATACATGGAGGATGCCCACTTCAAAAATATCCCTTCCAGTTTCAGCTCTCAGGAGTTCCTCCACTTGTGTGTGACATTAGATCTTCTTCTGTGGTGATGGAGCTGCTGCTTTCTCACATTAGATGTTCTTCTGTGGTGTTGGAGCTGCTGCTTTCTCACATTAGATCTTCTTCTGTGGTGTTGGAGCTGCTGCTTATACTCCCCCAGTCTCATATTTAGCTCCCTGTACATCACTGAGAGTAACAGGAGGGATTCTCTTTCCTTTCTGCGGCAGTTCATGTAGAACTTTGAACGGTCATCAATGATTTTCTAAAACAAACAAACATTCAGTATTTTATGCAATGTTCTAAAGCTTCCAAATGTTCATGGGTATATTTCATAGGTAAACTAGCATTACTATGGGAATGGCTGATACAGGGGTATCCGTTCTGGTTATCCCATGTTATTATTTGGAATCTGTCAGAATATAGGGCAAGT
The DNA here is from genome assembly GCF_034236695.1 of Oncorhynchus nerka. Lineage (NCBI taxonomy): Eukaryota > Metazoa > Chordata > Actinopteri > Salmoniformes > Salmonidae > Oncorhynchus > Oncorhynchus nerka. Next base: position 85,127,281 of record NC_088402.1, read on the forward strand.
TGGGAGGTTATTATGACTCGCTTCGCTTGACTCAACCACTTTCAGGTTCTCTTATTGAAGTTTAGTAGTGGAGCAGGTTGAGAGCTTCACGTTCCTTGGTGTCCACATCACCAACAAACTAACATGGTCCAAGCACACCAAGACAGTCGTGAAGAGGCCAGGACAAAACCTATTCCCCCTCAGGAGACTGAAAAGATTTGGCATGGGTCCTCAGATCCTCAAAAGGTTTTACAGCTGCACCACCAAGAGCATCCTGACGGGTTACATCACTGCCTGCTATGGCAACCGCTCGGCCTCCGACCGCAAGGCACTACAGAGGGTAGTGCGTACGCCCCAGTACATCACTGGGGCCAAGCTTCCTGCCATCCAGGACCTCTATACCAGGCGGTGTCAGAGGAAGGCCCTAAAAATTGTCAAAGACTCCTACCACACTAGTCATAGACTGTTCTCTCTGATACCGCACGGAAAGCGGTACCGGAGCACCAAGTCTAGGTCCAAGAGGCTCCTTAACAGCTTCTACCCCAAGCCATAAGATTCCTGAACAGCTAATCTAATGGTTACCAAACTATTTGCATTGCCCCAAATGGCAGAATACAAACAGATTAGCCATTCTCTCTGCAAGGCAATCAAACAGACAAAGCGTCAGTATCGAGACAAAGGGGAGTTGCAATTCAACGCCTCAAACATGATACATATGTGGCAGGGTCTACAGACAATCATGGACTACAAAAGGAAAACCAGCCGCGTCGCGGACACCGATGTCTTGCTTCCAGAAAAATGATACACCTTCTTTGCCTTCTATGAGGACAATACAGTGCCACTGACACGGCCCGCTACCAAAGCCTGTGGGCTCTCCTGCTCCGTGGCCGACGTGAGTAAGACATTTAAAACGTGTTAACCCTCGCAAGGCTGCCAGCCCAGATGGCATCCCTAGCCGCGTCCTCAGAGCATGCACAGACCAGCTGGCTGGAGTGTTTACGGATATATTCAATTTCTCCCTATCCCAGTCTGCTGTCCCCACATGCTTCAAGATGACCATCATTGTTCCTGTACCTAAGAATGCAAATTTAACTGAACTCAATGACTATCGCCCGTAGCACTCACTTCTGTTATCATGAAGTGCTTTGAGAGACTAGTCAAGGATCATATCACCTCCACCTTACCTGTCACCCTAGACCCACTTCAATTTGCTTACCGCCCCTATAAGTCCACAGACGATATAATCACCATCACACTGCACTATCCCATCTGGACAAGAGGAATACCTACATTATTTAAGAATGCTGTTCATTGAATATAGCTCAGCATTTAACACCATAGTACCCTCCAAGCTCATCAATAATCTTGAGGCCCTGGATCTGAACATCGCCCTGTACAATTGAGTCCTGGACTTCCTGACGGGCCGCCCCCAGGTGGGGAAGGTATGAAACAACATCTCCACTTTGCTGATCCTCAACACCTGAGGCCCGGTGTTGACGGAAGCGTCCCACCTGGCCAACATCCAGTGAAATTGCAGAGCGCGAAATTCAAACTACCGTATTATAAATATTTAACTTTCATAAAATCACAAGTGTATACATCAAAATAAAGCTTAACTTCTTGTTAATCCAGCCGCTGTGTCAGATTTCAAAAAGGCTTTACGGTGAAAGCAAACCACGCGATTATCTGAAGACAGCGCCGGCATACAAACACATGAAAAACATATTTCAACCAGGCAAGTGCGACACGAAAGTCAGAAATAGCGATATAAAAAATGCATTACCTTTGATGATCTTCTTCTGTTGGCACTCCAAAAGGTCCCAGTTACATCACAAATGGTCCTTTTGTTCGATAATGTCCTTCTTTATATCCATAAAAACTCAGTTTAGCTGGCGCGCTTCAGTCAATAATCCACCCAGTTTCCCTCCATCAAAATTAATACAAAACTAATCCCAAACGTTAAACTTTTCCAAACAAGTCAAACAACGTTTATAATCAAACCTTAGGTACCCTAATACGTAAATAAATGATAAAATCGCTATTGTCTTTACCAGAGAAAAATAAGAACGCGCTCTCTTCCCCGCTCTTGGAAACACTACAGCCAAAATGGGAGCCACCAAGAAAAACTACAATTTCTGGACAATTTTTCCTGAAACTCTTTCTAAAGACTGTTGACATCTAGTGGAAGCCCTAGGAACTGCAATATGGGAGGAATTGGCCTTATAATAAAAGTGATAGCCATTGAAAATAGTGGTAGGCTGAATTTTTGGGAGGGAGGATGGTTTGTCCTTGGGGTTTCGCCTGCCATATCAGTTCTGTTATACTCACAGACATAATTTGAACAGTTTTCTAAACTTTAGAGTGTTTTCTATACAAATCTACATATCCTAGCTTCTGGGCCTGAGTAACAAGCAGTTTACTTTGGACACGCGTTTCATCCGGACGTGAAAATACCCCCCTACCCAAGAGAGCACACATCCCTGGGTTGCTCCTCTTTTCAGTTCGATGCAGGTAGCGACTGGAACAAGCTGCAACAAACACTCAAACTGGACAGTTTTATCTCAGTCGCTTAATTCAAAGACTCAATCATGTACACTCTTACTGACAGTTGTGGCTGCTTTGCGTGATGTATTGTTGTCTCTACCTTCTTGCCCTTTGTGCTGTTGTCTGTGTCCAATAATGTTTTTACCATGTCTTGTGCTGCTACCATGTTGTGTTGCTACCATGCTGTTTTGTCATGTGTTGCTGCCTTGCTATGTTGTTGTCTTAGGTCTCTCTTTATGTAGTGTTGTGTTGTGTTTCTTGTTGTGATGTGTTTTTTGTCCTATATTTATAATGTATTTTAGTTTTTTTTTCAATCCCAGGCTCCCGTCCCCGCAGGAGACCTTTTGCCTTTTGGTAGGCTGTCATAGTTAAGAACAAACTTGCCTAGTTAAATTAAGGTTAAATATTTATTTTTAAATGTGACCTATAAAATTTGATTTGAAGTTATCTGATGTTACAGCATTATCATTAGTTCCTCACACTGCCACATGTAGGAGAACTGAAAATAAAGCCATGTTACTGAGAAGTCACATTCACAGTATATTTTAAAAGACTTTAGCTGTACTTGATCGAGGAACAATGGAAACAACTAAGTAGTCATAAAGCAAGTCAAATTTGTCCAAATTTGTCCAAATTTGTCCCTACACTACTGGGATCAAGGCTGGGGTAAGATGAATATGACGTGTTTACGTAGAAATAATCTACTTTACATGTTTCCGCGCTGTAGCCTAACTTTAAGAATGACATACGTATTTTCATATTGATGAATGATTGTGTAATTTCACTACAACAAATAGGCAGGAAAAACTGTACGTTCCGCTGTTCTCTCCCTTTTGTTTTCCATGTCTGTTCTGCCTCATTTATGAACCATGTGAACAATAGACCCCAACACGTTTATGCATTCCATTTGCAGTTATTTTAATTTTGGTGAATGTAATAGGTGGAGTAGAAGTCCAACAACACACAGTATTATTCAGAAACCCATGAAATTACACCATTTATAGAAGAGGTGGGTCTAATGCTGATTGGTTAAAACCGCATTCCAGCAGGTGTCTATTCCAAAGTTACTACAGGCTAAATTTATTATGTTAAAATGCCTATTTACTCTGTTCCATCTGACTGCACAATCCACTGTCTCATCAGCCCAGCCAGGCACTTTATAAGCTTAATCTCCACTATAAAAATCATCTAGACATTATCTCACATTTCTTTTAGACTAACATTTCGTTTTCAACAGCCGAGATTTGTATAAATCTTTCTGCCTCTCCGACATTTGCAACATTGTTTCAATATCCAGCTGTCCCATAGTAATGAACGTGTCGGGTGTGAAAGAAATGTCAATTGAAAAAAGGTCAAACTAAACGAAGTGCAGATAGTTTGCAGTCTTTCCAGCTTCAGTTTGAAGTGATTGTGTTAGCTGTGCTGTTGGCTAGCTCCTCTGAACAACAGTGTCCTGATGAGAGAGCACATAGTGACATTTATTTGGCACATTTTCTATGCCAGGGGAAATCGCGCCTCATTAGCTCATTGTTATGGATGTGTTCAAATAAATGTCACTAGAAAACTGCTAAAACAAATGCAAATGCTGCTACTTTGGTGTTATTCTGGCTACACTTTATGATGTGACACTAAGTTAGCTGTAGTTGGCTAGCTTGCAAGCAAGGGATAAAAACGTTGCCAGCCAGTTTGGTATGAAACATTTAGAACGAATGACTGGATCGCGTCCATAGATACAGAACAAAAAGAACGACTGGGCTGCGTCTTTAGCAACCGAACCAGCCAGCTTGGGTAGCAACCATTAGATTTGTGTCGGGACTATATCTTGTGGAAGGATGAAATAGTTTGAATGAATTTGGGGCGGCAGGGTAGCCTAGTGGTTAGAGTGTTGGACTAGTAACCGGAAGGTTGCAAGTTCAAATTGACAAGGTACAAATCTGTCGTTCTGCCCCTGAACAGGCAGTTAATCCACTGTTCCTAGGCCGTCATTGAAAATAAGAATTTGTTCTTAACTGACCTTTAAATAAAGTTTTTAAAAAATCATCAAAATACATTTTTTTATGAAAACATGTCAATCATTATTTGAATATCGAAGCCGATGTTTGGAGGATATATTGGATATATTGACTTCGCCTTGGACCTAACACCTGTGCCAGTATATCCTCCAAACACCGGCTTCTCGGACATTATCATTTAAATATACATTCTACAGACCCTACTGAGTATTCCCTACAATAATTTTACTGCGGCACATAGAATAGTTTTTGCTCTAAAAGACTATGTATTCCATATACAGTGATTTTAATTGTGGCGAATGTAATGGGAGGAGTTAAAACTTCTTATGGCTGGGGGCAGTATTGAGTAGCTTGAATGAATAAGGTGCCCAGAGTAAACTGCCTGCTACTCAGTCTTGGTTGCTAATATATGCATATTATTAGTATATTTGGATAGTAAACACTCTGAAGTTTATAAAACTGTTTGAATGATGTCTGTGAGTATAACAAAACTCATATGGCAGGCAAAAACCTGAGAAAAAATCCAACCAGGAAGTGGGAAATCTGAGATTGGTCGTTTTTCAACTCAGCCCCTATTGAAGATACAGTGGGATATTGGTCATCTTGCACTTCCTAGTGCTTCCACTAGATGTCAACAGTCTTTGGAACCTTGTTTGATGCTTCTACTGTGAAGTGGGGCTGAATGAGAGGGGAATGAGTCAGAGGTCTGCCAGAATGCCACAAGCTTGTGACACTCGTTCACGTGAGAGCGATCTCTGTTCCATCGCAATTCTACAGACAAAGGAATTCTCCGGGTGGAACATTATTGAAGATTTATGATAAAACATCCTAAAGATTGATTCTATACATTGTTTGAAATGTTTCTACGGACTGTAACGGAACTTTTGGACTTTTTTCTGCTCATGCTTCATGAAGTTGGATTACTGGGCTGAACGCGCTAACAACAAGGAGGAATTTGGACATAAATGATGGACATTATCGAACAAAACAAACATTCATTGTGGAACTAGGATTCCTGGGAGTGCATTCTGATGAAGATCATCAAATGTAAGTGAATATTTATAATGTTATTTCTGACTTCTGTTGACTGCACAATATGGTGGATATATTTTTGGCTTGTTTGGTCTCTGAGCTCCGTACTCAGATTATTGCATGGCTGGCTTTTTCCGTAAAGCTTTTTTGAAATCTGACACAGCGGTTGCATTAACCTGTTAGTCCTATAGGGGCAGTATTTCATTTTTGGATAAAAAGACGTGCCCGTTTTAAGCGCAATATTTTGTCACGAAAAGATGCTCGAATATGCTTGGAATTGATAGTTTTGGAAAGAAGACACTCTCACGTTTCCAGAACTGCAAAGATTTTCACTGTGAGTCCCCTAGAACAAATGCTTCGGGCAAAACCAAGATGTTTGACCGACCAGGAAATGAACAGGATTTCTGAGGCTACGTTTTCCATGATCGCCTTATATGGCTGTGAATGCGACAGGAATGAACGGACACTTTATCTTGTTTCCCCAAGGTCTCTGCAGCATTGTGACGTATTTGTAGGCATATCATTGGAAGATTGACCATAAGAGACTACAATTGCCAAGTGTCCCGCTTGGTGTCTGCGTGGCAATTGGTGCGCAAAAGTCAGGTCCCAGTATTTTTCCATTCGAATCAGAGAACAAAGCTTGCTTCAAGGACTGGGCTTTCAATGGAGAGATATATGCCAAACCACCTTCAGGATTGATTCAAACAACGTTTTCCATGTTTCAGTCGATATTATGGAGTTATTTCGGAAAAAGTTCGACGTGTAGGTGACTGAATTTTCGGTTAGTTTCGGTAGCCAAATGCATAGTAACAAAAGCGGAACGATGTGTCCTACACAATAATCTTTCAGGAAAAACTGGACATCTGCTATGTAACTGAGAGTCTCCTCATTGAAACATCTGAAGTTCTTCAAAGGTAAATTATTTTATTTGATTCCTTGGCTGGTTTTTGTGAATATGTTGCGTGCTAAATGCTAACGCTAAATGCTAAGCTAGCTATCACCACTCTTACACAAATTATTGATTTTCTCTGGTTCAAAAGCATATTTTGAAAATCTGAGACGACAGGATTGTTAAGAAAAGGATAAGCTTGAGAGCAGGCATATTTATTTCATTTCATTTGCGATTTTTAGAAATCGCTAACGTTGCGTTATGGTAATGAGCTTGAGGCTGTAGTAACGATACCGCATGCGGGATGGGGCGGACTATGAGGTTAAGGAGAAGTTTATCTAAAGTTCCATGTATAACACTTGTATTTTCATCAACATTTATAATTAGTATTTCTGTAAATTGAGGTGGCTCTCTGCAAAATCACCGGATGTTTTTGGAACTACTGAACATAATGCGCCAATGTATACTGAGATTTTTAAATATGAACTTTATCGAACTAAACCTACATGTATTGTGTAACATGAAGTCCTCTGAGTGTCATCTGATGAAGATCATCAAAGGTTAGTGATTAATTTTATCTCTATTTCTGCTTTTTGTGACTCCACTCTTTGGCTGGAAAAATGGCTGGGTTTTTCTGTGACTTGTTGGTGACCTAACATAGTCGCTTGTGGTGCTTTCGCTGTAAAGCCTATTTGAAATCGGACACTGTGGTGGGATTAACAACAATATTACCTTTAAAATGGTACAAGACACTTGTATGTTTGAAGAATTTTAATTGTGAGATTTCTGTTGTTTGAATTTGGCGCCCTTGCACTTTCACTGGCTGTTGTCATATCGATCTCGTTAACTGGATCTCAGCCCTAAGAAGTTTTAAAAGCCAACAACACTCCATATTATTCAGAGCCCCATGAAATGACACTATACTGTATATACATTCTACAGACCCTACTGAAGTTTCCCTACAATACTTTTAATGTGGCACCGGGAATAGTTTTTGCTCTAGAACTCGATATGTATTTTTCACAGTGATTTGCTATGGGGGCATTTATTTGACCATGGAACATGTTTTAAAACACAGACTTTGCCTGACTACTTTTTGTTCTTTGCCCTGCTGTGGGAGTAGAACCACAGAACTTCTAAACCCAGAGGCGTAACATCGCAAGATTTCCAGGGAACGCTTGTGAAACAGACCTGACAGACCTGGGGCCTCATTAATATACCATAAGTATTTACATAATAGACTCCAAAACATGCATGCACCAGTTTTCACGCAAAAGTTGCATTTATAAAAACTGAACTTGAAGTGAAAATGTGCTCCTCTTCTCACAAACTTTAGACCATGCCTATGCACAGTTTCTAGTGGTTGACGTATAGCTTTGAAAACAGGCAAGTAGACTAGTACTTTGAAAAATGGGGGATATGATGGACAGGCTTATTAATAACAATAAATAGGTTAATAACAAGATGCAATCATTTGCCGTTAGTGAGAAGAGGAAATCTATTTAATATATCTTTGGTTTTTAAAATAATTAGAAATAAGCATCTATTTCCAAGGCTATTATTTATTTCTGTCACACCCTGATTTGATTTGTTTCACCTGTCTTGTGCTTGTCTCCACCCACCACCAGGTGTCTCCCATTTTCCCCATCCCCATGGTCTCTTTCGCAGATGAGCCCTGCATGGATATCAATAAGCATCAATTACACTAAACATATCTACAGTGCATTATGAAAGTACTCAGACCCCTTCTCTTTTTTCCACATTTTGTTATGTTACAGCCTTATTCTAAAATGTATTAAATAAAAAAATGTCCTCATCAATCTACACACAATAACCCATAATGACAAAGTGGAAAGAGGTTTTTAGAATGTTTTGCAAATGTATTACAAATAAAAACCAGAAATACCTTATTTACGTAAGTATTCAAACCCTTTAATATGAGACTCAAAATTGAGCTCAGGTCCCACAGTTGACAGAGCATGTCAGATCAAAAAATCCGGCCATGAGGTCGAAGGCATTGTCCATAGGGCTCCGAGACAGAATTGTGTCGAGGTACAGATCTGGGGAAGGGTACCAAAAAATGTCTGCAGCATTGAAGGTCCCCAAGAACTCAGTGGCCTCCATCATTCTTAAATGGAAGAACTTTGGATCCACTAAGACTCTTCCTAGAGTTGGCTGTCTGGCCAAACTGCGCAATCGAGGGAGAAGGGCCTTGGTCAGGAAGGTGACTAAGTACCCGATGGTCACCCTGACAGAGCTCCAGAGTTCCTCTGTGGATATGGAAGAACCTTCCAGAAGGACAACCATATCTTCAGTACTGTACCAAATCAGGCCTTCATGGTAGAGTGGCCAGACGGAAGCCACTCCTCAGAAAAAGGCACATGACAGCCCACTTGGAGTTTGCCAGAATGCACCTAAAGGACTCTCAGGCCATGAGAAACAAGATTCTCTGGTCTGATGAAACCAAGATTGAACTCTTTGGCCAAAATACCAAATGTTACATCTGGAGGAAACCTGGCACCATCCTTACGGTGAAGCATGGTTGTGGCAGCATCGTGTAGTGGGGATGTTTTAGTGAGAATTGAAGGAAAGATGAACGGAGAAAAGTACAGGGATCCTTGATGAAAACCTGTTCCACAGCGCTCAGGACCTCAGACTGGGGCAAAGGTTCACCTATCAACAGGACAACAACCCTAAGCACACAGCCAATACAACCCAGGAGTGGCTTAGGGAAAGATTTCTTAATGTCCTTGAGTGACCCAGCCAGAGCCCGGACTTGAACCCGATCTAACATCTCTGGAGAGACCTGAAAATTGCTGTGCAGCGATTCTCCCCATCCAAACTTACAGAGCTTGAGAAGATCTGCAGAGAAGAATGGGATAAATTCTCCAAATACAGGTGTGCCAAGATTGTGTCATACACCCAAGAAGACTCAAGGCTGTAATTGCTGCCAAAGGTGCTTCAACAAAGTACTGAGTAAAGGGTCTGAATACATAGGTCAATGTGTTATCTTTTTTTAATTTTTTTTATATATTTGCAAAAAAATCTAAACCTGGTTTTGCTTTGTCATTATGGGGTATTGTGTGTAGATTGATTTAATCAATTTTAGAATAAGGCTGTAACATAACAAAATGTGAAAAAAGTAATGGAGTCTGAATACTTTCCGAATACACCGTACACATCAATTAAACAATATGTTAAAAGCAAACGCAAAAATCAACCAAACGATTTCATCAAGCATATTGATTTCAACTATCAAGTATTGACCCATCAGTGCAGATGAAAGGGGTGGAGAGAACAGATCCAGATCTGCATTTGAGATACAACAACTAATATAATGTAAAATATAGCAATCAAAACAAAACACAACATTTATAAATAATTGCCTAGGAAAGAGATGCTTATTAGTAATTATTTTAAAATGCAAAGATAAATCAAATAGATTTCCTCTCCTCAAACCTGTTTATTGTTATAAATAAGCCTGTCCATCATCATCATCATCCCCCATTTGCACAGAGCCTAGACTCAAACCAAGACCTCTAAAGGTATAGCAAACACTGCGATGTAATGCTTTAGACAACTGCAACACTCGGGAGGCCCATGGTTGAGGATTTCTATTGGTGAATCAGTTTTAGTCTGTCTTCATCCTGTGCTGTCTTTGGTAGAATGGACTTTGCTCCATGTACAAGGCTATGTCACCACTAGAGGGCAGTATTCTATAATATTTATATTTTATATATCCCTTATTTTACCAGGTATGTTGACAGAGGACACGTTCTCATTAACAGCAACGACCTGGGGAATAGTTACAGGGGAGAGGAGGGGGAAGAATAAGCCCATTGTAAGCCAGGGATGATTAGGTGACCATGATGGTATGAGGGCCAGGATGGGAATTTAGCCAGGACACCGTGGTTACGATAAGTGCCATCTTTAGTGACCACAGAGAGTCAGGACACCCATTTAACGTCCCATCCGAAAGACGGCACCCTACACTGGGAAATGTCCCCAATCACTGCCCTGGGGCTTTGGGATATTTCTTTTAGACCGGAGGAAAGTTTGCCTCCTACTAATCATTTGCCAATATTCAGTTTGATACTTCTCAAAGTTTATAATTAGCTTAAAACTATTTTTTTATGTATTTAAATTCAGCAAGATACCATAATTTACTAATTGAAGGGTGATTATATTTAATTATGATTCAGTTCAATGTTTTTCACATTGATGGTCGTGACTGATAACTCAGGGGTTGGCCAGCCAACATACATTACTATAAAGTATTTATTAACTGGGCAGTGTATACAATATTTAAGCAGAATATAATAGAGCTGTTCTTACTAACTTACAAACAGTAAGTTGAGACCCTGACTGAGTTTTCCAAAAAAAGGGGTTGTTTTTTGAGAAAATTGATCCGAGGGCCTTCATAAGCCTGCCCGCCAGTTGCCCATCCCTGGCCGGCCTAGATGAATAGTGAGAAATATCCAGTTTTTGTCTATTCTGACAGTACCACTGCCTATTGGTCATATGACGATATTAATTATTTTGTCTCAACGCTAATGTTTATTTCTACAGAGACACAAAGGCCTGCAGATGTACATAAAGGCCTACAGATGTACATAAAGGCCTACAGATGTACATAAAGGCCTACAAACACCTATAGAGGTATGTTCATGTGCACCTCCACTGCATTTTATATCATACTCACTGTGGCAAGGAGATAGATGACAGAAATGGTTCCTTTATTTCTATTGACTTGGGGGTTACACTTTTTATGTTTTATTGAGTTGAGGTGTTATTTGTAGGAATCAGACACCGAGGGAACAACGCTGTTTGTGAGAACAAGAACAGGTAAAGGTTCTGTTTACATATGTACAGAATGGTATGCATGAGTTCTCGTGAACTTCAGCCAGATGACAGAATATGTATGATTTAGAACTTTTCATCTTTTAGGAAACTTGACATGTTGTTAATATTAATAGATTCATGCCCCTATGACATTCTTTACAACAATCCAGTCTGAGGTTGATTGGCCTGAGACGTAGTAGGGTCCATTTTCTGTCCACTTCATGGTAAATGTGATCTAGACTCCATTTTTAAATAAAAGTTAGGTGCTGCCACATAAAATCTTCCAATACTGGGGACGAAGATGTAAACCTTAGAAGGAGCCAGGTCTGTTCTGTCCAGGGTAAGGTCAGGTGGCCTTCATTTTAATCGTCAGTCCAAGTCATTCGAGCATAACTGGAACGAACTAAAGGAGTTTTGTATGACACTGTACCTGGTCTTTGAATGATGGTGCAGGATACAATTGCATTTTTGGAGCAATTATCCTTAAACTGCGGAAACCTACAGATGGTCCCATAACATCCCCATGGAACTAGTGCTTCTGATAATGGTGTACTGTAGATTATGTTGATACAAGCTGTGCAAAGGACCTTTGAATAACATGGCCTGGACACTGGTTTGGAAAGAATGGACTTGTTGTGCGACCATGGATTTGTATAATCCCCGTTCCCCACAAAGGTAATGGTGCAGAGTGAAGGCTATGTCCTGTGTGTGACCCTGATGCATCCCAAAAGGACTGCAATTAATAATCCACAATTCATTACTTTTCTTACAGTCCTCCATGATTGTATAGTTCATTTGCTTTTGATGCATATTTTGCACATATTGTATTATACAGTGTTTAGCAGATTATTCATGTAATAAAGATTTGCATTGGTCAGGGGTTGCGCTTGTTTCACCAGCCATCAGTGCTCAGTCTCTCTGATGTATGTTTATTTCTGTGTAAATATGGTGACAATCCATTGTCCCCTCGTGGGATTAACCCTCGCAAGGCTGCAGGCCCAGACGGCATCCCCAGCCGCGCCCTCAGAGCATGCGCAGACCAGCTGGCCGGTGTGTTTACGGACATATTCAATCAATCCCTATACCAGTCTGCTGTTCCCACATGCTTCAAGAGGGCCAACATTGTTCCTGTTCCCAAGAAAGCTAAGGTAACTGAGCTAAACGACTACCGCCCCGTAGCACTCACTTCCGTCATCATGAAGTGCTTTGAGAGACTAGTCAAGGACCATATCACCTCCACCCTACCTGACACCCTAGACCCACTCCAATTTGCTTACCGCCCAAATAGGTCCACAGACGATGCAATCTCAACCACACTGCACACTGCCCTAACCCACCTGGACAAGAGGAATACCTATGTGAGAATGCTGTTCATCGACTACAGCTCGGCATTCAACACCATAGTACCCTCCAAGCTCGTCATCAAGCTCGAGACCCTGGGTCTCGACCCCGCCCTGTGCAACTGGGTACTGGACTTCCTGACGGGCCGCCCCAGGTGGTGAAGGTAGGCAACAACATCTCCTCCCCGCTGATCCTCAACACGGGGCCCCACAAGGTGCGTTCTGAGCCCTCTCCTGTACTCCCTGTTCACCCACGACTGCGTGGCCATGCACGCCTCAACTCAATCATCAAGTTTGCGGACGACACAACAGTGGTAGGCTTGATTACCAACAACGACGAGACGGCCTACAGGGAGGAGGTGAGGGCCCTCGGAGTGTGGTGTCAGGAAAATAACCTCACACTCAACGTCAACAAAACTAAGGAGATGATTGTGGACTTCAGGAAACAGCAGAGGGAACACCCCCTATCCACATCGATGGATCAGTAGTGGAGAGGGTAGCAAGTTTTAAGTTCCTCGGCATACACATCACAGACAAACTGAATTGGTCCACTCACACTGACAGCGTCGTGAAGAAGCGCAGCAGCGCCTCTTCAACCTCAGGAGGCTGAAGAAATTCGGCTTGTCACCAAAAGCACTCACAAACTTCTACAGATGCACAATCGAGAGCATCCTGTCGGGCTGTATCACCGCCTGGTACGGCAACTGCTCCGCCCTCAACCGTAAGGCTCTCAGAGGGTAGTGAGGTCTGCACAACGCATCACCGGGGCAAACTACCTGCCCTCCAGGACACCTACACCACCCGATGTTACAGGAAGGCCATAAAGATCATCAAGGACATCAACCACCCGAACCACTGCCTGTTCACCCCGCTATCATCCAGAAGGCGAGGTCAGTACAGGTGCATCAAAGCTGGGACCGAGAGACTGAAAAACAGCTTCTATCTCAAGGCCATCAGACTGTTAAACAGCCACCACTAACATTGAGTGGCTGCTGCCAACACACTGTCATTGACACTGACCCAACTCCAGCCACTTTAATAATGGGAATTGATGGGAAATGATGTAAATATATCACTAGCCACTTTAAACAATGCTACCTTATATAATGTTACTTACCCTACATTATTCATCTCATATGCATATGTATATACTGTACTCTAGATCATCGACTGCATTCTTATGTCACTAGCCACTTTAACTATGCCACTTTGTTTACTTTGTCTACATACTCATCTCATATGTATATACTGTACTCGATACCATCTACTGTATGCTGCTCTGTACCATCACTCATTCATATATCCTTATGTACATATTCCTTATCCCCTTACACTGTGTATAAGACAGTAGTTTTGGAATTGTTAGTTAGATTACTTGTTGGTTATCACTGCATTGTCGGAACTAGAAGCACAAAGCATTTCGCTACACTCGCATTAACATCTGCTAACCATGTGTATGTGACAAATAAAATGTGATTTGATTTGTGATTTGATTTAGAGGATCTGCAGTAAAATGCTATGTTCAAGTGTTCCAATGACCTTACACTGTAAAAATGTATTAAAGCTAAATGTGAACTGCAAGGGTGTGAGTGGGCCAGTTAAGTTTATTTGTATAATGTACCTCCTAATATTTCAGACCTATTACAGACCAAATTCAATGGTCTCCAGTCATACTTCTTGGAAGAAAATATGCATTTTCTAAGAATTTGAACGGAGCCAATATGACGTTTGTGAACTCACCCTGCTTGCTATACTAGCTTAACAAGAGGCACAGATAAGTATTTAAAAGTATATGTGACATATAATAATATATATAGACATAATAGTTGGCTCGTATCAGTATTAATGTATCGTCACAATGTTCTGATGTCTTTATCAAGTGAGAATGATATGCCTTTCGTCTATACAGTATTTCCTCATTGGTAAATTAGCTAGCTGGTATGGGTGGGTATAATTTGCTATTACGTTTTGGCTAAATATTCAGAGTTACTTTGTGAATAGACTAGTGTACTCATCTGATGTTGTGGTTAATGTATTTCTGGCAGCATTCTCTAATACTTATTTGCCTATTTCGGTTTCATACTATCTTAAAACCTGTTAAAGATAGGGCTGACTACTGCCCCCTTTGGAGGAATTGCGTGCCCATAGTAAACAGAAAAAAAATCTGTCCAAAATTGCTAATATATGCATATAATAATTAAAATTAAAGGTTCTAAAACCGTTCAAATTATGTCTGTATGTAAAGCAGAACTCTCAGGGCAGCCATTCTCCCAAACTCTCTCTTGTCATCATAAAAGTTGGCCCAACTTTGACATCATCGCCCCCACCCTTCCCAAGCACCTACAGACCTGGGAACAGTTTGTATGTCTTCAGCGCGATGTCTGCTTTCAATGGGGCTTGCCATTGTGAGAATCGCGCGACCACGAGACTTTTGGCGGGCTGAAACCTCCGGGTCACGCGAAAAAATAAGTACTCTCATGCACGCGGACGCTCCAGTGCTCTCTTTCTTCCAGGATTGACCAAACGATGTGGGTGTTTCTGTTCGTGCTAAGGATTGTTTTCCACGTTTATAACATGCTTTAGCTTGATTCTGCACTTAGTTTGACCAGTTTAGTCGACATATAATATGTAATTTTGAAGTTTTGGTGCGCATCCACAAGAATTTTGGCTGCATTTCGACCGGAATTTGTCGCGTTTGATAACCTAAAGACACAGACTTCAAAACCAAACGATGCTTTTGGTAAGTATAACCCCTTCCAGGTCTTCTGATGGAAGAACATCAAAGGTAAGGGAATATTTATGTGGTAAATTTGGTTTTCTGTGGACTCCAAGATAGAGGAGCCATAATGCTAATTTCTGAGCACCGTCTCATATTATAGCCTAGTGAACGAATTCTGTAACGTTAAAAATAAATGTAACACAGCGGTTGGATTAGGAAGAGGTGTATCTTTCTATCTATGTGTAGAACATGTATATTTAGTTAAAGTTTATGATGTGTATTGCTTGTTAGCTCCGTCAGATAACGTCTGCT
Organism: Oncorhynchus nerka; assembly: GCF_034236695.1. Lineage (NCBI taxonomy): Eukaryota > Metazoa > Chordata > Actinopteri > Salmoniformes > Salmonidae > Oncorhynchus > Oncorhynchus nerka. Next base: position 85,142,950 of record NC_088402.1, read on the forward strand.
ATCATCATTTCTCCGGACATTTTAGTAGCATTTTTTGAACATGCCGTCATTGTAAACAGAGATTTATGGATATAAATTGCATATTATTGAAAAAAACATAAATGTACTGTGTAACATGTCCTATTACTGTCATCTGATGAAGATTTCAAAAGGTTAGTGAATTATTTTTCTTTTAATCCTGCGTTTGTTGATTGCATATTTTGTTCAACTTGGCTATGCAAATTAGCTGTGTCTTCGGTGGTTGTTTGACATAAATATGTGCTATGTTTTCGTCGTAAAACATTTTAGAAATCTGACTCGCTGGGTAGATGAACAAGGTGTTTATCTTTCATTTGAGCTATTGGACTTGTTAATGTGTGGAGGTTAAATATTTCTAAGAATATTTTTTTGCGTTCCATGCACCACGTTCCAGCTGAACGTGGGAGGGTTCGTTCCTAAATGGGAACACTAACCCGTCAACAGGTTAATACTGTTTTTTTTTTACTAATTCATCATGGTATCATAATTTACTAACTGAACAGATTATATTTACATGTACTAAAATACATTAAGTCTACAGGCCAGCTCATTTCGATACTTCAAAACTCCTAAAAAAGTCACAAATCCAGTTGGTGAGGATTGAGGAACCATGGCACAGTTTAAAAGCTTGATATGGACTGTAAGTGAAACATTTCTGATTTACAACAGGCTTTACATTTAGCTTCAGATACCAAGTGATGTGTTTTCTCTCTAGGTTTGGGTTTGAAGGTAAAGCAGCCATGTAGACCTTCATCAGACACTGTCTGTGGGACACTGGAGGGGTTCTACTGTCTAGACCCAACTAAGGATGGTTGTAGAGCAGCCCAGAGACACAGCAGCTGTAAACCTGGTCAATACATCAGTCACACAGGTTGGTCTTCATGCAAATCTTCCATTGACATTAGTACATGATTTATGCAACCTTGAGTTAAGCACATCTGAAGGATAGGATCCTTAATGAGTTTCACCCTGTTTTGGTGCAGGAACAACATCTACAGATACTGTGTGTTCTGACTGTACTGGTGACACCTATTCAAATGGATCATTTACATGCTGCCAGACACACACACAGTAAGTGTGGCTCATGTATAATTTCCATCAAAATATAAACTAAATACGACAATAAAATGCTCACTGATATATAAACTGAAAGTTGGATGACAAACTTGTTGATTGCCAGTTTCTCTTATCATAGATGTGATATCTTGAAGCTTCAGCAAATTAAACCTGGAACTCATTGGTCCGACTCTGAATGCGGACCACAGACCTCCCTTTCCATGGCTGAAATAATATCTGCTGTGGTGGTGGTGATGGTGGTGGTGGTGGTGTTACTAGCTGTGATAGCAGCAGTGACGACAGTAGCTATTAAAAGAAAAAGAAAAGATCTTGTATCTTGAGTTTATTTTTGGGAATTGTACAGTTTCATTTATTGTTTTAATTGTCTAGATGAACAAATGAGAAATATCCATCACTAAATCAAATCACATTTTATTTGTCACTTACAAATACAACGGATGTAGACTTTACCGTGAAATGCTTGCTAACAAGCTCTTCCAAACGATGCAGTTAAAAAATAAATACAAAATAGTTACATGAGCATTCAAATAAAATACACTAGAATGCAGCTATATACAGTGAGCACCAGTACAGTTCCTGTGTGGCTCAGTTGGTAGAGCATGGTGCTTGCACTGCCAGGGTTGTGGGTTCAATTCCCATGGAGGAACAGTATGAAAAATGCATGCACTCACTACTGTAAGTAGCTCTGGAAAAAGGGTCTGCTAAATTAATAAAATAAATACTAGAGCACACAGATGAATAAAATTCAATATACAATGCTATGAAAATCATGACCATTCAGTGTATGTTATCGAATTGTTTCTCTATGTTAATTATTGTACCTATCCAGAGAGGACTTTTCCAGAGACACAAAGCCCTACAGATGTATGTAAATTAATAATCCCCCAATACCCACTTTATACAGCAGTATTCTCTATCATACTCAGTGTGGTAAGGAGATGGCTGACAGTTATGTCTATTACCTCAAGGGTTGCACTTTTTAAAGTTTTATTGAGTTGAGGTTTCCTTTTACTAGGTATCAGACACAGAGGGACCGTCAATGCTGTTTGTGGGAACAAGAACAGGTAACCTTTAACTTATCAGAATGGTATGCTTAAGTTCATGCATTTCAGCCAGATTTGAACAAAAAATATTTCTGATTTATTACATATTATCGTGAACTTGACTTCTTATGAATATTATGCTTATCAGATTCAAACCTTCAGGACATTCATCAGAACAATCCAGTATAATATGTGGTTCATTGGCTTGAAAACTAGACTAGGCAGTAGGGCTGAATTTCTGTCCACTACATGGTAAACGTGATCTAGACTCCAGGCTGGCACAATTGTTTTGTGTTGTACAGATGAAAAAGGCCTTGACCTTAATAGACAGCCTGTCTTCCAAAACTGGGGATGAAGGAAACATTAGTAGGAGCCAGGTCTGTTCCTCCCGGGGAAAGGTCAGGTGTGTCCATTGTCATGACGTTGGCCTAATGGGGGAGGTTTATGACCCGTTTCATCTCTCTACTCTATAGAGTTGACTCTGGAAAAGTCCTTTGTTAACATAGAGATTCTGGGGACATCAAAAGATGGGAAACGGAACCATATTTCGGTAATCCAACCAGTTGAAAATATGCGTTGGTACTTAATGAATATGATGCCAGTTCAGTTCGCGTCTAAGACATGATAAACTGTATCTTGGAAAGTTGACACATTCTAGTTATCAGATTTACATGGAATTGTTGTGAAATTTAAATGTTTAAATATTAAACAATTTGTGAAGAGATTAAATGTCATTTTTAGCTTCCTCTCTGGGATAGGGGGCAGTATTTTCACATCCAGATGAAAAGCATGCCCAAAGTAAACTGCCTGCCACTCAGGCCCAGAAGCTAGGATATGCATCTCATTAGTAGATTTGGATAAGAAACACTCTGCAGTTTCTAACACTGTTTGAATAATGTATGTGAGTATAACAGAACTGATTTAGCAGGAAAAACCCCGAGCACAATCCATCCAGGGGAGAAAAAAAATTGGAGGTCAATCTGTTTTCTATTAGTTTTCTATGGCAAGCCCGTTTTAATAGAAATATGTTTGCACTTCCTATGGCTTCCACTAGATGTCAACAGTCTTTAGAAGTTGGTTGATCTTTTTCCTTTGAGTACTGAAGAAGTAGCCCTTTCCTTTCTGGGTGTATAACCAAGTGGACTCTTGTTTGGGGCGCGCAACCTGAAGCTCGCTCCACTTTGATTTTATCCGCTATTGAACCAAGTTTATCTCGTCTTAAATTGTATCGATTATTTAAGTTTTAAAATACCTAAAGTTGGATGAGGAAAGTTGTTCGAAATGTTTGGACCAAGATTACAGGTAACTTATTAGATCATTTGTAGTCATGTTGGGCGAGTGGGCAAGTTGGAACCGGTGTTTTTCTGAATCAAATGCGCCAAATAAATTGACATTTTGGTGATATAATGACGGAATTAATCGAACAAAAGGACCATTTGTGATGTTTATGGGACATATTGGAGTGCCAACAGAAGATCTTCAAAGGTAAGGCATGAATTATATAGTTATTTTTGAGTTTTGTATCACGCCTGGCGGGTTGAAATATGATTGTCATGTGTTTGAATGATGGGGTGCCGTCCTCAGATAATAGCATGGTTTGCTTCGCCGTAAAGCGTTTTTTAAATCTGACACGGTGGCTGGATTAAAAAGAAGTTAACTCTTTTGGCCTAGGGGGCAGCATTTTCACTTTTGGATGAATAGCCTGCCCAGCCTGAACTGCCTCCTACTCAGCCCCAGATGCTAATATATGCATATTATTCGTAGTATTGGATAGAAAACACTCTGAGGTTTCTAAAACTGTTTGAATGATGTCTGTGAGTATAACATAACTCATATGGCAGGCAAAAACCTGAGAAGAAATCCAAACAGGAAGTGAGAAGTCGATTTTCAAAACAGTGCCTATTCAAATCCCTGTTAGATATGGATGTGCTTGCACTACCTAGGGCTTCCACTAGATGTCACCGTCTTTAGATCCTGGTTTTAGGATTCTACTATAAAGGAGGGGCTCATAGGAGCTCTTTGAGTGAGAGGTCTGGCAGAGAGCCTCGGTCTCATGACGCGCGGTCACGAGAGAGTATGCTCTCGTTCCAATGCTTTTCTTCAGACAATGAAATTCTCCGGTTGGAACCTTATTGATGATTTATGTTAAAAACATCCTAAAGATTGATTGCATACATCATTTGACTTGTTTCTATGACCTGTAATGGAACTTTTTGACTTTTTGTCATGGAGGAAGTGTTCGCGCCTCATGAAGATGGATTACTGGGCTGAACACGCTAACAACAAGTGGCAAATTGATGGGCTTTACGGAACTTTATGGAACAAATCAGTCATTTATTGTTGAACTGGGATTCCTGGGAGTGCCTTCTGATGAAGATCATCAAAGGTAAGTGAATATTTATAGTGTTTTTTCTAACTTATGTTGACTACAAAATGGCAGACTTTTTGGCTGAGCGCTGTTCTCAGATTATGCTTTTTCCGTGAAGTTTAAAAGAAATCTGACACAGCGGTTGCATAGAGGATAAGTCTATCTTTAATTCTGTGAATAACACTTGCATCTTTTATCAATGTTTATTATGAGTATTTCTGCAAAATCACCGGATGTTTTGGAAACAAAACAGTACTGCACGTAACGCGCCAATGTAAACTGAGATTTTTGGATATAAATATGCACATTATCGAACAAAACATACATGTATTGTGTAACATGATGTCCTATGAGTGTCATCTGATGAAGATCATCAAAGGTTAGTGATTAATTTTATCTATATTTCTGCTTTTTGTGACTCCAATCTTTGGCTGGAAAAATGGCTGTTTTTTTGACTCTGCTATGACCTAACATAATCATATGTTGTGTTTTCGCGGTAAGATCTAGAAGAAAAAGAAACGCACACCTATTTAGGCGAGGTACTGACTAGCGGAGTAGAAAACTTGAAAATAAAAGAGAGCCGCACACTCTAGGAGCTCAGATGCAAAAATGTAATTACCAACGTTTCGACAGCTCTCTGATAATAACCTAATGAAATTAGCATCGAATTTCAACGTGAAGATGACAGTCAACACGCCGAACGGATGAATAACGACTATACCAGCCATAATATAGAATGATCTTATAAGTATGGCAACTTGGTATGAATTTTGAGCTCTTATTCACTCCAGAAGTGATACCTCCTAGCCTTTGAGTTTACAGCAGCTGCTGTAAACGTGGACTAGGAAAGGACGGACGACGTACCCAGTCTAACACACACAACGATACTACAACGGATCCAGTTTACCACCAGAGACATTCTTCCGAGGACCAGAGATCCATGCTGGACCAACCAGCCTTCTATCGACGACCAATCTACCAAAGGGCAGCTCAGAGTAAATATTTATTGCATTCTCCTTTTTCAAATGGGCGGTTATTTAGAATGCATAAGATACTGTATTTACGATAGCATAGCTGCCTACGGCCCGATAGAGACACACAACCTTTTTGCTCCTCAGTCTTCCCGTTCTTTCACTCAAACCCAACCCCCTTTCTTTGTGTAACCAGCTGTCGTATCTGTTCCATCCTCTAGGGACGTTTTCCTTTATGACATAATTTGTAATCAATATATGAAACATTCTGTGTAGATGTAATTCTGTGTGATTATTTAGGGTATTTAGTAAATAAATAATTAAATCACATTTTGTATTGCTGATTCAACTTGTTAGCCAGGGTTCGTGAAGTTAACAAAGAAGTTACAACTTTCAGATGATACTGAATAAGGCGAAGATTAAATAGGGAAGGAAAATTCAAAATGGATATCTTTACACTACATGGACATCAACATCACACTCATAGAAGATGACAAGAACATAAACAAAAAGAGTCAACCTCACTATGGACTATATGGATCACAGAAGGGTGAAAAGACAATATTTCAGGAACTATCCTGATCTGCTTCTATCTCACATTAAAGGTCAGAATAAGTATTGTAGAAGAGTGCAGGTCCACTCAATCACCTGTGGTGTCCCCCACCATGTTCATCCTCTCCATAATTCCACTCTGCTATGTTAATCAGGTGACAGGATTATCCTCCACAGTTTTGCAGATGACATGCATGTCTCCATCAAAAACCGCCCCAAATCCTTCAAAGTACAGGCTTGGTTAAAGCTCAACATTCAACACGTGAACAGAAGCTAAACTGAATCCATACTACATTGGCACCCCACAAGTTTTTATTTTACTTAGATTTGTTTGCCATGGGGCAGAGAGAAAACATTTCTGTTTTGTAGCTAATCTACACATTCTGCCATGAGGCTGAGACAACGTTTAGCAGTTTTAATGCTAATTTCCTGCAACATTTTTCATAAAAAATCATGGCTAATGACGTGATCACATTATATATGTGGTCCTATACAATATACCGTGTCTATATATTGTTCTGTTTGGCGCCCCCAAAGCACGTGGAGAACCAACCCCCCTCATTTGGGGGCTGCTGGGGTGGTCTGATTAGCCAGGAATAATCCACAATGCACTATATTAAATCTGCTCCAAACAGCTATAAAATGCCTTTCTATATACAAAAATGTATATAGCAACTGCCGATTGCAGCTTTAAGATATCAACGGCAATTAAACTTTAAATTGTATGAAAATCAGTTGATATAGGCCTACCCCGTTGGGAAGAATATGCAACTGCACTGACAACTGGATTTCCAGCCTACCTGGCCTCAAAATGTGAAGTTATCACATTTACCATGTCCCAGTTAAATCAGTCAAACTGAAGAGGCGAGTTGACTGGAGGAGAAATTTAACAGCTGGTTACAAATAAATCATATTTCTGGCACCATTTAGCCAGCCACCAATATATCTGTCCATCAGTCTTTATCAGTTGACTTTACTACATAACTATAGGTTTCACTACTATGTTTTGTGTCCCCAACTGTTTACAGAAATATGAGGTAGGCCCTAAGATAAACTTGAGCTTATGCTGTGACTTCAAAATCACCAAATGACCCGTCAAGCTGTCAACATTATCCATTATTATTATCTACATACGTGTATTTTTATAACAAAAGTGTTACACTGTGCAATACTCCCAATTGGAATAATACAAATGTGTCCTGAAAATGAATACGACAAAAAAGGGAAAATTGTAATATTATCTACTTAAAAAAATTGTACAAATTTCAACTTTATTTCACCAGGTAGGCCAGTTGAGAACACCTTTATTTCACCAGGTAGGCCAGTTGAGAACACCTTTATTTCACCAGGTAGGCCAGTTGAGAACACCTTTATTTCACCAGGTAGGCCAGTTGAGAACACCTTTATTTCACCAGGTAGGCCAGTTGAGAACACCTTTATTTCACCAGGTAGGCCAGTTGAGAACACCTTTATTTCACCAGGTAGGCCAGTTGAGAACACCTTTATTTCACCAGGTAGGCCAGTTGAGAACACCTTTATTTCACCAGGTAGGCCAGTTGAGAACAACTTTATTTCACCAGGTAGGCCAGTTGAGAACACCTTTATTTCACCAGGTAGGCCAGTTGAGAACACCTTTATTTCACCAGGTAGGCCAGTTGAGAACACCTTTATTTCACCAGGTAGGCCAGTTGAGAACACCTTTATTTCACCAGGTAGGCCAGTTGAGAACACCTTTATTTCACCAGGTAGGCCAGTTGAGAACAAGTTCTCATTTACAACTGTGACCTGACCAAGATAAAGCAAAGCAGTGCAACACAAACAACACAGAGTTACACATGGAATAAATAAACGTACAGTCAATAACAATAGAATAATCTGTATATAGTGTGTGCAAATGAAATAAGGAGGTAAGGCAATAAATAGGCCAATAGCAGCGAAGTAATTACAATTTAGCAATTTACACTGGAGTGATATATGCAGATGAGGATGTGCAAGTAGAAATACTGGTGTGCAAAAGAGCAGAAACAAAAAACAAATATGAGGATTGTCACGTTCTGACCTTAGTTCTGTTATTATATCTTTGTTTTAGTATGGTCAGGGCGTGAGTTGGGTGGGTTGTCTATGTTTGTTTTTCTATAATTTGGGATTTCTGTGTTCGGCCTAGTATGGTTCTCAATCAGAGGCAGCTGTCAATCGTTGTCCCTGATTGAGAATCATACTTAGGTAGCCTGGGTTTCACTTTAAAGTTGTGGGTGTTTGGTTCACACGCTACTGTTTTCGGTTTTGTATATTCACGTCATCAGTTGTTGTTTTGTTCGAGTGTTCTATTGTCTTTATTAAAAAACATTATGGACACTTACCACACTGCATTTTGGTCCTCCGATCCTTCTCGCTACTCCTCATCAGACGAGGAGGATGAATGCCATTACAGGGATGAGGTAGGTAGTTGGTTGGATGGGCTATTTACAGATGGGCTGTGTACAGCTGCAGCGATCGGTAAGCTGCTCTGACAACTGATGCTTAAATTTAGTGAGGGAGATATGTTCTCCAACTTCAGTGATTTTTTTTTTTTTTTTTGCAATTCATTCCAGTCGTTGGCAGCAGAGAACTGGAAGGAAGGATGACAAAAGGAGGTGTTGGCTTTGGGGACGACCAGTGAAATACTGTGATAGACTGCATCCAATTTGCGGAGTAGAGTGTTGGAGGCTATTTTGTAAATGACATTGCCGAAGTCAAGGATCGGTAGGATGGTCAGTTTTACGAGGGTATGTTTGGCAGCATGAGTGAAGGAAGCTTTGTTACGAAATAGGTAGCAAATTCTTGATTTAACTTTGGATTGGAGATGCTTATTGTGAGTCTGGAAGGAGAGTACTAAATGTTTATGTAATGGATGCACTTAAAGGTTGAATATAATACTACAAGATGTTAAATTAAATGCAGTTTTACCTCAAAAAACAACGTTCACTTGCTGTGTTAATTATTTGAAATGCATTGTTCCAGTTTGTCTGTGTTAACAGCCCCTCATCTGTGTGACATGAGATCTTCTGTGGTGTTGGAGCTGCTGCTTTCACTCCCCCACTCTCAGCTTTAGCTCTCTGTACATTGCTAAGTGTAAGTGGAGGGATTTTCTCTCCTTCCTGCTGCATTTTTTTGGTAGAAATTAAACAGTCATCAATGATTTTCTAAAATAAATACAATTAACGTTTTAACCTAAGCTCCCAAATTGTCATGGCCATAGTTTGTGGCTACATGCTAGGAAAGGCAACAATTAGTCAGGGTGTCATAAAACGTGGATATCTGGTAAATGGGTGTAGCCTGTGTAGCCTATCTGGTATTCAGTTGACTCAAGGGCTTAAACAGGGTAAATCTTTTTTACCTGGACATATACACAGCTTGTTACACAGTGATTTGTCACAAACTGTACCCAGACCTAAACTCCCTAGAGGTACCTGCATAGTGGGGAGAAGAGCCTGATCACTGACTTCAGTTTGGGGTTGTTTGGCTCCAGGAGAAGAGAACACAGCCTGGATGATCTTCAATCTCAGCCTCTCATGCTGGAAGACATGGAACCAGGTATAATTATGATGTAATAACTAATAAACCTTTAATAGCTGATCTACTTAACTCTTTAAATCCTTCATTAAGAATGCCTTAATATTGATGCCTTACATGATTGATATAGAAATGTTTGTGGTGAGACGCACATCCTTAAACATAGGTGCTGGGCTAATAAAGTCTAGATGAAAAAGGATTGAAACATCATTAAAGGTGGTAGTGTCCAGACCTTTGTATAACTACATCATTGGAGACTACATAATTTGTCACTAGAGCCATCATTGGTCACTACATCGGTGACTACGTAATCGGTGACTACGTCATTGGTCGCTACGTCATTGGTCGCTACGTCATTGGTTAGAATATCAATGGTCACTACATCATTGGTCAGTACATCATTGTTCAGTACGTCATTGGTCTCTACGTCATTGGTTAGAATATCATTGGTCACTACATCATTGGTCAGTATATCATTGGTCATTACGTCATCTGTGACTACATCATTGGACACTACATCATTGGTCAGTACATCAATGGTCACTACGTCATCTGTGACTACATCATTGGACACTACATCATTGGTCAGTACATCATTGTTCAGTACGTCATTGGTCTCTACGTCATTGGTTAGAATATCATTGGTCACTACATCATTGGTCAGTATATCATTGGTCATTACATCATTGGACACTACATCATTGGTCAGTACATCATTGGTCACTATTCATATAGAGCATGATTAAGACTTTAAATGAGGAGAGAGGTCAGTCATACCCTGGTCTATATCTACTCCATATGATTATGAATGAGGAGAGAGGTCAGTAATTCCTTGGTCTGTATCTACTCCAGGACCACTAGGCTGTTGTTGCTCTGCAGGTTCAGAGAGTCAATGGTCTCCTGGCAGACCTGGGCCTCTCTCCACCTTCAGCGTTCAGCTGAGCTGCTTCATCTGACTGATCTTTACCTCAGCTGCATGCTGTTTCCTCTGGGACACTTCCTCCTGCAGCTGGACGACAACCTGGAGGATCACAATCTCAATGGATCAATGAGAAATTCCTTGTATTGATATTGGATTGACTTTAGACTTAGTTCATATCTATTATTGACAGTAGAGGTCAGTACAACCTAGCCAGTGACCGGATGTATGCTCTTTATATATAATGAACATGTATTTTGTTACTATGGATTCACTAGTGTGCAGATTCAGCAAAATATATATCACAGAAATGGTGATATGGACATGGAGAGAGTCAATGATGATGATATGATTATATTTGTGACAATCCTCATGCGGATCTAATATGATTGGAGCTGTAGCGTTCTATGGCATCAGTCAGAATAAAGGATCAGTTGGAAGATTGTTATGAGTCGCTTCACTTGACTCAACCACTTTCACTTTCTCTCATTGAAGACACGTTTATTATGATCCCCAGTAGCTACTGTTCCTGGGGAAGCAGGGATTCTGAGCCTCCGAACTATAAGATCTAACGATCAAATCATATTTGATTTTGATAATGATCACATTTGATGATGAACACTGAATGATTCCCTTCACAAATCAGAGTTAAGACAGACCTGTATTGCTGGAGATACATTATCTAAACCAATGGAGGCTGCTGAGGGGAGGATGGCTCATAATAATGTCTGGAATGGAGCAAATGGAATGGTATCAAACACATGGAAACCTTGTGTTTGATACCATTCCACCTATTCCGCTCCAGCTGTTACCAATTAAAGTGCCACCAACCTCCTGTGATCTAAACCCTTTCTTTTACATTACCTGCCAATCTTAGAGGTTTCTCATTGAAGCATTGTTTGACATAATCACTTGCCCTAGTCTATTTTCTAAGACATCCATGAGCAAAAGTTACGTATTTATTATCTATTTTGTTATCATTAAGAGCTTTTCAAGACTTTCACTAAGAACCACAAAAAAACCTGAAAGCAGAAAGAGGCGTAACCGTGTTCCACTTTCAAGAGTTTAAAGTGTTGGAACACTTTAATTCTGCGGTTATAAAGAGGCTGGTTTTTCAGGTTTGACTTCAACTAAGACATACAGCTTGCTCTTATTGTAAAAGTCGCAAACATACGTTTCCAACAGCACACACAGTAGATATTTTTATTTTATTTATTTAACTAGGCAAGTCAGTTAAGAACAAATTCTTGTTTACAATGATGGCCTACCCAGGCCAAACCCAGACAATGCTGGGCCAATTATGTGCCGCCCTATGGGACTCCCAATCACTGCCGGATGTGATACAGCCTGGAATCAAACCAGGGACTGTAGTGACTCCTCTTGCACTGAGATGCAGTGCCTTAGACCGCAGCGCCACTATTCTATTCTAGTGCACAGACACACAGGTATTTAGGCTTCCTAACTGTGATTCAGGCTTTCTAACTTTGTCTCTTTAAGAGGAAGTGTAGCGTATTAACAAAGTTATCTGATTAAGTAACTGGAAAGGTGTGTCGCAACCTGCATCAGGGTGTCATTCTCCTCCTCCATACCATGAGTTAGTTCCTCATACCGTCATTGAAACAGGTGAACTGAAAATAAAGTGTTGTGCTGTATTTAGACAACGGAAACAACTGAATATTCCCCAAAGGTGTGTCCCTACCTGCTCAGCTTGTCTTTCTCATCCTCCAGTATCACAATGAGTTAGTTCCTCATACCCTCATGTAAGCAGGGTAACTGAAAATAAGCTTACTGAGAAGTAACATTCTATGTATTTTAATGGAATTTAGATGTGCTTGATCTGGGAACAATGGAAACAACTAAATTGTCCCAAAAGTGCAAACTCTGTCTGCCGGTTAAGCTAAATAATGAAGAGCTGTAGTATTTCAATAATTTGAAATACATATTTGACCCAGGTCTGATTCACAGTTATAGATATATAACCTAATCTACAAATCTACACACTCAAAGCATGCTTATACCTTCCTGGACATGGCCTGTAGCTGAACCAACCTATCCTTCACTATCTTCCTGGACATGGCTTGTAGCTAGGCCAGCTGGTGATAAACTCTCCTTTCTTTATGGACAAAGTTCTACACAAGGGACTCACTGTACTTGCAGAGTACAAATACAGTATTGATTGGGATAATATATAATAAGAGTGTCACCTTTTATTGACAGGATTGCTCACACCTTTTCAAACCTTTCAGATCTCAGAGGTGGGGACTAAGGGTGGATTTAGGATTGGGGGCTCATCCTCCCACATTTTAGGCTGGGCTCTAAAGCTGTGTTTGATAATGTGTCTCCTTGCATACAAACCAGAAGAGATCATTTGATTCTGCCTGGCCTCTAACTCCTGCATTACTGGTTTGTTGGTTCTCTCCACTTCTCTCATTCGTTCAGTAAGTGATACTGTGTTGTCTTCCTCCTCACGGTCCACAGCATTCTCTGTATCTCTGATTTGTGGCCATGTTCCAAGACTCAGACAAGGCCACCAAGCAAGATTAGATCAGTTTTAGGTCTTATACCAGACGGTAACATTACATGCAGCCTTTTATATAGATTTAAAATATGAACTACTGAGGAATTCCTAACTCTGACCACGGTGACTAAGGGTTAACATCATGCTATATTGTTTGCTGCTCTGTCTGTGAGTTAGTTGATTCTCTTTCCAACAGGGCTCCACCTACAATACAAAGAAACACAGGGTGAAACACAGGGAGAAGTTTTTCCTCATTCCTCATGTCGTCTATCATTCGTCCTGTTCCCGACAACTTTTCAAAATGCCAAATGGATGCGAGAAGGAGAAGAATCTGTTGATTGAATGTAGAAATGATTTTGTTCACTTCAATTTGTCTAGTTTTGTTAATATATTCTTTATTTAATTTAAGTTAATGCATGCCAGTTTCAGTATACATTTTACAGCAGGTTGTCTTTCAATCAGATATGTTCAATTTTAGTTTACATTTTAGACAAAGTAAGTGAATTGGATGAGGACATTGTTCAAGACAAAGAAACAAACATGAGATTAGCAAAGTTTTAAGTTTAATTTTAATTTTAGTTTGAACCGTCTTGTAACATGAAGTTGTTTCTTTTTTGTTTATTTTCCTTTAGTTTGAATGCAGAGGGATAGACTATTATACTGTAGTTAGGGTCAGGGATAGAGGGATAGATGACACTATTGTAACGGTCGTCGTATGAAGGAGAAGAGGAGGACCAATGCGCAGCGTGGTAAGTGTCCATATTTAATAGAACAAACTGAACACGACAAAATACAAAAATAACAAAGTGAAATAACAAACCGAAACAGTTCCGTGTGGAAGACACAGAAAACAATCACCCACAACTCAAAAGTTAAACCAGGCTACCTAAGTATGGTTCTCAATCAGGGACAATGATTGACAGCTGCCTCTGATTGAGAGCCATACCAGGCCAAACACAGAAATCCCAAAACATAGAAAAAGGAACATAGATAACCCACCCAACTCACGCCCTGACCATACTAAAACAAAGACATAATAAAAGAACTAAGGTCAGAACGTGACAACTATTATAGTTAGATCACTTCTATACTGTAGTTAGGGTCAGGGATAGAGGGATATATGTCACTATTATAGTACTTTTACACTGTAGTTAGGGTCAGGGATAGAGGGATAGATGACACTATTATAGTTAGATCACTTTTATACTGTAGTTAGGGTCAGGTATAGAGGGATAGATGACACTATTATAGTTAAATCACTTTTATACTGTAGTTAGGGTCAGGGATAGAGGGATAGAGGACACTGTTATCCTCTTCCGTGTAGGGGGCAGTATTTTCATTTTTGGCAAAAAAACGTACCCATTTGAAACTGCCTATTTCTCAGCCCCAGAAACTAGAATATGCATATGTCGGATTCGGATAGAAAACACTCTAAAGTTTCCAAAACTGTAAAAATATTGTCTGTGAGTATAACAGAACTGATATTGCAGGCGAAAACCTGAGGAAAATCCAATCAGGAAGTGCCTCTTATTTTTAAACCTCTCTGTTCCTATGCATGCCTATCCTCCATTTAAAGGTATATCAAACAGATTCCTTTTTCTATGGCTTCCCTAAGGTGTCAACAGTCTTTAGACATAGTTTCAGGCTTTTATTTTATTTTGAAAAATGAGCGTGAAAGATCACATTGCGTAAGTAGATAGGTGGGGGCTCTCAGAGTGAGTTTTGCACTACAGAGTAAATCAAATCAAATTTTATTTGTCACATACACATGGTTAGCAGATGTAAAAAAAAAAAAAAAAAATTCACCTTTATTTAACCAGGTAGGCTAGTTGAGAACAAGTTCTCATTTGCAACTGCGACCTGGCCAAGATAAAGCATAGCAGTGTGAGCAGACAGCACAGAGTTACACATGGAGTAAACAATTAACAAGTCAATAACACAGTAGGAAAAAAAGGGGGAGTCTATATACATTGTGTGCAAAAAGGCATGAGGTAGGCGAATAATTACAATTTTGCAGATTAACACTGGAGTGATAAATGATCAGATGGTCATGTACAGGTAGAGATATTGGTGTGCAAAAGAGCAGAAAAGTAAATAAATAAAAACAGTATGGGGATGAGGTAGGTAAAAATGGGTGGGCTATTTGCCGATAGACTATGTACAGCTGCAGCGATCGGTTAGCTGCTCAGATAGCAGATGTTTGAAGTTGGTGAGGAGATAAAGTCTCCAACTTCAGCGATTTTGCAATTCGTTCCAGTCACAGGCAGCAGAGAACTGGAACGAAAGGCGGCCAAATGAGGTGTTGGCTTTAGGGATGATCAGTGAGATACACCTGCTGGAGCGCGTGCTACGGATGGGTGTTGCCATCGTGACCAGTGAACTGAGATAAGGCGGAGCTTTACCTAGCATGGACTTGTAGATGACCTGGAGCCAGTGGGTCTGGCGACGAATATGCTTGAGGGGCCAGCCGACTAGAGCGTACAAGTCGCAGTGGTGGGTGGTATAAGGTGCTTTAGTGACAAAACGGGATGGCACTGTGATAAACTGCATCAGTTTGCTGAGTAGAGTGTTGGAAGCAATTTTGTAGATGACATCGCCGAAGTCGAGGATCGGTAGGATAGTCAGTTTTACTAGGGTAAGTTTGGCGGCGTGAGTGAAGGAGGCTTTGTTGCGGAATAGAAAGCCGACTCTTGATTTGATTTTCGATTGGAGATGTTTGATATGAGTCTGGTAGGAGAGTTTACAGTCTAGCCAGACACCTAGGTACTTATAGATGTCCACATATTCAAGGTTGGAACCATCCAGGGTGGTGATGCTGGTCAGGCGTGCGGGTGCAGGCAGCGAACGGTTGAAAAGCATGCATTTGGTTTTACTAGCGTTTAAGAGCAGTTGGAGGCCACGGAAGGAGTGTTGTATGGCATTGAAGCTCGTTTGGAGGTTAGATAGGACAGTGTCCAAGGACGGGCCGGAAGTATATAGAATGGTGTCGTCTGCGTAGAGGTGGATCAGGGAATCGCCCGCAGCAAGAGCAACATCATTGATATATACAGAAAAAGAGTCGGCCCGAGTTGAACCCTGTGGCACCCCCATAGAGACTTCCAGAGGACCGGACAGCATGCCCTCCGATTTGACACACTGAACTCTGTCTGCAAAGTAATTGGTGAACCAGGCAAGGCAGTCATCCGAAAAACCGAGGCTACTGAGTCTGCCGATAAGAATATGGTGATTGACCGAGTCGAAAGCCTTGGCAAGGTCGATGAAGACGGCTGCACAGTACTGTCTTTTATCGATGGCGGTTGTGATATCGTTTAGTACCTTGAGCGTGGCTGAGGTGCACCCGTGACCGGCTCGGAAACCAGATTGCACAGCGGAGAAGGTACGGTGGGATTCGAGATGGTCAGTGACCTGTTTGTTGACTTGGCTTTCGAAGACCTTAGATAGGCAGGGCAGGATGGATATAGGTCTGTAACAGTTTGGGTCAGGGTGTCTCCCCCTTTGAAGAGGGGATGACTGCAGCAGCTTTCCAGTCCTTGGGGATCTCAGACGATATGAAAGAGAGGTTGAACAGGCTGGTAATAGGGGTTGCGACAATGGCGGCGGATAGTTTCAGAAATAGAGGTCCAGATTGTCAAGCCCAGCTGATTTGTACGGGTCCAGGTTTTGCAGCTCTTTCAGAACATCTGCTATCTGGATTTGGGTGAAGGAGAACCTGGAGAGGCTTGGGCGAGTAGCTGCGGGGCGGAGCTGTTGGCCGAGGTTGGAGTAGCCAGGCGGAAGGCATGGCCAGCCGTTGAGAAATGCTTGTTGAAGTTTTCGATAATCATGGATTTATCGGTGGTGACCGTGTTACCTAGCCTCAGTGCAGTGGGCAGCTGGGAGGAGGTGCTCTTGTTCTCCATGGACTTCACAGTGTCCCAGAACTTTTTGGAGTTGGAGCTACAGGATGCAAACTTCTGCCTGAAGAAGCTGGCCTTAGCTTTCCTGACTGACTGCGTGTATTGGTTCCTGACTTCACAGAACAGTTGCATATCGCGGGGACTGTTCGATGCTATTGCAGTCCGCCACAGGATGTTTTTGTGCTGGTCGAGGGCAGTCAGGTCTGGAGTGAACAAAGGGCTATATCTGTTCTTAGTTCTGCATTTTTTTGAACGGAGCATGCTTATCTAAAATGGTGAGGAAGTTACTTTTAAAGAATGACCAGGCATCCTCAACTGACGGGATGAGGTCAATGTCCTTCCAGGATACCCGGGCCAGGTTGATTAGAAAGGCCTGCTCACAGAAGAGTTTTAGGGAGCATTTGACAGTGATGAGGGGTGGTCGTTTGACTGCGGCTCCGTAGCGGATACAGGCAATGAGGCAGTGATCGCTGAGATCCTGGTTGAAGACAGCGGAGGTGTATTTGGAGGGCCAGTTGGTCAGGATGACGTCTATGAGGGTGCCCTTGTTTACAGATTTAGGGTTGTACCTGGTGGGTTCCTTGATGATTTGTGTGAGATTGAGGGCATCTATCTTAGATTGTAGGACTGCCGGGGTGTTAAGCATATCCCAGTTTAGGTCACCTAACAGAACAAACTCTGAAGCTAGATGGGGGGCAATCAATTCACAAATGGTGTCCAGGGCACAGCTGGGTGCTGAGGGGGGTCGGTAGCAGGCGGCAACAGTGAGAGACTTATTTCTGGAGAGAGTCATTTTCAAGATTAGTAGTTCGAACTGTTTGGGTATGGACCTGGAAAGTATGACATTACTTTGCAGGCTATCTCTGCAGTAGACTGCAACTCCTCCCCCTTTGGCAGTTCTATCTTGACGGAAGATGTTATAGTTGGGTATGGAAATCTCAGAATTTTTGGTGGCCTTCCTGAGCCAGGATTCAGACACGGCAAGGACATCAGGGTTAGCAGAGTGTGCTAAAGCAGTGAGTAAAACAAACTTAGGGAGGAGGCTTCTGATGTTGACATGCATGAAACCAATGCTTTTTCGATCACAGAAGTCAACATATGAGGGTGCCTGGGGACATGCAGGGCCTGGGTTTACCTCCACATCACCCGCAGAACAGAGGAGGAGTAGTATGAGGGTGCGGCTAAAGGCTATCAAAACTGGTCGCCTAGAGCGTTGGGGACAGAGAATGAAAGGAGCAGATTTCTGGGCATGGTAGAATATATTCAGGGCATAATGCGCAGACAAGGGTATGATGGGGTGCGGGTACAGCGGAGGTAAGCCCAGGCACTGGGTGATGATGAGAGAGGTTGTATCTCTGGACATGCTGGTTGTAATGGGTGAGGTCACTGCATGTGTGGGAGGTGGGACAAAGGAGGTATCAGGGGTATGAAGAGTGGAACTAGGGGCTCCATTGTAAACTAAAACAATGATAACTAACCTGAACAACAGTATACAAGGCATATTGACATTTGAGAGAGACATACAGTAATCACAGGTGTTGAATTGGGAGAGCTAGCTAAAACAGTAGCTAAAACAGTAGGTGAGACAACAACAGCTAATCAGCTAGCACAACAACAGCCGGTAAAATGGCGTAGGCTAGGCAGGGAGGGTCGGATTAACTACACACAGAGCCTGAGTGCGGCTGGGGCCGACAGATAAAACATAAACAAGCAGAATGGAGTACCGTGATTAATGGACAGTCTAGCATGCATCAGCTATGTAGCCGAGTGATCAGTGTCCAGGGGGGCAGCGGTGGATGGGGCAGGGAAGCTGGACTGGCGAGTGTTATCCAGGTTAAAAAACAGTTAGCAGTGGCTAACGATGACTAAATAGCTTGTAGCTAGTTAGCTGGTTAGCTTCTGGAGGTTCTTGAGTGTGTTCTAAAAATAAAAAATAATGGCGATTCCGTATCACATTGGGTGAGGCAGGTTACCGGAAGGTATAAACTAATTAAAAATCGAAAAGAGAAAGTAAATATGGGTCCAGTGAGTGTTTGGGACACTGCGATTCAGACGGTTATCAGGCCTGTGCTAACAAGCTAACAGTTAGTAGGCCAGGGCTAAACAAGGTAGCAGTTAGCGGACCGGGGCTAAACAAGCTAGCAGTTAGCAGGCCGAATTAGCAAGCAAGGAGATAGCAAGGGCTAGAAAGTTAGTCTTTGGGGGACGTCGCGATGGGGTGAGTCTGTTTATTCCTCTTCATGCGGTGACAACGATAGACCGGTCGTGGGTCCGGATATTGTAGCCCAGGAGTATGCTTCGGTGGTAGCACGGGAGCTCTGGCCGGGCTAGCTTCAAGCTAAGTGGGTGGAAACGCTAGCCAGGAGTAATCATCCGGGGATTGCGGTTAGCTAGATAGCTAGTTGTGAAGAATCCAGCTGAAAATGTTCCGTTTGCGGTGGGAATCCGGGGATAAAAAATAATAGGTCCGTTATGCTCTGGTTAGAGTCGCGTTGTTCGAACTGGCGAGAGCTTTCCGAGCTAAAGGTTAGCTGATGACCGGTTAGCTGAAGACTGCTAGCAATGGTTTGCTGACTGATAGCTGGTAGCTAGCTGGTAGTTAGCTGGCTAGGTTCAGTTGAGGGGTTCCGGATCCAAAGTAGATATAAGTACTTTAGAAGAAAATAGCTACATTGGGTGAGGCGGGTTGAAGGAGAGTATTTAGAAGTTGAGGTTTAACAAAATGTTTTATAAGATATGCGAAGAAAAATATGTTAAAAATATTTTTTTTTTTTAATGTTAATGCGAGTGTAGCGAAATGCTTGTGCTTCTAGTTCTGACAATGCAGTAATAACCAACGAGTAATCTAACTAACAATTCAAAAAACTACTACCTTATACACACAAGTGTAAAGGGATAAAGAATATGTACATAAAGATATATGAATGAGTGATGGTACAGAGCGGCATAGGCAAGATGCAGTAGATGGTATCGAGTACAGTATATACATATGAGATGAGTATGTAAACAAAGTGACATAGTTAACCTCTTCAGTCGACCCTCTACTTTTTTGAACATTCTGTTAAAAATCGCGCAACATTTCATCGCCCTGCTACTCATGCCAGGAATATAGTATATGCATTTGCTTAGTCTGTGTGGATAGAAAACACTCAGACGTTTAAAAAACTGGTTAAATCACTGCTGTGGCTTTACCAGAACGGCATTTACATCGAAAAGCACAGGAAAAACTGATCACTGAAAATGGGGAAAATATATCCATGCGCTACTTGAACCCATTGATAAACGTGAACCACAATTAATTGACTGAGGTTGCAGTACCTACAGCTTCCACAGGGTGTCTAGAGTCTTGTCATTTCCTTCAAGTTTTTCTTGGTCAAACACATACAGGACACCGTATCTAATCCGGTCTAGGACCAGATATTTTCGTTGAGTTTCTAGCCGGACATTTTTCCAGACGGACAGCTAATGATCTTTACATCGCCTCCTGATGAATTTTATCGCTTATTAACGTTTACTAATACCTAAAGTTGCATTACAAACGTATTTCGAAGTGTTTTGTGAAAGTTTATCGTCGACTTTTTTGAATTTTAAAAAAAAAACGTTACGTTTTGAAACGATGTTTTTTCGTTTATCACACAGTCTACATATAACGATATCTAGGCTTTATATGGACCGATTTAATGAAATAAAGACCCAAATAGTGTTTATGGGACATCTAGGAGTGCCAGCAAAGAAGATGGTGAAAGGTAATGAATGTTTTCTATTTTATTGTGCGGTTTGTGTAACGCCGAAATGCTAATTATTTTGTTTACGTCCCCTGTGGGTCTTTTGGGGTGTTGCATGCTATCAGATAATAGCTTCTCATGCTTTCGCCGAAAAGCATTTTAAAATCTGACTTGTTGCCTGGATTCACAAACAGTGTAGCTTTAATTCGATACCCTGCATGTGTATTTTTAATGAACTTTTGAGTTTAACTAATACTATTAGCATTTAGCGTAGCGCATTTGCATTTCCAGAGCTCTAGTTGGGACGCAAGCGTCCCGAGTAGAAGCAACAGGTTAAAGTGGCTAGTGATACATGTATTACATAAAGATGCAGTAGATGATATAGAGTACAGTATATACGTATACATATGAGATAAATAATGTAGGGTATGTAAACATTATATTAAGTAGCATTGTTTAAAGTGGCTAGTGATACATTTTACATCAATTCCCATTATTAAAGTGGCTGGAGTTGAGTCAGTTTGTTGGCAGCAGCCACTCAATGTTAGTGGTGGCTGTTTAACAGTCTGATGGCCTTGAGATAGAAGCTGTTTTTCAGTCTCTCGGTCCCAGCTTTGATGCACCTGTACTGACCTCGCCTTCTGGATGATAGTGGGGTGAACAGGCAGTGGCTCGGGTGGTTGTTGTCCTTGATGATCTTTATGGCCTTCCTGTGACATCGGGTGGTGTAGGTGTCCTGGAGGGCAGGTAGTTTGCCCCCGGTGATGCGTTATGCAGACCTCACTACCCTCTGGAGAGCCTTACGGTTGTGGGTGGAGCAGTTGCCGTACCAGGCGGTGATACAGCCCGACAGGATGCTCTCGATTGTGCATCTGTAGAAGTTTGTGAATGCTTTTGGTGACAAGCCGAATTTCCTCAGCCTCCTGAGGTTGAAGAGGCGCTGCTGCGCCTTCCTCACGATGCTGTCTGTGTGGGTGGACCAATTCAGTTTGTCTGTGATGTGTACATCGAGGAACTTAAAACTTACTACCCTCTTCACTACTGTTCCATTGATGTGGATAGGGGGGTGTTCCCTCTGCTGTTTCCTGAAGTCCACAATCATCTCCTTAGTTTTGTTGACGTTGAGTGTGTGTCAGGGTTTACCAGAATTGGACCCAGAAGCAGACCAGGACAAGGTGAGTATAAAGATGGTGAATATTTATTAATCAATGAGAATGTGGAGGTAGATAGTTCCGGGTGGAGGAGCGGGCAGCGGAGGTGGGTTGATGGGAGTGGATAGGCAGATCCAATGGATAACAACACACTGGCGACGAGCAGACAGGGATGGGGTATGGGTTCCGGGTGAATGGCTGTAGACAAAACAAACGGCGGTAAGTTAAAGGCAAGCAAGACGTACAAAACAATAAAACAAAACAAAACAAACTCTATAAACTGGAGGCTGGTTCGTGGGCACAACATACTGTTCATGGTTAACGATCCGGCAGGGAAGGGATGTCAGGTCAGAGCTTTTGAAGGGGAGAGGTGATGATCAGGTCAGGTGTGCAGATTACTGATGGGATACAGGTGCGGGTGAACATCGATCTCCCAACAAGCTAATTCGCCCGGCAACCAGACAGGGTGCGTTCCAGGACACCGGAAACACACTCCAGGACAGAAACACAGGCAAACACAGACTCAGGAAGCGGGATTCGTGACAGGGCTCTTGAGAGGTTGAAACTGGCTCGCTAACAAACCTCCCAAACTTAACGAGCCGAGCAGTTTAACGGGCGCTGAGGACAAACGGAGATGTAATGTCCCGAGCTACCACAGTAGAGGCAGATGTTGGTCTCACGTCTACGTTGGCGCTCGTCCTTAGTTAACCCGTGCCGCCCCACTTGCATAGGTTCAGGATCTGGCGGCAGGACTCCTCCACTAATCCCGTGTGAGGGAAAATGATCAACCCGTTCTGGTCCACTTCCTGACCCGAATGGTAACCGAGTCTCAGATTGATTAGATGGACCCCACTGCTTCTCCCTCCTTCTCTCTCGGACTCTATTATCTACCCGAATAGCTAAGATGACCAAACTATCTAGGTCACTAGGCTCTGGATAGGAGATCAGCTGGTCCTGAGTTGCTCCGACAACCCCTGGTAAAAACGCTTGTAGTGATTCCTCATTCCAACCACTCTCCACAGCCAATGTCCTGAATTCTATCAAAGTCTGCCACACTGCGAGCTCCTTGGTGAAGAGAGAACAAACGTTTAACTGCGTCCTTACCTCGGACTGGATGGTCAAAAGCTTTCTCATCTGCCGTGAAACCCTGGTTTGACGTCATGCATGTGTCCCGTCGTTCCCAAACAGCTGAAGCCCATTCCAGAGCTCTACCACGCAGCAGCTCAATAACAAAAGCTATCCTAGCCTTATCTGTGGCGTAAGAGTAGGGCTGCAGATCAAAAACTAACCCACACTGTAAAAGAAATGAACGGCATCCTCCCAGATCTCCTCGTACTACTCCGATTGTCGGAACCTTTTGGCTCACGGAAGGAACCCGCTCCCGAATCGGCAGGTGATATGGGTGAAACAGGTGGTGGATGATCCGCCGGCAACCTGAGCTGATCCTGGATACTTGTTAATCTATCCGATAAGTTCCGGATTGAACCCGCTATCTTGTGTAGCGCTGTGTTGTGTTGTCCCAACATCTTCTCCTGCTGGGTAATTGTATGGCAAACGGAGTCCAGGTCCGCTGGGTTCATCACTGGCCGGATCGTTCTGTCAGGGTTTACCAGAATTGGACCCAGAAGCAGACCAGGACAAGGTGAGTATAAAGATGGTGAATATTTATTAATCAATGAGAACGTGGAGGTAGATAGTTCCGGGTGGTGGAGCGGGCAGCGGAGGTGGGTTGATGGGAGTGGATAGGCAGATCCAATGGATAACAACACACTGGCGACGAGCAGACAGGGATGGGGTATGGGTTCCGGGTGAATGGCTGTAGACAAAACAAACGGCGGTAAGTTAAAGGCAAGCAAGACGTACAAAACAATAAAACAAAACAAAACAAACTCTATAAACTGGAGGCTGGTTCGTGGGAACAACATACTGTTCATGGCTAATGATCCGGCAGGGAATGGATGTCAGGTCAGAGCTTTTGAAGGGGAGAGGTGATGATCAGGACAGGTGTGCAGATTATTGATGGGATACAGGTGAACATCGATCTCCCAACAAGCTAATTCGCCCGGCAACCAGACAGGGTGCGTTCCAGGACACCGGAAACACACTCCAGGACAGAAACACAGGCAAACACAGACTCAGGAAGCAGGATTCGTGACAGTGTGAGGTTATTTTCCTGACACCACACTCCGAGGGCCCTCACCTCCTCCCTGTAGGCCGTCTTGTCGTTGTTGGTAATCAAGCCTACCACTGTTGTGTTGTCCGCAAACTTGATGATTGAGTTGGAGGCGTGCGTGGCCACGCAGTCGTGGGTGAACAGGGAGTACAGGAGAGGGCTCAGAACGCACCCTTGTGGGGCCCCAGTGTTGAGAATCAGCGGGGTGGAGATGTTGTTACCTATCCTCACCACCTGGGGGCGGCCCGTCAGGAAGTCCAGTACCCAGTTGCACAGGGCGGGGTCGAGACCCAGAGTCTCGAGCTTGATGACGAGTTTGGAGGGTACTATGGTGTTAAATGCTGAGCTGTAGTCGATGAACAGCATTCTCACATAGGTATTCCTCTTGTCCAGATGGGTTAGGGCAGTGTGCAGTGTGGTTGAGATTGCATCGTCTGTGGACCTATTTGGGCGGTAAGCAAATTGGAGTGGGTCTACGGTGTCAGGTAGGGTGGAGGTGATATGGTCCTTGACTAGTCTCTCAAAGCACTTCATGATGACGGAAGTGAGTGCTACGGGGCGGTAGTCGTTTAGCTCAGTTACCTTAGCTTTCTTGGGAACAGGAACAATGGTGGCCCTCTTGAAACATGTGGGAACAACAGACTGGGATAGGGATTGATTGAATATGTCTGTAAACACACCAGCCAGCTGGTCTGCGCATGCTCTGAGGGCGCGGCTAGGGATGCCGTCTGGGCCTGCAGCCTTGCGAGGGTTAACACGTTTAAATGTTTTACTCACCTCGGCTGCAGTGAAGGAGTGTCCGCATGTTTTGGTTGCGGGCCATGTCAGTGGCACTGTATTGTCCTCAAAGCAGGCAAAAAAGTTATTTAGTCTGCCTGGGAGCAAGACATCCTGGTCCGTGACTGGGCTGGTTTTCTTTTTGTAATTCGTGATTGACTGTAGACCCTGCCACATACCTCTTGTGTCTGAGCCGTTGAATTGCGATTCTACTTTGTCTCTATACTGACGCTTAGCTTGTTTGATTGCCTTGCGGAGGGAATAGCTACACTGTTTGTATTCGGTCATGTTTCCGCTCACCTTGCCCTGATTAAAAGCAATGGTTCGCGCTTTCAGTTTCACGCGAATGCTGCCATCAATCCACGGTTTCTGGTTTGGGAATGTTTTAATCGTTGCTATGGGAACGACATCTTCAACACACGTTCTAATGAACTCGCTCACCAAATCAGCGTATTCGTCAATGTTGTTGTTTGACGCAATACGAAACATATCCCAGTCCACGTGATGGAAGCAGTCTTGGAGCGTGGAATCAGATGGGTCGGACCAGCGTTGAACAGACCTCAGCGCGGGAGCTTCTTGTTTTAGCTTCTGTCTGTAGTCTCCCGGTGTTATTGAAAAAATCTACACACCCGGTTGATATATTATCGAATATATATTTTTAAAACAACCTGAGGATTGAATATAAAAAACGTTTGACATGTTTCTGTGGACATTATGGAAGCTATTTGGAATTTCCGTCTGCGTTGTCGTGACCGCTCTTTCCTGTGGATTTCTGAACATAAAGCGACAAACAAACGGAGGTATTTTGGGTATAAAAATCATCTTTATGGAACAAAAGGAACATTTGTTCGGTAACTGGGAGTCTCGTGAGTGAAAACATCCGAAGATCATCAAAGGTAAACGGTTCATTTGATTGCCTTTCTGATTTTCGTGACCAAGCTTCCTGATGCTAAGTGTGCATAATGCTATGCTATGCTTTCGATAAACTTACACAAACGCTTGGATTGCTTTCGCTGTAAAGCAGAATTTCAAAATCTGAGACAACAGGTGGATTAACAAAAGGCTAAGCTGTGTTTTGCAATATTGCACTTGTGATTTCATGAATATGAATATTTTTTAGTAATATTATTTGACTGAGGCACTATGCTATTCAGCGGTTGCTGACGAAAATGATCCCGCTAACGGGATGGGTAGCGCCAAGAAGATTTATAGTACTTTTATACTGTAGTTAGGGTCAGGGATAGAGGGATAGACACTATTATAGTTAGATCACTTTTATACTGTAGTTAGGGTCAGGGATAGAGGGATAGACACTATTATAGTTAGATCACTTTTATACTGTAGTTCGTGTCAGGGATAGAGGGATGGATGACACTATTATAGTTATAGCACTTTTATACTGTAGTTAAATCAAAAACAAACTTGATTAGTCACATGCGCCGAATACAACAAGTGTAGACTTTACCGTGAAATGCTTACTTACAAGCCCTTAACCAACAGTGCAGTTCAAGAAGAGTTTAGAAAATGTTTACCAAATAAACAAAAGTAAAAAAAAAAAAAAAAGAAATAACACAATAACATAACAATAACGAGGCTATATACAGGGGGTACCGGTACCGAGTCAGTGTGTGGGGATACAGGTTAGTTGAGGTAATTTGTACATGTAGGTAGGGGTGAAGTGACTATGCATTGATAATAAACAGTGAGTAGCAGCAGTGTACAAAACAAATAGGGGTGGGGGGGTCAATGTAATAGTCCGGTGGCCATTTAATTAATTGTTCAGCAGTCTTATGGCTTGGGGGTAGAAGCTGTTAAGGAGTCTTTTGGTAATAGACTTTGCGCTCCGGTACAGCTTGCGGTGCGGTAGCAGAGAAAACAGTCTATGACTTGGGTGACAGGAGTCTCTGACAATTTTATGGGCTTTCCTCTGACACCGCCTATTATATAGGTCCTGGATTGCAGGAAAATTGGCCCCAGTGATGTACTGGGCCGTACGCACTACCCTCTGTAGCGCCTTACGGTCAGATGCTGAGCAGTTGCCATGCCAGGTGGTGATACAACTGGTCAGGATGCTCTCAATGGTGCAGCTATATAACTTTTTGAGGATCTGGGGACCCATGCCAAATCTTTTCAGTCTCCTGAGGAGGGAAAGGATTTGTCGTCCCCTCTTCATGACTTCATCCCACCTCCCACACACGCGGTGACCTCACCCATTATAACCAGCTTATCCAGAGATACAACCTCTCTTAACATCACTCAGTGCCTGGGCTTACTCCGCTGTACCCGCACCCCACCATACACCTGTCTGCACATTATGCCCTGAATATATTCTGCCACACCCAGAAATCTGCTCCTTTTATTCTTTGTCCCCAACACTCTAGGCGAGCAGTTTTGATAGCCTTTAGCCGTACCCTCATCCTACTCCTCCTCTGTTCCTCGAGTGATGTGGTGATAAACCCAGGCCCTGAGTATCCCCAGGCACCCTCATTTGTTGACTTCTTTGATCGAAAAAGCCTTGGTTTCATGCATGTCAACATCAGAAGCCTCCTCCCCAAGTTTGATTTACTCACTGCTTTAGCACACTCCGCCAACCCTGATGTCCTTGCCGTGTCTGAATCCTGGCTTAGGAAGGCCACCAAAAATTGTGAGATTTCCATACCCAACTACAACATTTTCCGTCAAGATAGAACTGCCAAAGGGGGAGGAGTTGCAATCTACTGCCGAGATAGCCTGCAAAGTTCTGTCAAAGTTCTGTCATATATCCAGGTCTATACCCAAACAGTTTGTAGGAATCCACCAGGTACAACCCTAAATCCGTAAACATGGGCACCCACATAGACATTATCCTGACCAACTTGCCCTCCAATTACACCTCCGCTGTTTTCAATCTGGATCTCAGCATTTCTCAACGGCTGGCCATGCCTTCCTCCTGGCTATTCCAAACTCGGCCAACAGCTCCGCTCCACCCGCAGCTACTCGCCCAAGCCTCCGCAGCTTCTCCTTCACCCAAATCCAGACAGAAGATGTTCTGAAAGAGCTGCAAAACCTGGACCAGTACAAATAACCTGGGCTAGACAATCTGGACCCTCTCTTTCTAAAACTATCCGCCGCCATTGTTGCAACCCCTATAACCAGCCTGGTCAACCTCTCTTTCGTATCGTCTGAGATCCCTAAAGATTGGAAAGCTGCCACGGTCATCCCCCTCTTCAAATGGGGTGACACCCTAGATCCAAATTGTTACAGACCTATATCCATCCTGCCCTGCCTATCTAAAGTCTCCAAAAGACAAGTTAATAAACATATCACTGACCATTTTGAATCCCACCGTACCTTCTCCGCTGTGCAATCTGGCTTCCGAGCCGGTCACGGGTGCACCTCAGCCACGCTCAAGGTACTAAACGATATCATAACCGCCATCGATAAAAGACAGTACTGTGCAGCCGTCTTCATCGACCTGGCCAAGGCTTTTGACTCTGTCAATCACCGTATTCTTATTTGCAGACTCAATAGCCTTGGTTTTTCTAATGACTGCCTCGCCTGGTTCACCAACTACTTTGCAGACAGAGTTCAGCGTGTCAAATCGGAGGGCATGTTGTCCGGACCTCTGGCAGTCTCTATGGGGTTACCACAGGGTTAGATTCTCGGGACGACTCTTTTCTCTGTATATATCAATGATGTCGCTAATGCAGCGGGCGATTCCTTGATCCACCTCTACGCAGACGACACCATTCTGTATACTTCTGGCCCTTCCTTGGACACTGTGCTAACTAACCTCCAAATGAGCTTCAATGCCATACAACAGTCCTTCCATGGCCTCCAACTGCTCTTGAACGCTAGTAAAACCAAAGGCATGCTTTTCAACCATTCGCTGCCCGCACCCGCCCGCCCGACTAGCATCACCACCCTGGACGGTCCCGACCTAGAATATGTGGACAACTATAAATACCTAGGTGTCTGGCTAGACTGTAAACTCTCCTTCCAGACTCATATTAAACATCTCCAATTCAAAATTAAATCTAGAATCAGCTTTCTATTTCACAACAAAGCCTCCTTCACTCACGCCGCCAAACTTACCCAAGCAAAACTGACTATTGTTACGTGTAAATGAGTGAAGAGGTGTGGAGTCAGGCGCAGAGAGCAAAGGATGTGGGAAAAACAACACGCTTTAATGTCCTGGAAACATAACATGTACAAAAGTGGAAACACAAATGAACAGAAATATAAACGGACAGCGTGAAACCCAAATGCCAACAAAATACACTCAAACAAAGAAACAGGAGAACAAGCCCGCACGAAACAGAAGCGGGCTGAACAGACTATATATAACCCTATCCTAACAACCAAACAAGAAACAGGTGATACCAATTAGACAGAACTAAACGAACACAGAACAACGGATCAGCGATAGCTAGTAGACCGGCGGCAACGACCGCCCCAGCGCCACCCGAACAAGAAGGGGAGTCACCTTCGGTAATATTCGTGACAATACCCCCCCTCCTGACGCGCAGCTCCCGCAGCGCGCGACGCCGGCCTCGGGGGCGACCCGGGGGCCGAGGCGCTGGGCGATCCCGGACGGAGGCGATGGAATTCACTCAACATAAATGGGTCTAGAATATCCCTCACCGGGACCCAGCACCTCTCCTCCGGACCGTACCCCTCCCAGTCAACGAGGTACTGCAAAGCCTCTCACCCGGCATCTCGAGTCCAGAATAGCTCGTATCTTGTACGCCGGGGACCCCTCGATGTACAGGGGGGCGGAGGAACCTCCGGAACCTCATCTTCCTGCATAGGACCAGCTACCACCGGCCTGAGAAGAGACACATGAAATGAGGGGTTAATACGATATCGAAGGAAGTAATAATCGATAACAAACCTCATTTATTCTCCTCAGGACTTTAAATGGCCCTATACACTGCGGACCCAGCTTCCGGCAGGGCAAGCGGAGAGGCAGGTTTCGGGTCGAGAGCCAGACCCTGTCCCCAGGTGCAAACACTGGGCCTCACTGCGGTGACGGTCAGCGCTCTTCTTCTGCCTTATACCGCTTGGCGTAATGACTCTTGGACCGCCTCCAGGTCTCCTTGAGCGCTGTACCTCCTCCACCGCAGGAGCCTCAGTCTGGCTCTGATGCCACGGTGCCAGGACTGGCTGGTACCCCAACACGCACTCAAATGGTGACATGTTGGTAGAGGAGTGGCTTAGTGAGTTCTGGGCTATTTCTGCCCAGGGAATATATCTTGCCCACTCCCTGGCCGGTCATGGCAATACGACCGCAGAAACCTACCCACCTCCTGGTTAACTCTCTCCACCTGACCATTACTCTCCGGGTGATACCCTGAGGTCAGGCTGACCGAGACCCCCAGACGTTCCATAAATGCCCTCCAAACACGGGAGATAAATTGGGGGCCCGATTAGAAACTATATCCTCGGGCACCCGTAGTGCCGGAAGACATGGGTGAAAAGAGCTTCCGCAGTCTGTAGGGCGGTAGGGAGACCGGGCAATGGGATAAGACGGCAGGACTTAGAGAACCGATCCCACGACCAGGATTGTAGTGTTACCTGAGAGGGGGGAGGTCAGTAAGAAAATCTACCGAAAGATGGGTCCACGGCCGTTGTGGAACGGAAGAGGTTGTAATTTACCTCTTGGCAGGTGTCTAGGAGCCTTACTCTGGGCGCACACCGAACAGGAGGAAACATAGAATCGCACATCCCTCCTCAAAGTGGGCCACCAGTACTTCCTCTCAAGACCTCGCACTGTCCTATAAATACCTGGGTGACCCGCCGAGGGTAGACAATGAAGCCCATCGAATCAATTGATCACGGACAGCCAGCGGCACGTACCTACGACCCTCCCGGACACTGTGGAGGCGCAGGTTCCCCTATGCGCCCGCTCGATGTCTGCGTCCACATCCCATACTACTGGTGCCACCAGCTTAGCTGCCGGAATGATGGGAGTAGGATCGATGGACCTGTCCTCAGTGTCATAGAGTCTTGACAGCGCGTCAGCCTTAGTGTTGAGGGGAACCTGGTCTATACGAGATAGTGAAACGAAATCTGGTGAAAAACATGGCCCACCTTGCCTGACGAGGGATTCATTCTCCCTAGCTGATCGGATATACTCCAGGTTACGATGGTCAGTCCAGATAAGGAAAGGGTGCTTAGCCCCCTCAAGCCAGTGTCTCCACACCTTCAGGGCCTCAACCATAGCCAACAACTCCCTATCCCCACATCATAATTCCGCTCCCGCTGGCCCGAGTTTCTTTGAAAAAAAGGCACAGGGGCGGAGTTTGGAGGCACACCCGAACGCTGTGAGAGCACCGCTCCAACCCCAGCCTCGGATGCGTCCACCTCTACTATAAACGCCAAAGAAGGGTCCGGATGTGCCAACACCGGCACCTCAGTAAACATCGCCTTCAACTTATGAAAAGCTCCGTTCGCCTCTGCTGACCACTGCAAACGTGCCGGCCCCCCCTTCAGCAGTGAGGTAATAGGGGCAGCTACCTGACCAAAACCCCGGATAAACCTCCGGTAGTAATTGGCAAATCCCAAAAACCGCTGCACCTCCTTTACCGTGGTCGGAGTCGGCCAATTACGCACGGCCTTTATGCGGTCACCCTCCATTACCAAACCAGAGCTGGAAATGCGATAACCCAGGAAGGAAACTGATTGTTTGGAAAACTCACATTTCTCCTCCTTCACATACAGGTCATTCTCCAGCAGTCGTCTAAGAACCTTGCACACGAGATACATGCTCAGTGCGTGTAGCGGAGTAGATCAAAATATCGTCAATATACACCACTACACCCTGTCCGTGCAGGTCTCTGAGTATTTCATCCACAAAGGATTGAAATATAGCTGGAGCATTCTTTAAACCGTATGGCATGACGAGGTACTCATAATGGCCCAACGTAGTGCTAAATGCAGTTTTCCACTCACCTCCCTCCCGAATACGCACCAAATTATAAGCACTCCTGAGATCCAGTTTAGTGAAGAACTGCGCTCCGTGAAATGATTCCACTGCTGTAGCAATGAGAGGTAGTGGGTAACTAAAACCCACTGTGATGGAATTTAGACCTCTATAATCAATACACGGACGTAACCCACCATCTTTTTTCTTCACAAAAAAGAAACTCGAAGAGACAGGTGACATGGAGGGCTGAATGTACCCCTGTCCCAGAGCCTCGGTGATATAAGTTTCCATAGCCACCTTCTCCTCCTGGGACAAAGGATACACATGACTCCTGGGGAGTGCAGCGTTACCCTGGAGATTTATCACGCAATCCCCCTGCCTATGGGGTGGTAATTGGGTCGCTTTCTTTTTACTGAAAACGATAGCCAAATCGTCATACTCAGCTGGAATGCGCACGGTGGAAACCTGGTCTGGACTCTCCACCGTTGTCGCACCTATGGAAACCCCTACACACCTGCCTGAACACTCATCAGACCACCCTGTAGAGTTCCCTGTTTCACGAAATCGTAGGATTATGAATAGCTAGCCAGGGAATCCCCAGAACAAATGGAAATGCAGGTGAATCGATAAGGAACAAACTAATTCGCTCCTTGTGATTCCCCTGCGTAATCATCTCCAACGAAATTGTGGCTTTCTTTACCAGCCCTGACCCTAATGGTCGACTATCTAAAGAGTGCACGGGAAAAGGGGGGTCTACTTTTACTAACGGAATCCTCAACCTCTGAGCGAGTCCGCGATCTATAAAGTTTCCAGCTGCGCCTGAATCTACCAGTGCCTTATGCTGGAGAGAAGGAGAATAATTAAGGAAACAAATTAATAGGAACATGTGACCAACAGGAAACTCTGGGAGAGTGTGGTGCTTACTCACCTGGGGTGACCGATGAGTGTTCTGCCTGCCCTCACGATTCGCAGATGAATTCCTCCAGCACCGACCAGACGTGTGCCCTCTCCGGCCACAACTGGTACAGGAGGAGCTTCCTCCTCCGATCTCCCTTGACGCAGTCCCTCCTAGCTCCATCGGGATAGGGGCAGGATGATCAGGAGGTAGAACTGACAGGACCCTTTCGGAACGTCCACGAGCAGCTAGCAGATGGTCCAACCGGATCGACAGGTATATCAGTCCATCCAGGCTAAGCGTAGTATCCCGACAGGCCAGCTCCCTACGGACGTCCTCTCTCAGGCTACACCTGTAATGGTCTATCAGGGCCCTGTCTTTCCAGCCTGCTCCCGCAGCCAAGGTCCCGAACTCCAGCGCGAAGTCCTGCGCTCTTCCCCCTGTCTAAGATGGAACAATCTCTCACCCGCCGCTCGACCTTCTGGAGGGTGATGGAACACGGCCCTGAAACGGCGGATGAACTCCGGGTAGTTGTCCTTCGCTGAGTCGGGCCCGTTCCAGACCGCATTAGCCCACTCCAGGGCTCTACCGGTCAGGCAGGTGATGAGGACCCCTACTCTCTCCTCCTCCGAGGGGGCCGGCCCGAACGGTGGCCAGGTAGAGGTCTAATTGCAGCAGGAATCCCTGGCACCCCGTCGCTGCTCCATCGTAATTCCTCGGAGGCGTCATGTGCAGAGCGCTGGAACCGGATCCAGATGGGGGAGATGGTAGAGTTGCTGGTAGGAGGGTCGGTGGGGTAGTAGTAGGGAAACCATTCCTCTCCCAACGATCCATCCTCTCCATCATTTGATCCATCGCTGATCCTAGGCGATGGAGGATGGACGTGTGATGTTGAACTCGCTCTTCCATAGTGGGAAGAGGAGTGGTCGCTGCTCCTGCTGACTCCATAGAAGGTGCGGGCTTCTGTTACGTGTAAATGAGTGAAGAGGTGTGGAGTCAGGCGCAGAGAGCAAAGGATGTGGGAAAAACAACACGCTTTAATGTCCTGGAAACATAACATGTACAAAAGTGGAAACACAAATGAACAGAAATATAAACGGACAGCGTGAAACCCAAATGCCAACAAAATACACTCAAACAAAGAAACAGGAGAACAAGCCCGCACGAAACAGAAGCGGGCTGAACAGACTATATATAACCCTATCCTAACAACCAAACAAGAAACAGGTGATACCAATTAGACAGAACTAAACGAACACAGAACAACGGATCAGCGATAGCTAGTAGACCGGCGACGACGACCGCCGAGCGCCACCCGAACAAGAAGGGGAGTCACCTTCGGTAATATTCGTGACAACTATCCTACCGATCCTCGACTTCAGCAATGTCATCTACAAAATAGCTTCCAGTACTCTACTCAGCAAACTGGATGCAGTCTATCACAGTGCCATCCGTTTTGTTACCAAATCACCTTATACCACCCACCACTGCGACCTGTATGCTCTAGTCGGCTGGTGTTGGTAAAATTATAATTAAATGACTGAACAAATCATTTTAAATGGAACTGTAACTAAGTAAAACTTATACTCTGTTATTGTATCTGATTAACAATATGAGTTCATAAGAAGGGATTGTGTGACACGGACAAGGAGTAATTAAAGTTAATGAACACCATTCAAACTAGGAAGAAACGAATGGGTTGGAAACTGTATAAACACATAAGGTTGTTAACCTAGCGTTGAACCTACAGAAACTTAGCTCTGGGGTATTTAGATAAGACAGTGAGTGCATACCTAGGTTTTCTGTTAATTAGAACTGTCAGCTCAGTGGTGATTGATAATGTTGAGGGGTCAAAAGTTACCTGGGAGTGTGTTAGTAAGTTAGAATGAACTTTTCACCTCACTTTGTCCCGGTCGAGAGGAGGGGATTCTGTTAAAGCAATGAAATGACGCCATGATCTGTATATAAACTGTTGCTCATGGTTAAGTGTCAGCGCTCCGAGAATAAATTCTGTTACCTATTATTGAAAGACTGGTCTGCGTCTATTTTATGCAAACAAGAATATTATAAATTCTCATAAAATAGATTAAGGGTTTTCAATTGATGAAAGCACATTGGCATAATGAAATTACAGTAACAGCTGGCCCTCGCTACATATTCATCGCCAGACCCACTGGTGCCAGGTTATCTATAAGTCTATACTGTTTTTTTCTTTTCTCTGCTCTTTTGCACACCAGTATCTCTACTTGCAGGTCGTCATCTGCTCATTTATCACTCCAGTGTTAATCTGCTAAATTGTAATTATTCGCTCCTATGGCCTATTTATTGCCTACCTCCTCATGCCTTTTGAGCACACTGTATATAAACTTTCTTTTTTCTACTGTGTCATTGACTTGTTTTTTGTGTTATTGGCTTGTTTATTGTTTACTCCATGTGTAACTCTGTGTTGTTGTCTGTGTCACTGCTTTTCTTTATCTTGGCCAGGTCGCAGTTGCAAATGAGAACTTGTTCTCAACTAGCCTACCTGGTTAAATAAAGGTGAAATAAAAATGTTAAAAATAATACTGTCTTGGTGTGTTTGTGTAACAGATGTATATCGTACTCTCCTTGCATTGTGTTTTCTCCAAGACAAATCAGTGGTCCCAGTTGAGCATCATTTAAATGGGAAACAGCACATTAGTTGTGCAGGGCTTAACGATATTGATGGCTGTCGATGGCAAAATCTCTTGCATCACATTTTCATACTGGGGTGAATAAAATACAAAAATACAATACAAAATATAACATGTGTAAATACCTGTTGTTAAATGGGAAACAGCACATTAGTTGTGCAGGGATTAATGTTATTGATGGCTGTAGATGGCAAAATCTGTAGCATGAAGACAACTGTGTTAGCAGTGGGCTTATGTGACCATTACATCGGTGTATGCTAGCTAACACACTTATTTACATCAATCATATGCCAAAGCACATCCCAGAAAGCCCCTCAATCCCTAACAAGTACCATATACCCACACGTATAAATCAGTAACGTACAGCAAACTTGTACACATTGTAAAATTGAAAATTGAAAACAGTATTCAGAACGTGACCTACCCCTTGCATCACATTTTCATACTGGGAAGAACTGACGTTCGCGATCTCCCCCTATCTGCAAGCGGGGCCAATGTCATCAGAGTTGAACTAACCAATAAGAATGCTTGAACATTAAATACACATGTCTTTACAGGCAAGTGGAAACATAACCAACCCTGTTACATTTGGACCATGATAGATCATTGGTGATGTGGACACCAAGGAACTTGAAAAACTCTCGACCCGCTCCACTACAGCCCAGTTGATGTTAATGGGGGACTGTTCGGCCCGCCTGTTCGTGTAGTCCACGATCAGCTCCTTTATCTTGCTCACATTGAGGGAGAGGT
The DNA here is from genome assembly GCF_034236695.1 of Oncorhynchus nerka. Lineage (NCBI taxonomy): Eukaryota > Metazoa > Chordata > Actinopteri > Salmoniformes > Salmonidae > Oncorhynchus > Oncorhynchus nerka. Next base: position 85,178,914 of record NC_088402.1, read on the forward strand.
TGTTGTCCTGGCACCACACTTCCAGTTCTCTGACCTCCTCCCTATAGGCTGTCTCATTGTTGTCGGTGATCACGCCTACCATTGTTGTGTCGTCAGCAAACTTAATGATGGTGTTGGAGTTGTGTTTGGCCACGCAGTCATGGGTGAACAGGGAGTACAGGAGACGACTAAGTACACACCTCTGAGGGCCCCCAGTGTTGAGGATCAGCGTGGCAGCCGTTTTGTTGCCTACCCTTACCACCTGGGGCGGCCCGTCAGGAAGTCCAGGATCCAGTTGCAGAGGGAAGTGTTTAGTCCCAGGGTCCTTAGCTTAATTATGAGCTTCGAGGGCACTATGGTGTTACACTCTGAGCTGTAGTCAATGAACAGCATTCTCACATAGGTGTTCCTTTTGTCCAGGTGGGAATGGGCAGTGTGGAGGGCGTTTGAGATTGTGTCATCTGTGGATCTGTTGGGGCGGTATGCGAATTGGAGTGGGTCTAGGTTATCCGGGATGATGCTGTTAATGTGAGCCATGACCAGCCTTTCAGAGCACTTCATGGCTACCGATGTGAGTGCTATGGGGTGGTAATCAGTTAGGCAGGTTACCTTTGCTTCCTTGTCCACAGGGACTATGGTGGTCTGATTGAAACATGTAGATATTACAGACTCGGTCAGGGAGAGGTTGAAAATGTCAGCAAAGACACTTGCCAGTTGGTCCGTGCCTTCCACAGTATTCAATCTTAATCCTGTATTGATGATTTGCTTGTTTGACGGTTCGTCTGAGTGCATAGCGGGATTTCTTGTAGGAGTCCGGATTAGTCTCCCGCTCCTTGAAAAGAGCAGCAGCTCTAGCCTTTAGCTCGAGGCAGATGTTGCCTGTATGTACGTACAGTCACTGTGGTCAACGATGCACTTATTGATGAAGCCGATGACTGAGGTAGTATACTCCTCAATGCCATTGGTTGAACCCCGGAACATATTCCAGTCTGTGCTAGCAAAACAGTCCTGTAGCGTAGCGTCCGCGTCATCTGACCACTTCCGACCACAGCTCCTGTGTGCTGGTAAGGGCATAGAAGACAGACAGGTAGGATTTCAGTTGAGGTGGTTTAATAATGCTGAAGATGCACAGGCATGGAACAGCACGGAACAGTGTATGTAGTATGGATGGGCTAAGGCACTTAGTGGTCTAGCAACTTGCTTCAACCAAAGTGTGTGTGTGTGTGTGTGTGTGTGTGTGTGTGTGTGTGTGTGTGTGTGTGTGTGTGTGTGTGTGTGTGTGTGTGTGTGTGTGTGTGTGTGTGTGTGTGTGTGTGTGTGTGTGTGTGTGTGTGTGTGTGTGTGTGTGTGTGTGTGTGTGTGTGTGTGTGTGTGTGTGTGTGTGTGTGTATCAACAAGGACGCACACGTGCCTTGGCTAACACAATGAAAGCACAAGGATGGCTGGAACTTTCTCTCACTTGACTTCTCTCGTGCTGATCTTCTTCTCTGAGATGGAAATCGCCCAGCATGCTCTGCTCCACTTTATCGGTGGGCGGAGCTACAGATCTGATATGATGAACTAACATTACTGATATGATTAACTACAAGTACGTCACAGCTTCTTGTATAGAGTTATTATTAGCCTACTAGTTCTGTCAATTTTACTGAAACCTCGTAGAAAAAACATGGAGGAGAAAAGTACATTTCACTAACATTTATTGACTGAATTTTCAGATAACATGTTATCTTGGGTTTGGTGTCTCATCTTTAAATGCAATGTATGCTGATGGTGGTGATTTATTTATTCTATATTTGCAGATACATTTTATACTTCTAAACATTGAGCCCTGTTCCACATATGATCCATCTATAAAATAGGTGATAGAGATTGCAGAATGTGTTGGCCTGGTAAGGACCTTGTGTATTTTTATGAGGGGTCGATTACAGGGCCGGCCCGCTTGTTAGGCAAAATTATGCAGCAGCCTATGTTGGCATATTGACGAGGGGGCATATTGCAAGGAGGCATGAGGACTGCAGATGTGGCCAGGGTAATAAATTGCAATGTCTATACTGTGAGACGCCTAAAACAGTGCTACAGGGAGACAGGACGGACAGCTGATTGTCCTCGTAGTGGCAGACCACGTGTAACAACACCTGCACCGGATTGGTACATCCGAACATCACACCTGCGGGACAGGTACAGGATGGCAACAACAACTGCCCGAGTTACAACAGGAACGCACAATCCCTCCATCAGTGCTCAGACTGTGCAGTTTCTGAGCTAAACGGACCAATATGCACCTCCAACAACACATAAAATCTCACAAAATTCTGCACAAAAACAATGACAATTTTCTCTCAACCAGTGGCATATGGGCTTTTTAGGTGAGCGCTGATGCCACCCTGGTATACAGAAAATACCTGAGCTCTGAAGCTGATGGCTTTCACTTCAGCAGTAATACATTCATGAACTTCTTTGAGGAAAAGATCATGATCATGAGAAAGCAAATATGCGTATCCCTCCAAAGCTCAGTTGTCCTGAGTCTGCACATCTCTGCCAGGACCTAGGATCAAGGGAGACACTCAAGTGTTTTAGTACTATATCTCTTGACATAATGATGAAAATAATCATGGCCTCTAAACCTTCAAGCTGCATACTGGACCCTATTCCAACTAAACTACTGAAAGAGCTGCTTCCTGTGCTTGGCCCTCCTATGTTGAACATAATAAATGGCTCTCTATCCACAGGATGTGTACCAAACTCACTAAAAGTGGCAGTAATAAAGCTTCACTTGAAAGAGCCAAACCTTGACCCAGAAAATATAATAAACTATCAGCCTATATTGAATCTCCCATTCCTCTCAAACATTTTAGAAAAAGCTGTTGTGCAGCAACTCACTGCCTTCCTGAAGACAAACAATGTATACGAAATGCTTCAGTCTGGTTTTAGACCCCATCCTAGCACTGAGACTGCACTTGTGAAAGTGGTAAATTACCTTTTAACGGTATCAGACCGAGGCTCTGTATCTGTCCTCGTGCTCCTAGACCTTAATGCGGCTTTTGATACCATCGATCACCACATTCTTTTGGAGAGATTGGAAACCCAAATTGGTCTACACGGACAAGTTCTGGCCTGGTTCAGATCTTATCTGTCCGAAAGATATCAGTTTGTCTCTGTGGATGGTTTGTCCTCTGACAAATCAACTGAACATGTCAGTGTTCCTCAAGGTTCCATTTTAGGACCACTATTGTTTTCACTATATATTTTACCTCTTGGGGATGTCATTCGAAAACATAATGTTAACTTTCACTGCTATGCGGATGACACACAGCTGTACATTTCGACGACTCCTTGATGTCCCCAGTCCACCTGGTCGTGCTGCTGCTCCAGTTTCAACTGTTCTGCCTGCGGCTATGGAACCCTGACCTATTCACTGGACGTGCTACCTGTCCCAGACCTGCTGTTTTCAACTCTCTAGAGAGAGCGGGAGAGGTAGAGACACTCTGAATGATCGGCTATGAAAGCCAACTGACATTTACTCCTGAGGTGCTGACCTGTTGCATCCTCGACAACCACTGTGATTATTATTATTTGACCATGCTGGTCATCTATGAACATTTGAACATCTTGGCCATGTTCTGTTATAATCTCCACCCGTCCCAGCCAGAAGAGGACTGGCCACCCCTCATAGCCTGGTTCCTCTCTAGGTTTCTTCCTAGGGTCTGGCCTTTCTAGGGAGATTTTCCTAGCCACCGTCCTTCTACACCTGCATTGCTTGCTGTTTGGGGTTTTAGGCTGGGTTTCTGTACAGCACTTTTAGATATCAGCTGATGTAAGAAGAGCTTTATAAATACATTTGATTGTATTTGATTGATCTCTCAGCCAAATGACATAATTAGAATACAGGAACAAGCTGGGCACTATGAGCAATCCATGTGGCACCAAAGGGGGCCAACCAAAGATGGCAAGAGACTATGGATATCAGATGAAGGAACCATAACAGCACCCACTATGTTGCTTAATTGATGTGCATGGTTTTGACCATTGCACAAGTGGGAAGTGATAGTTTTTTATTTTTTATTTAAAAAAACAAGGATACTGGTCACCATATCTACAGGCAACGGTAGATAATGCACTAATGAGATGTGAAGTACGACAAGGGATAACCACACCCATAGGCCACATACTGGTCCCAGAAGGACCATTCCGGCATTTAGTAATAGACTAAGTGGATATGATAAAGAAGGTAAATGGTAAAAGATACATGTTGGTTATAATAGATTGATTTAGCAGATGGGTAGAAGCAGTACCATCAGCAGATTAGGGATCAGGAACAGTCATAAAAAATTTAACCAGAGAAGTAATACCCAGAATCAATGGAACCCTCAAGGCTTAACTAAATCAAATCTGTGCTAGCGCAAAGCTTAATTGGGTGGATGCACTAACACTTTCTCTAATGAGTTACCGCATGCAAACTAACAGAAATACATATCTAACCCTGCATGAAATGCTTACAGGTCGACCCATGCCAGTGCCGGCCCTATAAAGGTCCCTCATTAGAGCGATTAGAAATGAAGTTAAAAGCATACAGTGGGGCAAAAAAGTATTTAGTCAGCCACCAATTGTGCAAGTTCTCCCACTTAAAAAGATGAGAGAGGCCTGTAATTTTCATCATAGGTACACTTCAACTATGACAGACAAAATGAGGAGGAAAAAAATCCTGAAAATCACATTGTAGGATTTTTAATGAATTTATTTGCAAATTATGGTGGAAAATAAGTATTTGGTCACCTACAAAAAAGCAAGATTTCTGGCTCTCACAGACCTGTAACTTCTTCTTTAAGAGGCTCCTCTGTCCTCCACTCGTTACCTGTATTAATGGCACCTGTTTCAACTTGTTATCAGTATAAAAGACACCTGTCCACAACCTCAAACAGTCACACTCCAAACTCCACTATGGCCAAGACCAAGGAGCCATCAAAGGACACCAGAAACAAAATTGTAGACCTGCACCAGGCTGGGAAGACTGAATCTGCAATAGGTAAGCGGCTTGGTTTGAAGAAATCAACTGTGGGAGCAATTATTAGGAAATGGAAGACATACAAGACCACTGATAATCTCCCTCGATCTGGGGCTCCACACAAGATCTCACCCCGTGGGGTCAAAATGATCACAAGAACGGTGAGCAAAAATCCCAGAACCACACGGGGGGACCTAGTGAATGACCTGCAGAGAGCTGGGACCAAAGTAACAAAGCCTACCATCAGTAACACACTATGCCGCCAGGGACTCAAATCCTGCAGTGCCATACGTGTCCCCCTGCTTAAGCCAGTACATGTCCAGGCCCGTCTGAAGTTTGCTAGAGAGCATTTGGATGATCCAGAAGAAGATTGGGAGAATGTCATATGGTCAGATTAAACCAAAATAGAACTTTTTGGTAAAAACTCAACTCGTCGTGTTTGGAGGACAAAGAATGCTGAGTTGCATCCAAAGAACACCATACCTACTGTGAAGCATGGGGGTGGAAACATCATGCTTTGGGGCTGTTTTTCTGCAAAGGGACCAGGACGACTGATCCGTGTAAAGGAAAGAATGAATGGGCCCATGCATCGTGCGATTTTGAGTGAAAACCTCCTTCCATCATCAAGGGCATTGAAGATGAAACGTGGCTGGGTCTTTCAGCATGACAATGATCCCAAACACACCGCCTGGGCAACGAAGGAGTGGCTTCGTAAGAAGCATTTCAAGGTCCTGGAGTGGCCTAGCCAGTCTCCAGATCTCAACCCCATAGAAAATCTTTGGAGGGAGTTGAAAGTCCGTGTTGCCCAGCAACAGCCCATAAACATCACTGCTCTAGAGGAGATCTGCATGGAGGAATGGGCCAAAATACCAGCAACAGTGTGTGAAAACCTTGTGAAGACTCACAGAAAATGTTTGACCTCTGTCATTGCCAACAAAGGGTATATAACAAAGTATTGAGATAAACTTTTGTTATTGACCAAATACTTATTTTCCACCATAATTTGCAAATAAATTTATTTAAAATCTTACAAAGTGATTTTCTGGAAGAAAAAAAATCTCATTTTGTCTGTCATAGTTGAAGTGTACCTATGATGAAAATTACAGGCCTCTCTCATCTTATTAAGTGGGAGAACTTGCACTGAAAGCGCAAACCACTGCTTTTAACCAGGGCAAGGTGACCGGAAACATGACCGAATACAAACAGTGTAGCTATTCCCTCCGCAAGGCAATCAAACAAGCTAAGCGTCAGTAGAGACAAAGTAGAGTTGCAATTCAATTGCTCAGACACGAGGTATGTGGCAGGGTCTACAGTCAATCACGGATTACAAAGAAAACCAGCCCCGTCGCAGACCAGGATGTTTTGCTCCCAGACAGACTAATTAACTTTTTTGCCCGTACAGTGCCACTGACACGGCCCGCTACCAAAACATGCGGACTCTCCTTCACTGCAACCGACGTGAGTAAAACATTTAAACGTGTTAACCATCGCAAGGCTGCAGGCCCAGACGGCATCCCCAGCCGCGTCCTCAGAGCATGCGCAGACCAGCTGGCTGATGTGTTTACGGACATATTCAATCAATCCTTATCCCAGTCTGCTGTTCCCACATTCTTCAAGAGGGCCACCATTGTTCCTGTTCCCAAGAAAGCTAAGGTAACTGAGCTAAACTAAGGTAACTGAGCTAAACGACTATCGCCCCGTAGCACTCACTTCCGTCATCATGAAGTGCTTTGAGAGACTGAGCCCTCTCCTTTACTCCCTGTTCACCCACGACTGCGTGGCCATGCACGCCTCCAACTCAATCATCAAGTTTGAGGACGACACTACAGTGGTAGGCTTGATTACCAACAACGACGAGTCGGCCTACAGGGAGGAGGTGAGGGCCCTCGGAGTGTGGTGTCAGGAAAATAACCTCACACTCAACGTCAACAAAACAAACTAGATGATTGTGGACTTCAGGAAACAGCAGAGGGAGTACCCCCCTATCCACATCGACGGGACAGTAGTGGAGAGGGTAGTAAGTTTTAAGTTCCTCTGCGTACACATCACGGACAAACTGAATTGGTCCACCTACACAGACAGCATTGTGAAGAAGGCACAGCAGCGCTTCTTGGGAACAGGAAATTTGGCCACCAAAAGCCTGGTACGGCAACTGCTCCGCCCACAACCGTAAGGCTCTCCAGAGGGTAGTGAGGTCTGCATAACGCATCACCGGGGGCAAACTACCTGCCCTCCAGGACACCTATACTACCCGATGTCACAGGAAGGCCATAAAGATCATCAAGGACATCAACCACCCGAGCCACTGCCTGTTCACCCCGCTATCATCCAGAAGGCGAGGTCAGTACAGGTGCATCAAAGCAGGGACAGAGAGACTGAAAAACAGCTTCTATCTCAAGGCCATCAGACTGTTAAACAGCCACCACTAACATTGAGTGGCTGCTGCCAACATACTGACTCAACTCCAGCCACTTTAATAATGGAAATTGATGGGAATTGATGTAAAAATGTATCAGTAGCCACTTTAAACAATGCCACTTAATATAATGTTTACATACCCTACATTACTCATCTCATATATATATGTATATACTGTACTCTATATCATCTACTGCATCTTGCCATCTTTATGTAATACATGTATCACTAGCCACTTTAAACAAAGCCACTTTATGGTTATTTTCCCTACATTACTCATCTCATATGTATATACTGTACTCTATACCATCTACTGCATCTTGCCTATGCCGTTCTACCATCACTCATTCATATATCTTTATGTACATATTCTTTATTCCTTTACACTTGTGTGTATAAGGTAGTAGTTGTGAAATTGTTAGGTTAGATTACTCGTTGGTTATTACTGCATTGTCGGAACTAGAAGCACAAGCATTTCACTACAGTCGCATTAACATCTGCTAACCATGTGTATGTGGAAAATAAAAATTGATTTGATTTGATGTATGCGGGTATTTGTACTTACAACCAGCAATACCAAGAAAGGCCAGTAGGTGGCAATGGTACTGTACACTGTATGGGTGCAGTTTCCGTAAATACAATGATCGTGGTGTGATCTCGTCTAAAATAATCTCCATTGAGAACCATCACAATGCTGGTGTCCGTATTGAATTGACCTTTTAATTGAACTTTTTCTGATACATTTATATAGTCATTAAATATGTGCCAGTTAAATATGTGCCAGTAAGTGTACTAAAAACGGAAAACTACTAAACAAAAGAACAAATATCATATACACCAGTTCTCAAACAGGGGTCCCTGGTGTAATTGCAAGGGGTCCGTGAAATAAAAAAGTGTAATGAACGTATTCAGTACCACAAGGTTTCCAGTAACTTTACATATAATATAGAGGGGGTGGAGGTCCCTGAGGACTGCTCAAAACCTTGCCTGCCTTGCCTCAAAATATGCAGGGGTTCCAGTACCCCAAAAAAGGTTGAGAACCACTGCTTTACACACGATTGAACAAAAGAACTGAACATATGTTTGCGGGTTTCAATGGATCCAACACATTGCTGGCAAATATTTTCCCTCTTGAGACTGTCCAGCCTGTCTTTATGTACATTACAGACAACTACGCCGTGCAGTCTCTCTTGGCCCATGCTGACCCGTAGCCAAGTCTTTAACCTGCGTAGTGCACTGAAACTCCTCTCAGCCTCACATGAAGACACTGGCACCACAAACAAAATTCTGATCAGCAACTCAGCTTGGTCAAACAACACCCGCACCTCCACTGGAAGCCTCCTGAGGACCTCCGCTGCCTCTCCACTGCTGCTACAGGGGTATTTGTTGTGAAAGAGAGGGATCTGCACTGAAAGAGAATCTATGTTCAGCTCTGGGTACTGATCTAGAGACTCATCCAACTCCCCCGTGAGAAGCGCTCTTTCCAACTTTTGCAGGACGTTTAGACTGTCCTGGTCAAAACGGTCGCAAAAATGAACCTCCACACCATCCAACACTTTAAAACATTCTGCTCTATATTGATCCACTGCTTTGCCAGCAAATCGTCTTGAGTGCGTCTCAATGGATTCAATGGATTCAATAGAGTCAATCAATGTTGTTGCTTTCTCATACAGTGCAAGGTAGCTTTCGTCATTTCTCTTGCCCCTAAGAGATGACTGCACACACTCGACTGTAGCCTGCATACCAGAGACAGTCTGAGTTTTCTTCTGCAGTGAAATGTTTAGACATTCAAGCTCTCCAAGAACAGCAGAGGCAAGTGTGAGGCCCAACACAGTCTTGCCTTTGCTGAAGTGCTCGAATAAGCCACTGGCATTTGAAGCTGTCTTGGATGCCGTTTTTGCCATCTCCTCTAGGCTGCTTAGCACCCGCTCATACTGCCCTAGCACAGCTCTAATAACAGTATTCCGCACAGTCCACCTTGTTGGACATAAGGGTTTCAGGGTGGTCAGATTTGTATCTTTGGATGTGGCAATTGATTCAAACATGCCCTTAAACTTTCCTGACTTGCCATAGAGGACACCTAACTGATAGACCCAGGAAAGGGAATCCGGATCAGTGGGGAGGCTGAGCAGCCAGCCTGTGTAATCAGATTTACACAGTGTGCTCCACAATGCACATAGAGGGCTAATGGCTGCTGCCTCCTCACAATTGCCTGTGCACCAGTGTATTTTCCTGCCATGTTTGAGGCACCATCGTAACTCTGCCCATGTAAGCCAGACATGGGCAAATTGAGCCTCAACAACACATCAGTTGCCACTTTCGCAATGTCCTCACCTGTTGTCTCCGACACCCTGTATAGCCCAATAAACTCCTCATGAGGGACAAGGTCATGGTCAACGTAACGCAGACAGACACTCTCCTGTTCAGCACCAGAGACATCTTGAGTACCATCAACAATTAGTGAAAACTGTACAATCTGAAGAGACCTGATCTCAGCTGCAATGCCTCTAATGACTGTATTGGCCATGATGTTCAGAATTTCATTCTGTGCTTTGGAGCCTGTGTACATTGTGGTACGCTCTGTTAACCACTTCAGTAAAATGGGATAATCCTCTTCAAATCAAATCAAAGCAAATCAAATGTATTTATATAGCCCTTCGTACATCAGCTGATATCTCAAAGTGCTGTACAGAAACCCAGCCTAAAACCCCAAACAGCAAGCAATGCAGGTGTAGAAGCACGGTGGCTAGGAAAAACTCCCTAGAAAGGCCAAAACCTAGGAAGAAACCTAGAGAGGAACCAGGCTATGTGGGGTGGCCAGTCCTCTTCTGGCTGTGCCGGGTGGAGATTATAACAGAACATGGCCAAGGTGTTCAAATGTTCATAAATGACCAGCATGGTCGTATAATAATAAGGCAGAACAGTTGAAACTGGAGCAGCAGCACGGTCAGATGGACTGGGGACAGCAAGGAGTCATCATGTCAGGTAGTCCTGGGGCATGGTCCTAGGGCTCAGGTCCTCAGAGAGAGAGAAAGAAAGAGAGAATTAGAGAGAGCATATGTGGGGTGGCCAGTCCTCTTCTGACTGTGCCGGGTGGAGATTATAACAGAACATGGCCAAGATGTTCAAATGTTCATAAATGACCAGCATGTTCGAATAATAATAAGGCAGAACAGAACTTCTGCCCTAAGTTTCAAAAGCTGGTACAAATTCCCACTGTCATCCGTGTGGCCTCTAAAGGCGTGTCCCTGTCTTACTTCATGCCACACCGAACTAACAATTTTCATCAAGCAATGCCTTGCGTCCTCCTGCTGGATAACTGAACACTGATTGGATTTAGCTGGTGTGCTGTTACAGTTTTCAAAGTGGCAGTGTGTTTGGCAGTTTTGATGTGCTGTGAATTTCTCAATGGCTTTTCTCCAGTTCTTAAATCCTGCACTAATGAAGGCAGCATCTGCTCTTTGGCCAAAAGATGGCTGGCTTGAAAACCCTTGGCTACAGTGAAAACACAACACTCCTTTTATTGATGGATTATAATGTAGCCAGGGGAAATCTCGAAACCATCTCTCTTGAAACGTCAACACTCTGTTGGCAAGAGTTTGCGGTTCTATAAATTGTGGGTGTGGCTGATATAGTTTTGTGCCATCACTGAGGTAACTGGACAATGCTGTGCCACTGTCCCCTATACTGGTGCAGCTGGCAACAAGGTTGACACCTGGTCCTGCCATGGCTGTGACACTGTCCTCTGAAGTCTCTCTCCCTGGCTCTTTCCCTTTCACCACCCTGTCGTGTCTTTACTATCATTAAATGAAGACATTTAGTTTTATCTAAGATTCTCTGTAATTAGTATTACGCAATCAAACTGATTAATCATGTAACTGTAATTAACTAGGAAGTCGGGGCACCAAGGAAAATATTCAGATTACAAAGTTATCATTTCCTAAAATAACTTTTCAGATATTTTATATCTGATCAATTCGTCTTCAAATTAATGAATTATTTATTTTACCTCACATTAGTCTCATTCCAAATGTCGTAAATTGTTGGTTATCTGCAGGAACCCAGTCTTCATTATGAGTCATCCATACATCAATTGTCTTAAATCAAAAGTCACTACAGAGTTGATAATTATAACAATTGAAATGCTAATCCTTTGCACATGAACGCACACTCATTCGGGAACAATTGCAATCAATATATATATTTACGCTCAGTGTGTCATCTTGATCGCTGTTGAAAAGTTAGTTTCTGTTGGAGAGTTTCCGTCCTCTCTCTGAGGGATCTCCTCCCAGACCTGGACTAAAGCATCCGCCAACTCCTGGACAGTCTGTGGTGCAACGTGGCGTTTGTGGATGGAGCGAGACATGATGTCCCAGATGTGCTCAATTGGATTCAGGTCTGGGGAACGGGCGGGCCAGTCCATAGCATCAATGCCTTCCTCTTGCAGGAACTGCTGACATACTCCAGCCACATGATGTCTAGCATTGTCTTGCATTAGGAGGAACCCAGGACCAACCGCACCAGCATATGGTCTCACAAGGGGTCTGAGGATCTCATCTCGGTACCTAATGGCAGTCTGGCTACCTCTGACGAGCACATGGAGGGCTCTGCGGCCCCCCAAAGAAATGCCACCCCACACCATGACTGACCCACCGCCAAACCGGTCATGCTGGAGCATGTTGCAGGCAGCAGAACGTTCTCCACGGCGTCTCCAGACTCTGTCGCGTCTGTCACGTGCTAAGTGTGAACCTGCTTTCATCGGTGAAGAGCACAGGGCACCAGTGGCGAATTTGCCAATATTGGTGTTCTCTGGCAAGTGCCAAACGTCCTGCACGGTGTTGTGCTGTAAGCACAACCCCCACCTGTGGATGTCGGGCCCTCATACCACCCTCGTGGAGTCTGTTTCTGACCGTTTGAACAGACACATGCACATTTGTGGCCTGCTGGAGGTCATTTTGCAGGGCTCTGGCAGTGCTCCTCCTGCTCCTCCTTGCACAAAGGCGGAGGTAGTGGTCCTGCTGCTGGGTTGTTGCCCTCCTACGGCCTCCTCCACATCTCCTGATGTACTGGCCTGTCTCCTGGTAGCGCCTCCATGCTCTGGACACTACGCTGACAGACACAGCAAACCTTCTTGCCACAGCTCGCATTGATGTGCCATCCTGGATGAGCTGCACTACCTGAGCCACTTGTGTGGGTTGTAGACTCCGTCTCATGCTACGCTAGAGTGAAAGCACCGCCAGCATTCAAAAGTGACCAAAACATCAGCCAGGAAGCATAGGAACTGAGAAGTGGTCTGTGGTAACCCCCTGCAGAACCACTCCTTTATTGGGGGTGTCTTGCTAATTGCCTATAATTTCTACCTGTTGTCTATTCCATTTGCACAACAGCATGTGAAATTTATTATCAATCAGTGTTGCTTCCTAAGTGGACAGTTTGATTTCACAGAAGTGTGATTGACTTGGAGTTACATTGTGTTGTTTAAGTGTTCACTTTATTTTTTGAGCAGTGTAGTTTGTTTCATATTGGCTGGCTTCCAACAATAGCTGAATAAGCAAAGCTAGCGAGCACCAATTCCGTTTCTGTGGTGTTTGATATAATCTTTGCTACCTGGTTAAATAAAGGTGAAATTATTTATTGATTTTTTAAGTTCCCTAGCGACAATTTAGCTTTTGCAACGAGACCATTAAATATATTTAAGACAATGGTAAAAGAGAGTGTAGTTCTGTTCAGTTTGTAGATCAGTTTATCGCTAACCTTATCAAAGGGACTTTGAAGCACTACAGCTGCATTCTGATCTTGGAATAAACTGACAATAGCAAAGATTCCATCTTTGACGATGCCACATAAATGGAATAAGTACTAGCTAGCTTGATAGTTAATGTTTGCTTTAGTTTGCGCGCTAGCTCTGCAAATTCAGCTTGTGTGTGTGTGTGAACCCTGCCAACATAAAAAAAACATTTCTATGGCGCGATTGACTGGATTAACCTCACGTCAGTTACGTGCATTGAGTGCCTTTCAGACAGTAGATACGAACCCTCTGTTACCTTGCCAGCTAAGGAACTGGCAGTGGATCAAACCATTGTGAGGCAAAGGGCGGGGGGCCGCAATCTTTTGAAACTTAAAACCACGCTATTAAGTGTCTATAATCAGCACAAGTGCTTTCATTGCGTATTATTAATATTATTGAAATTACAAAGTTATGTTTACAGTGATATATTGGGGGGAACAAATCATATTTTTCCCAGGATGGGGGGGTCGTGTCCCCCGTCCCCAGTGGGATTTCCGCCTATGGCTGCGTGCTTTATATATTGTGTATTATGGGTATCGTCCCGTGTCTTTCAACGACATTTACCCTCGCTCTTTTGTTTAGGTACAGCCCAGTGTTTTTGTGCACATGTTTGTTTTGGGTGTATTAAAAACTACTATTGTGTATTCCTGCATCTGTCTCCAAATCCTTTATACCAGCATCACAGAATAACCGACCCACTAAATGGAGACAGCAGGAATGACTGAGCTGGCGACCATTGTAGGGACAGTACAGCATTCCTCGGTATCGCCATGGACAGTGTGCTGGCAACCATCCTGCGCTTGGAGGGGAGTGTGCAGTCCTTCCAGTCTCCAGCACCGATTCCGGTTCCAGCCCCCACACGACGACCTACCTCCGTTCCATTGGAGCCGGTCCGTGGAATACCCCTGTCCCTCCCGGAGTGCTTCAAAAGCGCACCAGCAAGATGCAAGGGGTTCCGTCTACATTGCCTCGCGCGCTACGCTGGGACTGTTTCCAGAAGAGACAGCGTTGCCACCGTCATCTCGACACTGACCGGATGGGCTCTGGACTGGGCTCCTCCATGGAGGGAGTGGAGATGGAGGAGCAACGCGTCAGCGCAGTCAGGTCATGGCCCATCTCCAAGTCTGTGAAAGCAGTCCAGCGATTCCTGGGGTTTGCCAACTATTTCAGGAGGTTCATCCGGGGCTTCAGCACGGTGGTCATGCCTCTTACCTCCCTGCTGAGAGGAGGTCCCCAGCGGCTTTGTTGGATGGCGAAGGCGGAGATGGCATTTGAGAAGCTGAAGGCCGGTTTCACCACTGCTTCAGTGTTGGAACATCCTGACGCCTCACTCCCCTTCATCGTCGAGTTGGATGCCTCCGAAGTAGTAGTCTGGGCAGTGCTGTCCCAGCAGAGCCAGAGCAGAGAACAGTTTTGACTGGGCTGAGCGGGAACTGTACTTCCTCAGTGGTAGGGAGGCGAGCAGGCCAGAGGTGGATGAACGCAGTGCCCTTGTTTGGGTGTAGGGCCTGATCAGAGCCTGGAGGTACTGAGGTGCCGTTCCCCTCACAGCTCCGTAGGCAAGCACCATGGTCTTGTAGCGGATGCGAGCTTCAACTGGAAGCCAGTGGAGAGAGCGGAGGAGCGGGGTGACGTGAGAGAACTTGGGAAGGTTGAACACCAGACGGGCTGCGGCGTTCTGGATGAGTTGTAGGGTTTAATGGCACAGGCAGGGAGCCCAGCCAACAGCGAGTTGCAGTAATCCAGACGGGAGATGACGAGTGCCTGGATTAGGACCTGCGCCGCTTCCTGTGTGAGGCAGGGTCGTACTCTGCGGATGTTGTAGAGCATGAACCTACAGGAACGGGCCACCGCCTTGATGTTAGTTGAGAACGACAGGGTGTTGTCCAGGATCACGCCAAGGTTCTTAGCGCTCTGGGAGGAGGACACAATGGAGTTGTCAACCGTGATGGCGAGATCATGGAACGGGCAGTCCTTCCCGGGAGGAAGAGCAGCTCCGTCTTGCCGAGGTTCAGCTTGAGGTGGTGATCCGTCATCCACACTGATATGTCTGCCAGACATGCAGAGATGCGATTCGCCACCTGATCATCAGAAGGGGAAAGGAGAAGATTAATTGTGTGTCGTCTGCATAGCAATGATAGGAGAGACCATGTGAGGTTATGACAGAGCCAAGTGACTTGGTGTATAGCGAGAATAGGAGAGGGCCTAGAACAGAGCCCTGGGGGACACCAGTGGTGAGAGCACGTGGTGTGGAGACGGATTCTCGCCACGCCACCTGGTAGGAGCGACCTGTCAGGTAGGACGCAATCCAAGCGTGGGCCGCGCCGGAGATGCCCAACTCGGAGAGGGTGGAGAGGAGGATCTGATGGTTCACAGTATCGAAGGCAGCCGATAGGTCTAGAAGGATGAGAGCAGAGGAGAGAGAGTTAGCTTTAGCAGTGCGGAGCGCCTCCGTGATACAGAGAAGAGCAGTCTCAGTTGAATGACTAGTCTTGAAACCTGACTGATTTGGATCAAGAAGGTCATTCTGAGAGAGATAGCGGGAGAGCTGGCCAAGGATGGCACGTTCAAGAGTTTTGGAGAGAAAAGAAAGAAGGGATACTGGTCTGTAGTTGTTGACATCGGAGGGATCGAGTGTAGGTTTTTTCAGAAGGGGTGCAACTCTCGCTCTCTTGAAGACGGAAGGGACGTAGCCAGCGGTCAGGGATGAGTTGATGAGCGAGGTGAGGTAAGGAGAAGGTCTCCGGAAATGGTCTGGAGAAGAGAGGAGGGGATAGGGTCAAGCGGGCAGGTTGTTGGGCGGCCGGCCGTCACAAGACGCGAGATTTCATCTGGAGAGAGGGGGAGAAAGAGGTCAGAGCACAGGGTAGGGCAGTGTGAGCAGAACCAGCGGTGTCGTTTGACTTAGCAAACGAGGATCGGATGTCGTCGACCTTCTTTTCAAAATGGTTGACGAAGTCATCTGCAGAGAGGAGGAGGAGGGGGAGGATTCAGGAGGGAGGAGAAGGTTGCAAAGAGCTTCCTAGGGTTAGAGGCAGATGCTTGGAATTTAGAGTGGTAGAAAGAGGCTTTAGCAGCAGAGAGAGAAGAGGAAAATGTAGAGAGGAGGGAGTGAAAGGATGTCAGGTCCGCAGGGAGGCGGATTTTCCTCCATTTCCGCTCGGCTGCCCGGAGCCCTGTTCTGTGAGCTCCCAATGAGTCGTTGAGCCACGGAGCGGGAGGGAGGACCGAGCCGGCCTGGAGGATAGGGGACATAGAGAGTCAAAGGATGCAGAAAGGGAGGAGAGGAGGGTTGAGGAGGCAGAATCAGGAGATAGGTTGGAGAAGGTTTGAGCAGAGGGAAGAGATGATAGGATGGAAGAGGGAGAGAGTAGCGGGGGAGAGAGAGCGAAGGTTGGGACGGCGCGATACCATCCGAGTAGGGGCAGTGTGGGAAGTGTTGGATGAGAGCGAGAGGGAGAAGGATACAAGGTAGTGGTCGGAGACTTGGAGGAGTTGCAATGAGGTTAGTGGAAGAACAGCATCTAGTAAAGATGAGGTCGGCGTATTTCCTGCCTTGTGAGTAGGGGGAAGGTGAGAGGGTGAGGTCAAAAGGGAGAGGAGTGGAAAGAAGGAAGCAGAGAGGAATGAGTCAAAGGTAGACGTGGGGAGGTTAAAGTCACCCAGAACTGTGAGAGGTGAGCCGTCCTCAGGAAAGGAGCTTATCAAGGCATCAAGCTCATTGATGAACTCTCCGAGGAACCTGGAGGGCGATAAATGATAAGGATGTTAAGCTTGAAAGGGCTGGTAACTGTGACAGCATGGAATTCAAAGGAGGCGATAGACAGATGGGTAAGGGGAGAAAGAGAGAATGACCACTTGGGAGAGATGAGGATCCCGGTGCCACCACCCCGCTGACCAGAAGCTCTCGGGGTGTGCGAGAACACGTGGGCAGACGAAGAGAGAGCAGTAGGAGTAGCAGTGTTGTCTGTGGTGATCCATGTTTCCGTCAGTGCCAAGAAGTCAAGGGACTGGAGGGAGGCATAGGCTGAGATGAACTCTGCCTTGTTGGCCGCAGATCGGCAGTTCCAGAGGCTACCGGAGACCTGGAACTCCACGTGGGTCGTGCGCGCTGGGACCACCAGATTAGGGTGGCCGCGGCCACGCGGTGTGGAGCGTTTGTATGGTCTGTGCAGAGAGGAGAGAACAGGGATAGACAGACACATAGTTGACAGGCTACACAAGAGGCTACGCTAATGCAAAGGAGATTGGAATGACAAGTGGACTACACGTCTCGAGTGTTCAGAAAGTTAAGCTTACGTAGCAAGAATCTTATTGACTAAAATGATTAAAATGATACAGTACTGCTGAAGTAGGCTAGCTGGCAGAGGCTGCGTTGTTGACTATGTAGGCTAGCTGGCAGTGTCTGCGTTGTTGACACTACACTAATCAAGTCGTTCCGTTGAGTGTAATGGTTTCTACTGTGCTACTGTGCTGCTATTCGGGGCTAGCTGGCTAGCTAGCAGTTTGATTTACGTTACGTTGCGTTAAAAGAACGACAATAGCTGGCTAGCTAACCTAGGAAATCGCTCAAGACTACACAATTATCTTTGATACAAAGACGGCTATGTAGCTAGCTATGTAGCTAGCTACGATCAAACAAATCAAGCCGTTGTACTGTAATGAAATGAAAAATGTGATACTACCTGTGGAGCGAAGCGAAATGCGACCGGATTGTTGAGTGCGGAAGTTCTGTTACGTTAAGGACGACGAATAGCTGGCTAGCTAACCTCGGTAAATTAAGATAATCACTCTAAAACTACACACTCTAAACTACACAATTATCTTGGATACGAAGACAGCAAAGACAACTATGTAGCTAGCTAACACTACACTAATCAAGTCGTTCAGTTGAGTGTAAGTTGTGCTGCAAATCGGTAGACGGTGGACTAGCTAACGGTAGACGTTAGCTAGCTAGCTAGCTGCAGGGCGGTGTAGACTGCGTTAGGACGACGAAATACGATAATTACGCAATTATCTATGATACAAAGACGGCTATGTAGTTAGCTAAGAAGAAAAATTGCTAAGATTAGACAAATCAAACCGTTGTACTATAATGAAATGTAATGAAATGTAATACTACCTGCGGACCGAGTGCAGATGCGACCGCTCGCTCCATCCGCTCGCTCCATCTCCATCCCTCTGTTCCGCATCATCGCGCCAGTGGTATGGGACGAAACCCGCACCTGCACAGTGCCCGGAGAATCGTGCCTACGTGCCCACAGGTTTGCGGGACCGCCTCCTTTCCTGGGCACATACTGTGTCGGGTCATCCTGGGATAGGCCGTAAAATTGCCTGCCTAACGGAGAAGTACTGGTGGCCCACCTTGGCTAGCGATGTCCGGGTTTACGTCTCTTCCTGCTCCATCTGTGCTCAGTCTAAGACAGCCAGACACCTCCCTTATGGAAAGCTCCTTCCCCTGCCGGTTCCACAACGACCCTGGTCTCACCTCTCGGTGGACTTTGTCACTGACCTTCCCCACTCCCAGCGGAACACCACCATTCTCGTCAGTGTGGACCGGTTTTACGAAGCTTGTCGCCTCCTTCCTCTGCCTGGGCTTCCGTCGGCCATACAAACCACAGAGGCTATTTTTATGCGCGTCTTACAGCACTACGGGATCCTGGAGGATATTGTGCCAGATCGTGGCCCTCAGTTCACGGGTATGGAAGGCGTTCATGGAATTCCCGGGGGTCACGGTCAGTCTCACCTCCGGGTATCGGCCTGAAGCAAATGGGTAGGTAGAGAGGGTCAACCAGGAGGTGGGAAGGTTCCTGCGGTGTTACTGTCAGGATCGGCTGGGGGAGGGTGCGGATTTTCTACCTTACCTTGGGTTGAGTACGCGCAAAATTCCCTCCGCCAACTCCTCCACTAACCTGACTCCTTTCCAGTGTGTGTTGGGTTATCAGCTGGCACTGGCACCTTGGCATCCAAGCCAGACCGAGGCTCCTACGGTGGAAGAGTGGTTTTGGCGTGCTGATGAGATCTGGAACTCTGCGCACACTTGTCTCCAGCACGCCGGGCGTTGGCACAAGGAACAGGCCGACCGCCACTGCAGTGAGGCGCCTGTTTTCTCCCCAGGTGACAGGGTCTGTCCCTCCGCCTGCCCTGCTAGAAGCTGAGCCTGCGGTTTGTGGGGCCGTTTAAAGTCCTGAGGAGGGTTAATGAGGTAAAGTACTGTTTACAACTCCCTGTTGATTACCGCATTAACCCAACCTTTCATGTGTCTCTCCTCAGGCCAGTGTGCCTGGTCCCCTCACTGAGGCTGGACCCAGTGAATCCCCACCTCCTCTGGACATCAAGGGAGGTCTGGCGTACTCGGTCCAGGAGGTCTTGGATTCGAGGTGTCGGGGGCGGGGTGTCTCCAGTACTTCATTGACTTGGAGGGGTACGGCCCAGAAGAGCGGTGCTGGGTTCCTGCGGTGGACATCCTGGATGCTTCGCTGTCCAGGGATTTTCACAGTCGCCGCCCAGACCGACCGACCTGCACCGCGCCCCTGTGGTCGTCCCCGAGGCCGGTGTCGTCCCGCTGCTGGTGCAGTGTGTCGTGTGTTGGGGGGTTACTGTCACAGATCCCCCCGGTACCGTGGCTCATTCTGTTCACCAGTTCTGGAGGTCTACTTCACCAGCTTTCTAGGCTTCACTGAACGGGATTCATTATCATCAACCCTGGACTGTCTTGTCTGATTACACACACCTGGTTCCCATTTCCCCTGATTAGTATGTTATAGAACCAAGATGGCGCCAAAGAACATGGCTGACGTTTTACATTCTCCCAACCAATTGTGCTATTTTTTAAACATTTTAGCGTTTTGTGTAACTTATTTTTTTACTTATTGTGTAGATAATGTTGCTGCTACCATCTCTTATGACCGAAAATAACTTCTGGACATCAGAAAGCGATTACTCAACGCGGACTGGAAGAAACTTTTTCCTTTAACGAGTCCGACGAGAAGGATATCCTGCTTTCACTAGAACAGGCCTAGATCCACTCCTTTTGCGTGAAGAAATTATCCTTCTGAAAATCCGGAGGCGAGCGAGTAAACTCGCACTGCCTTCCATTCTTCTCGCTAAAGTGCAATCATTGGACAATAAAATGGATAAGATTATCCTACCAACGGGACATTAAAAACGGACATTAATAACATCTTGTGTTTCACCGAGATGTGGCTGAACGAAGATACGGACAACATAGAGCTAGAGGAATTTTCCATGCACTAGCAGAACAGAGACGCTACCTCTAGTAAGACGAGGGGTGGGGATGTGTGTCTTTTTTTCAATAAGAGCTGGTGCGCAATGTCTAATATTAAAGAAGTCTCAAGGTATTGCTCGCCTGAGGTAGAGTACCTTGTAATAAGATGTTGACCGCACTACCTACCAAGAAAGTTCTCATCTGTATTATTCGTAGTAGTCTATTTACCACCACAAAACAAAGCTGGCACCAAGACCGCTCTCAACCAACTCTATAAAAACAGTAGCAAAGAAGAAAATGCTCACACAGAAGCGCTGCTCCTAGTGGCCGGGGACTTTAATGCAGGCAAACTTTAATTTTTACCAGCATGTCACATGTGCAACCAGGGAAAGGAAAATCCTAGACCACTTTTACTCCACACACAGATATGCATACAAAGCT
This sequence comes from Oncorhynchus nerka, assembly GCF_034236695.1. Taxonomy (NCBI): domain Eukaryota; kingdom Metazoa; phylum Chordata; class Actinopteri; order Salmoniformes; family Salmonidae; genus Oncorhynchus; species Oncorhynchus nerka. Next base: position 85,199,770 of record NC_088402.1, read on the forward strand.
CTCCCTCGCCCTCCATTTGGCAAATTTGATCATAATTCTATCCTCCTGATTCCTCCTTACAAGCAAAAACTAACAGGAAGTACCAGTGACTCGCTCAATACGGAAGTGATCAGATGACGCGAATGCTACACTACAGGACTGTTTTGCTAGCACAGACTGGAATATGTTCCAGGATTCATCCAATGTCATTGAGGAGTACACCACCTCAGTCATCGGCTTCATCAATAAGTGCATCGTTGACGTCGTCCCCACAGTGACTGTACGTACATATCCCAACCAGAAGCCATGGATTGCTGGCAACATCCGCATCAAGCTAAAGGCTAGAGCTGCCACTTTCAAGGAGCAGGAGACTAATCTGGACGCCTATAAGAAATCCCGCTACGCCCTCGGACGAACCATCAAACAAGCAAAGAGTCAATACAGGATTAAGATTGGATCCTACTACACCGGCTCTGACGCTCGTCGGATGTGGCAGGGATTGAAAAGTACTATGGACTGCAAAGGGAAACCCAGACGCGAGCTGCCCAGTGATGCGAGCCTACCAGATGAGCTAAATGCCTTTTAATGCTCGCTTCGAGGCCAGCAACACTGAAGCATGCAAGAGAGCACCAGCTGTTCTGGATGACTGTGTGATGACGCTTTCAGTAACCGATGTGAACAAAACCTTTAAACTGGTCAACATTCACAAAGCCGCTGGGCCAGAAAGATTACCAGGACGTGTACTCAAAGCATGCACGGACCAACTGTCAAGTGTCTTCACTGACATTTTCAACCTCTCCCTGACCAAGTCTGTAATACCTATATATTTCAAGCAGACCACCATAGTCCCTGTGCCCAAGGAAGCAAAGGTAACCTGCCAAAATGATTATCGCCCCGTGGCACTCACGTCGGTAGCCATGAAGTGCTTTGAAAGGCTGGTCATGGCTCACATCAACAGCATCCTCCCGGACACCCTAGACCCACTCCAATTCGCATACCACCCCAACAGATCCATAAATGCCGCAATCTCAATCGCACTCCACACTGCCCTTTCTCACCTGGACAAAAGGAACACCCTATGTGAGAATGCTGTTCATTGACTACAGCTCAGCGTTCAACACCATAGTGCCCACGAAGCTCATCACTAAGCTAAGGACTCTGGGACTAAACACCTCCCTCTGCAACTGGATCCTGGAGTACCTGACGGGCCACCCCCAGGTGGTAAGAGTAGGCAACAACATGTCTGCCACGCTGATCCTTAAGACTGGGGCCCCTCAGGGGTGTGTTCTTAGACCCCTCCTGTATTCCCTGTTCACCCATGACTGCGTGGCCAAACACGACTCCAACACCATCATTAAGTTTGCTGTTGACACAACAGTGATGAGACGGTCTATAGGGAGGAGGTCAGAGAACTGGCATTGTTGTGCCAGGACAACAAGCTCTCCCTCAATGTGAGATCAGCTCCTGAGCTGATAGTGGACTACAGGAAAAGGCGGGCCAAACAGGCCACCATTAACATCAACAGGGCTGTAGTGGAGTCGATGTGTTATTCCGGCGCCGACAGAGATGGCCGCCTCGCTTCGCGTTCCTAGGAAACTATGCAGTTTTTTGTTTTTTTTACGTGTTATTTCTTACATTAGTACCCCAGGTCATCTTAGGTTTCATTACATACAGTCGAGAAGAACTACTGAATATAAGATCAGCGTCAACTCACCATCAGTACGACCAAGAATATGATTTTCGCGACGCGGATGCTGTGTTCTGCCTTTCAACCAGGACAACGGAATGGATCCCATGCGGTGACCCAAAAAAACGACTCCGTAAAAGAGGGAAACGAGGCGGTCTTCTGGTCAGACTCCGGAGACGGGCACATCGTGCACCACTCCCTAACATTCTTCTCGCCAATGTCCAGTCTCTTGACAACAAGGTTGATGAAATCCGAGCAAGGGTAGCATTCCAGAGGACATCAGAGACTGTAACGTTCTTTGCTTCACGGAAACATGGCTCACTGGAGAGCGCTATCGGAGCGGTGCAGCCAGCGTGTTTCTCCACGCATCGCGCCAACAGAAACAAATATCTTTCTGGTAAGAGGAGAGGCGGGGGGCGTATGCCTTATGGCTAGAGACATGGTGTGATGAAAGAAACATACAGGAACTCAAATCCTTCTGTTCACCTGATTTAGAATTCCTCACAATCAAATGCCGACCACATTATCTACCAAAAGAATTCTCTTCGATTATAATCACAGCCGTATATATCCCCCAAGCAGACACATCGATGGCTCTGAACGAACTTTATTTGACTCTTTGCAAACTGGAATCCATTTATCCGGAGGCTGCATTCATTGTAGCTGGGGATTTTAACAAGGCTAATCTGAAAACAAGACTCCTAAATTTTATCAGCATATCGATTGCGCAACCAGGGTGGAAAAACCTTGGATCATTGTTACTCTAACTTCCGCGACGCATATAAGGCCCTGCCCCGCCCTCCTTTCGGAAAAGCTGACCACGACTCCATTTTGTTGATCCCTGCCTACAGACAGAAACTAAAAAAAAGAAGCTCCCACGCTGAGGTCTGTCCAACGCTGGTCCGACCAAGCTGACTACACACTCCAAGACTGCTTCCATCACGTGGACTGGGATATGTTTCGTATTGCGTCAGATAACAACATTGACGAATACGCTGATTCGGTGTGCGAGTTCATTAGAACGTGCGTTGAAGATGTCGTTCCCATAGCACCGATTAAAACATTCCCTAACCAGAAACCGTGGATTGATGGCAGCATTTGCGTGAAACTGAAAGCGCGAACCACTGCTTTTAATCAGGGCAAGGTGACTGGTAACATGACCGAATACAAACAGTGCAGCTATTCCCTCCGCAAGGCTATCAAACAAGCTAAGCGTCAGTACAGAGACAAAGTAGAATCTCAATTCAACGGCTCAGACACAAGAGGCATGTGGCAGGGTCTACAGTCAATCACGGACTACAAGAAGAAACCAGCCCAGTCACGGACCAGGATGTCTTGCTCCCAGGCAGACTAAATAATTTTTGCCCTTTGAGGACAATACAGTGCCACTGACACGGCCTGCAACGAAAACATGCAGACTCTCCTTCACTGTAGCCGAGGTGAGTAAGACATTTAACGTGTAACCCTCGCAAAGCTGCAGGCCCAGGCCCCGGCATCCCCAGCCGCGCCCTCAGAGCATCGCATGAACCAGCTGGCCGGTGTGTTTACGGACATATTCAATCAATCCCTATACCAGTCTGCTGTTCCCACATGCTTCAAGAGGGCCACCATTGTTCCTGTTCCCAAGAAAGCTAAGGTAACTGAGCTAAACGACTACCGCCCGTAGCACTCACTTCCGTCATCATGAAGTGCTTTGAGAGACTAGTCAAGGACCATATCACCTCCACCCTACCTGACACCCTAGACCCACTCCAATTTGCTTACCGCCCAAATAAGTCCACAGACGATGCAATCTCAACCACACTGCACACTGCCCTAACCCATCTGGACAAGAGGAATACCTATGTGAGAATGCTGTTCATCGACTACAGCTCGGCATTCAACACCATAGTACCCTCCAAGCCGTCATCAAGCTCGAGACCCTGGGTCTCGACCCCGCCCTGTGCAACTGGGTACTGGACTTCCTGACGGGCCGCCCCAGGTGGTGAGGGTAGGCAACAACATCTCCACCCGCTGATCCTCAACACTGGGGCCCCCTGACAAGGAAGTGTTCTGAGCCCTCTCCCTGTACTCCCTGTTCACCCGACTGCGTGGCCACGCACGCCTCAACTCAATCATCAAGTTTGCGGACGACACAACAGTGGTAGGCTTTATTACCAACAACGATGAGACGGCCTACAGGGAGGAGGTGAGGGCCCTCGGAGTGTGGTGTCAGGAAAATAACCTCACACTCAACGTCAACAAAACTAAGGAGATGATTGTGGACTTCAGGAAACAGCAGAGGGAACACCCCCTATCCACATCGATGGAACAGTAGTGGAGAGGGTAGCAAGTTTAAGTTCCTCGGCATACACATCACAGACAAACTGAATTGGTCACTCACACAGACAGCATTGTGAAGAAGGGCGCAGCAGCGCCTCTTCAACCTCAGGAGGCTGAAGATATTCGGCTTGTCACCAAAAGCACTCACAAACTTCTACAGATGCACAATCGAGAGCATCCTGGCGGGCTGTATCACCGCCTGGTACGGCAACTGCTCCGCCCACAACCGTAAGGCTCTCAGAGGGTAGTGAGGTCTGCACAACGCATCACCGGGGGCAAACTACCTGCCCTCCAGGACACCTACACCACCCGATGTTACAGGAAGGCCATAAAGATCATCAAGGACAACAACCACCCGAGCCACTGCCTGTTCACCCCGCTATCATCCAGAAGGCGAGGTCAGTACAGGTGCATCAAAGCTGGGACCGAGAGACTGAAAAACAGCTTCTATCTCAAGGCCATCAGACTGTTAGACAGCCACCACTAACATTGAGTGGCTGCTGCCAACACACTGACACTGACACTGACACTGACTCAACTCCAGCCACTTTAATAATGGGAATTGATGGGAAATGATGTAAAATATATCACTAGCCACTTTAAACAATGCTACCTAATATAATGTTACATACCCTACATTATTAATCTCATATGCATACGTATATACTGTACTCTATATCATCTACTGCATCCTTATGTAATACATGTATCACTAGCCACTTTAACTATGCCACTTTGTTTACATACTCATCTCATATGTATATACTGTACTCGATACCATCTACTGTATCTTGCCTATGCTGCTCTGTACCATCACTCATTCATATATCTTTACGTACATATTCTTTATCCCCTTACACTGTGTATAAGACAGTAGTTTTGGAATTGTTAGTTAGATTACTTGTTGGTTATTACTGCATTGTCGGAACTAGAAGCACAAGCATTTCGCTACACTTGCATTAACATCTGCTAACCATGTGTATGTGACAAATAAAATTTGATTTGATTTGATTTGATCGAGAGTTTCAAGTTCCTTGGTTTACACATCAAGATCAGATCAGGATCAGATATGGCCCAGACCAGACCAGACCATATGTGGCCCAGACCAGACACATCTTGATCGTCTACCTTGCCTCATCTACACAGATTCTGCTTACGTTCTGTTTTTTCAATGTCCAATGGTCAATTTGATGTTGGTCCAGCTTTGTACACTCACATGGGCTTCAGCCTTCACTCTGCTTACACATGTCTAATATTTAAAATTATATCGATTCTTCTTTCTACTTCAAAGAGAACAGTATAGGTACTGAGAATCATCAGATGACTGGAAAATCTCCAACACTTCGCCCCCACCTACATGTACAGATTAACTCAACTAGCCTGTTCCCCTGCACACTGACTCGGTACTGGTGTCCCCTGTATATAGCCTCATTATTGTTATTCTTATTGTGTTACTTTTGTTAATACTTTTTATTTTAGTCTACTTGGTAAATATTTTCTTCTTCTTGAACTGTACTGTTGGTTAAGGGCTTGTAAGTAAGCATTTCACGGTAAAGTCTACATTTGTTGTATTCGGCACATGTGACAAATAATATTTGATTTGATTTGATATATGTAGCCTCTGTCCCCTCTGTCTTTTGTCGGTTATTGTTAAAATGACCGTTGGTGGTGTGAGTACCTATGCGTTGGTGCAGCTGTTATGCTGCGTGCTTTATATATTGTGTATTACGGGTATCGTCCCGTGTGGTTTAACAAGGTTTACACTCGCTCTTTTGTTTGGGTACAGCCCAGTGTTTTTGCATACGTGTTTGTTTTGGGTGTATTAAAAACCACTATTATGTATTCCTGCGCCTGTCTCCAAATCCTTTATACCAGCGTGACAAAAATGGTCATTTACAACATTAACCATGTCTACACTGTCTTTCTGATAAATTTGATGTTATTTTAATGGACAAAAAAAACAAGGACATTACTAAGTGACCCCAAACTTTTGAACAGTGGTGTATATTCACAAATTGAATGTGAGGTTGGGGTGAATAATAAATGATTTAAGTGATTGATAGTTTGTATTCAGCAGTCATAAAATAATTCCTTGTTTACGTTGATGAACTACTAAAGTAATGATTTCGTCAGACAGCATAGGCAGCATCTCTATAGATGACTTGGAATTAAATAAAGTCACAGAAAAAGACACAGAAAACTGAAACTGGACCAAGACAAGGGATATAAAAAAGTCTTCCTCCATACATTTGAAATGATAAACACAGCAAGTGAACATTAATACGGTATTTAATCACATCTTGTACAGTACAGTTGAATGGTGTTCTAAAACCTCATATAGAAACAGAAAGTATTTCCCCTTAACCTCATATAGAAACAGAAAGTATTTCTCCTTAACCTCGTAGAGAAACAAAAAGTGTTTACCCAATTCCTGGAAAAATGATGCTCCAATTTCCCAAAACTGTACTACCCAACCGAAAGTCTATGGGTAGTACACTCAGAAACAAATGTGGTTTATAGATCAACTCCCTGTGGGCGGGGTTTCAGATGTCATTGGGCTATACATTATAGCTAGACCTAGCATCACTGCTCATTTTAAATCAAGAGACTGATCCAATTTCTATAAGCTCCTACTCACTTCTTTGCTATGGACACCTGCTCTGCAATTATGCTGGACAAGGAGTTAATTTGTGAAGCTCTATCTGCACTCTTAGGGAAGCACGGAAGCATAAAGCATGGAATCAATCCAAATATGTCTCTTCTCGACTATCACCACAGATTCTACTTAGCACATCATTATTCTGATGTCGAAGAAGAGTTCTTCATAGATGTAGAAGAGTTCTTTGACCATCGGTTTGACTACGACTTCACTAATATGACTACATCGCCCAAGTGCATGCGGGGAGATGAGCCATACCAACGTCCATTGGGGTGGTATCGAATGGCTGTGAAGGTTCTGGATAAATACCCGGATAAGAATTGGCTGGGCCCAAGTGGATGGAGAAGTGAGTCTGCACCGGGTGAGTGGCCTGTCTCCTTCCATGGAACCAGTACAGATGGAGCCAAAGGCATCATCAGCTCTCACTACGAAGCAGGAAAAAGGAAGCTGTACGGGAGAGGAATCTACTCAACCCCAGTTTTACGTATTGCCAGTATCTATTCCACTGTTTTTAAATCAAAGAAGAATAAGAAAAGCTACAGAGTGGTAATGCAGAACAGGATCAATCCAAAGAACAGAGAGAAATGTAACCAGAATGAATACTGGCTAGTTCGTGTTCCAGAAAATACATCGAAGGAGGAAGAGAAGAGGATAGTGGAGCGCTCCATTCGCCCATACGGCATCCTGATTAAAGAGGTGGAATAGGATTCTGCGGAAGATAAACGCTCCCTCTTGAGTTAAATGTCTCAGCATCATCCAGATTATTTTAATTAATACGATTTCAATAATCGAATATTTACTCAAATCATCATGTGTTCATTTGTTGTATTATTTACTTTACATATGAAGAGATTTATAACAGTATGAAATAAGTTTCACTAAATTCTCAACCTGTGCCACACCTTACATTTGCTTTATTCGCTCCATTCTCCTCTACGGCTTTCTGAGTCAAGAGGGGAAATATAATTCTGAGGAAGATTAATGGTGCAATATCTGCTATGACGAACATTACAAGGCAACCCCTGCGCTCACTTTGAGTTAAATGTCTCAGAATCATTTTTTATTTTTTATTTAACCTTTATTTAACTAGGCAAGTCAGTTAAGAACAAATTGTTATTTACAATGACGGCCTAGGAACAGTGGGTTAACTGCCTTGTTCAGGGGCAGAACGACAGAAATGTACCTTGTCAGCTCGGGGATACCTGCCGCACCCTGTTAATCCTGATTTTATTTTAAGTAATACGATTTGAATAATCTAATGTTTACTCAAATCATTAATTTTGATATTATTATTTTCAGTACCTATGAATAGACTTAAAACACTATGAAATAAAGTTTCACCAAATTCTCAACCTGTGACACGCCTTAAATTCCATCCCAACCTCATATTAAATTCCGCCATATATGTACACAATGTATTTCAGCAGATTTCGTGCGTTTTGTGCATTTTTTGTGTGGTTTAATTCGTGAGATATTTAATGACCCTTGCTCCCTTCTGTCTCAACGTAGACTTTGATCTGATTCTTGTGATTCTTGAGATTTTGCTATTGTAAATGTTTGTAGGCCAATGTAGCCAAATTGTACCTATGATCGTATGCTATCCTTGTGTGTTTTTTGTATGCTATTTTAATTAACTAATGATATCAGGCCTCACCCGGCCATGATCACAGACACCAGTGTGTGTCCGTTGGACTAATAATCAAAAGGTTGCAAGTTGCAAGAGCTTACAAGGTTCTGCCCCTGAACAGGCAGTTAACCCACTGTTCCTAGGCAGTCAATGAAAATAAGCATTTGTTCTTAACTGACTTGCCTAGTTAAATAAAGTTTTTTTTTTTTAAATCACCTCGCAATGTTTGTCATTATACCCTTATGAAGACAGCGTGTCTGTCGAAACGTTGGAAATTAGGTTATTCTGAGCTCTGAGCTCTAACCAACATCTCCAATCTCGTCTCATTGATTGAACTCCAGGTTAGCTGAATTATGTATTCAATATAGACAAGAAAAATACAATAATTTGTGTGTTATTAGTTTAAGCACACTGTGTTTGTCTATTATTGTGACTTAGAGGAAGATCAGATCACATGTGTTCACCAATTTATACAGAAATACAGGTAATTCCAAAGGGTTCACATACGTTTTCTTGCAACTCTACAATATACAGCCTAACTGGAAGCATTAGGCAGCATAATTTGTGTCAGTGTGCGTGAGTGTCTTTCTCTGAGCTTGTCACCTGCATTTCCGCCTTTGGGACGACTCGCATTGTTAGGGCGGAGACATGAGCATCCCATTATTACATACATAATTCTGGTTTCCGCCATTTGCGAATTAGAAATGACAGTTGGCACATGGAAGAGTGCACTGTTCGAATGCTGGCTTCCCCTAAAGTAAATTATTGTTTTGCCAAAATTATATAATCACCCCTGTCTAACTAAAATAATAAAACATACAAAATACTTATCTTTCTTCATAAGAATTTGATGGAGCATGTGCACCTGATCACGCCAACGTCCTATAGTGGTACAATGTTGCACTTTTCATCAGGATATTTTCTACAGTTTTAATTTGTTGACCTTAGGCCTTTGTATTTGACATTGTTGACGATGTAAGTTATAGGCCTATTACGGAATTGGCCTGTAGGCTATCTATGAGTTCCATGCACTCATTTATTTAGCCACCAATGGATCACAGTGTATCAATGTGTCCACATTGCAAAGGCTGGTACTCTTGCATTAGTTTAATTTTAATTCAGATTTTTATGATTAAACACGTGACCATCATTTTGAGAAACGAAAACGTTATTATTGAACTGAAATTATTCGATGGAAATGTGTATTTTAAAATAATCATAGCTTTCACGCAGATCGATATAAAACGCTAAATAAATTGTAAGCTTCTCCAAACTTGAAACTCAACAGCTGCCTATGGTCTTTATTATAACACGCATTAACAACATTTGCAAGCCCGTGCACACAGGAGGGCCGCCTATAAAAATCAGATGCCCGAATTCACACGGCCAATGAGCCCATGCATGAAGCAATGTCCTACACCTGGGAGCAGGCAAAAATAACTACGAAAGCCTACAGCCAGGCCAAGTCAGGGCTGCTAATAGTCACAATAAATCACAATAGTAATTTGTCCGTTTTTTTTACAAACAAGCAAAATTGTAATTATTTTTCTTAAAAAAGGAGAAGGACAAAACTGTTCATTTTTAAAGGACATGGAAAAATCGATTGAGTTTAGCACCGCACTTCCAAATTAAAAGGCAGTTTAGTCGCCAGAGGCAGAACATACATTGAAAACAAAAGGGAGAGAACAGCCTTGTCGTAAAATTACAAATACAGTCATTCATCATGATTAAAATATGTCCTTATTTTTTAAGTTACTGCACTAAACATGTCAAGTAGGCTATTTCTACATATGCACACATAATCTGTATCTTAGTTCGCAGTTGGACTATTTTACTTTCTCTAACTCCCTTCTGATTTTAAAAGTGCGCTGCTAAACTCACTCGAATTGTCACTGTTCTTGAAATATTAAACGCTATGGCCTTGTCATTATTCATTAATGCTTGCTTGTTTGATTGTAACTGAATAAACGGACAAAATAATATAAGGAACACAACATCACACAATTGGCAGTCAGCAGCCCAGACTTTGCCTGGCTGTATTTATTGTTCTTCGCCCAGCTGTGGGGGTAGAATGCTTGCGAAACAGACCTGGGGCCTCATTTATAAACCGTGTGTATGTAAAACAAAATAGACTCCAAAACATGCATTATTTTACTGCTGCACATAGAAAGAATAGTTTTTGCTCTAAAAGCCAGTATGTATTCCATATACAGTGATTTTATTTGTGGCGAATGTAATGGGCGCATTTAAAGGCCAACAACATTGTATTATTCAGGGTCCCGTAAAATTACACCAATTACACCATATATACATACATTGGATGAAGGAATGGCTTCCTTGTTGTAGGTGTAACCGGTGTGAAATGGCTAGCTTGTTAGCGGGGTGCGCGCTAATAGCGTTTTAATCGGTGAAGTCACTCGCTCTGAGCCCTCGAAGTAGTTGTTCCCCTTGCTCTGCAAGGGCCGCGCCTTTTGTGGAGCGATGCCTAGCGATGCTTCGTGGGAGGCAGCTGTTTATGTGTGTTGAAGGTCCCTGGTTCAAGTACAGGTAGGGGCGAGGAGAGGGACGGAAGCTATACTGTTACATAGGCCTATGCTACCTCGTGAGTATGAACAGATCACAGAAAAGGTGAGGAATTTATTATGCAATGATCATGGAACTGTGTTTAACCTTTATTTAAGCAGGGAGTCAGTCATGCTGAGACCATGGCCTCTTTCGCGCTTTCGCAGATGAGCCCTGCATGAACATCAATAAACAACAATTACACTAAACATATATTTGTGCTTCTACACCAGCATTGTTTGGGGTTTTAGGCTGGGTTTCTGTACAGCACTTTGACTAGTAATGGAAAGGTTGCAAGATCGAATCCCCGAGCTGACAAGGTACAAATCTGTCTTTCTTCCCCTGAACAAGGCAGTTAAACCACTGTTCCTAGGCCATGATTGAAAATAGAATTCGTTCTTAATTAACTGACTTGCCTAGTTAAACAAAGGTAAAATAAAAGCTATGTACACATCAATTACACAGTACATGAAAAGCAAACCCAAAAATCTACCTGATGATGATTTCATCAACCATATTGATTAACTGTCAAGTATTGACCCATCAGTGCAGATGAAAGAGAGAACAGATCCTCAAGCAATTGAGATACAATGTAAATCAAGACAGCAATCTATGCAAAACACAACATTTATAAATAACTGCCTAGGAAATAGATGCCTATTTGTCATTATTTTTAAATGCAAAGATTAACTAAATGGATTTCCTCTCTTCACATTAATGGCAAATGATTGCATCTTGTTATTAACCTGTTTATTGTTATGAATAAGCCTGTCCATAATATCCCCCACTTGTACAAAATACTAGTCTACTTGCCTGTTTTCAATGCTATACTTCACCAACTAGAAACTTTGCGTAGGCATGGTCTAAAAATTCCTCCTTAGTTATACATTTTCTTGAAATCTAAAGGCACAACCTAGATGTCTTAAGTAGGTGAACATGTTATTACTCCAACCTCGTGAATGTGACAAACTGACACGTTTTCATTTTTGTCAAAAATAACTTTAAATCGAAGGAGTGCCTTTGATTATGGTCCCTGGTTCACGCCCGGGTATGGGCGAGGGGACGGTCCAAAGTTATACTGACACTAGCTGTGATGGCAGCAGTGACGGCAGTAGCTATTAGAAGAAATATATCCTATATCCTATATCTGGTGAGAATATCTTGGGGAATTGTACAGTTTCATTTAGTGTTTTAATTGCCCAGATGAACAAGTGATAAACATCCAACACTGAATCAAATCACATTTTATTTGTCACGTGCTGAATACAATGGATGTAGACTTTACCGTGAAATGTTGCTTACGAGCCCTTCCAAACGATGCAGTTAACAAATAAATACAAAACAGTAACACGAGGATTCAAATAAAATTCACAAGAATGCAGCTATTCAGTTGGTAGAGCTGTTGTGGGTTCACTTCCCACGGGGGAACAGTATGGAAAATGTATGCACTCACTACTGGAAGTAGCTCTGGAAAAGAGCGTCTGCTAAATTATTAAAGTAAATACTAAAGCACACATGATGAATACAATTAAATACACAAGAATGGAGCTACATACAGGAAGTACCAGTACATGATGAATAAAAACAAAATGCACAGTAATGTTCTGAAAATCATGACAACACATCTGTCAAACAGTATGTTATCGAGTTCCAAATTAGTTTTTGTGTCAATGTTGATTCTTGTACTTTTCCAGAGATGATTTTTCCAGAGACACAAAGCCTTACAGCGGTATGTTAATGAATAACCCCCCAATACCCACTTTATACATAATTATTCTCTATCATACTCAGTGTGGTAAGGAGATGGCTGACAGGAATTTATATTCCTCTTAAACGATGCCGAATGATAATTCGTTTCCTGACACTGGTCATAGACCCATACTAGATTACTTTGAATATAGCCAAAGGGAGCGTGATAAGATCATTATTATATCATTATTTTTTCATTATAATTGTTGACCAGGTGAAGAAGGATTTTATTGAAATGGATAACACGATTAAAGACAAACGCACAGCTCTACAAACAGTTGTTAATGATGATGGCATATTCAATGAACTGATGAAAACTAACCAAGCGCTCTAGGACAAGTTGTCTACAGAAATAAAGGAACTTAAAATCAAGAAATTCAACCAAGACAAAAAAGACAAGGCCGATGGTAAAGTCTACTTCTGGAGAAACCCTGACAAAAGAGGTCCTGCTCCCCCTCTCCCTGACAGACGCAGGAGGGATGCCGCTTACCAGCGCCTCATCGGCTTCCAGTGGTAATTTTTTATTAAACGAGAGACTGGACGGACGGAAGGGCGGAGGAGGCCGCAGGCACGCGCATCGACGAGATGTCGCACCCGACGGGGTAAGAAGAAACGACTATCAGAGGCAGAGGAGACTTACCGGACTGAGTGTCTTTAATTTATCAAGCAAGATATTGAGCCCTGCCCATGTCTCTTTGCTTAATAAAGGGTTATCTTTTGTGCCTACAACCCAGTGCAACGATTTTGATGTTAAGGTAGACATGTTTAAGTTTTTTTTTTAGAAACATCCGTTTAAGGGAATACTTTAGCTCCCCTAATTCTGACACTTCTATTGAACCAGTAAATTGCTCTCCTGCACATACTCCGACTCCTTTTAGAAGCAAGAGTTATTTTATACCTCCAGCCAATCGCAATCACTCTATCGAGACATATTGCAAACTTGTGGAAAATGATGTTGGACATCTCCTTAAGAATAAACAGGGATCCAAATCTTTCCATAATTTACCTAAGAATGAAAAACAAGCTTTGCTTGATTTACAATCCGATACGTCAGTCCTTATTCGTCCCGCTGATAAGGGTGGGTCGGTTGTACTCATGGATAGGACAGCTTATGTACATGAGTGTCATAGACAGCTGCTTGACAACACCTTTTACAAGAAACTCAGAAGTGACCCCACTTCCCAATTTCAGAATACTACTTTACTGTCCTAGATGGGTATTTAAGTTCTGGTCAGATAACCAAAAAAGAACATGCTTCAACACCCTAAAATTGCCACTTTCTATACTTTGCCGAAATTACAGAAGAATGTTACACAGCCTCCAGGGCGCCCTATTGTAGCGGGCATTGATGCAGTAACGGCCCTTCTATCTACTTTTGTTGACTTTTTTATTAGACCACTCGCAGAACAACTCCCCTCCTTTGTAAAGGACACCAGCAGTATGATCTCTATCATTGAATCTCTTGATCTCTCTCTTGATGTTGAGTCGTTATAGACTAATATTCCACATGAGGGCGGTATTGAAGCTATGGAACATTTTCTTCTGCAAGGTAACCCTAATGAACTACCTTCCAGTGCATGCATTGTAACATTGGCTGAAATAGTACTCACTACCCGCTATTCAATGTGCTCTGAACAAATTAAGGGAATTGTTCACAAACATTGGCACATCCTAAACGACTATATCGAAAGTTTGATTTGATTTGACGGCTTGCACATGCGCAGATCGTGTCGAGACGACAGTTAGACCGGATTACGTGTTTCTATATGCATGAGTCGCCATGACATCACCTACAAGTGTGATCGAGGATTTCTATTGATGAAGCAGTTTTAGTCTGTCTTCATGCTGCGCTGTCTTTGGTAGAACGGACATTGCTCCATGTACAAGGCTACTTCACCACAAGAGGGCACCATTCTAACGATTTGCCAATTTCTCAGTTGATAATTAGCTTATTAGTTCTTTTTCAGTCATTCAATTCAGCAAGATGTCATTATTTACAAATTGAAAGGTTATTATATTTTATTATGATTCAGTTTGGTTTAATTCACATTGATGGTGGTGACTGAAAGCTCAGGGGTGGTCAGCCAACGTACATTACTATATTATATTTATTAACAGCGCAGTGTATGCAATATTTATGCAGAATATAATTGAGCTATTCTTACTATGTAGTACACGTATTAAAATACATTAAGTCCACAGGTCAGTTCATCTCAATACTTCAAAACTCCTAAGAACGTCACAAATCTGGTACGTGGGTCTTCCAGTGAGTTGGAGAGGATTGAGGAACCATGGCACAGTTTGAAACCTTGACATGGACTGTAAGAGAAACATTTCTAATTTGCACATTTTGTTGCTTGTCTTGTTTCAAAAACAAATTATCAATGTAAATATTTCCTTTAAGAAATAGGAATCAGTTATTATTAGCCTACTATATAGTCTTCGTTTCAATTTGACTGAAACCTCGTAGATAAAACATGGTGGAGAGAAGTACATTTATTGACTGAATTTGCAGAAAACAGGTTCTTGGGTTTGGTGTCACATCTTTAAATGTAATGTATGCTGATGGTGGTGTTTTATTTATTCTCTACTTCCAGATATCTGTTATATTGGTGCTTGTAAGCATTGGATCCTGCATCACGTGGTAGAGCCAAGTACAGAATAGGGGATGAATGCTGCCCTCTGTGTTTACCAAGTAAGGACCCTCTTTTAACATGAATCACCAGACGTTAATACATCATCAACACCAACATGTAATTTTTATCCTTCTAAACATTGAGCCCTGTTCCATATATGATCCAGCCATCTATAAAATAGGTGATAGAGATTGCATAATGTGTAGGCCTGGTAAGGACCTTGTGTATTTTTATGAGGACTTAATTATTATTGTTTTTATCATAATTATGATAATACCAAAAGGTAATTATTTTCTGGTTTCTTTTCAACAGGTCATCGTGTAAATAGTCATTGTACTAAATCTACACATACACCTTCCTGTGTGCCCTGTATTGACTCCACCTTCCTTGATGAGCCCAGTGATAAAACAACATGCAACAACTGTACCACATGTGATCCAGGTGAGAATTCTGTGTTCTGGGCATAAACACTGAGCTACTTTACTATATCAGCTGTTGTTTTAATGAAATACATCAGGCTTAACATTTAGCTTCAAATACCAAGTGATGTGTTTTCTCTCTAGGTTTGGGTTTGAAGGTAAAGCAGCCATGTAGACCTTCATCAGACACTGTCTGTGGGACACTGGAGGGGTTCTACTGTCTAGACTCAACTAAGGATGGTTGTAGAGCAGCCCAGAGACACAGCAGCTGTAAACCTGGTCAATACATCAGCCACACAGGTTGGTCTTCTGTCTCACTAATTATACTAATTGTGTTTTCATAATTCAATTGAGTCAAGTTGTTATCTTCAGTGTGAACAATCATTACAGTTTATGGAATTCAATAAATGGGGGGAAAAAACGAATGCAATTTTTCATGAACATTTCAACATGTGTTTTTGCAGGAACAACATCTACAGATACTGTGTGTGCTGTCTGCCCTGGTAAAACTTATTCAGATGGATCATTAACATCTTGTCAAACACATACAGAGTAAGTGTGGACGTTATTAGTTAGTTCAAATGGTTATTCCCCTGAATATATCAAAAATAGTAATTAAAGGCCCAGTGCAGTCAAATAACAGATGTATCTGTGTTGTGTGTGTATATATATTTCCAAACTGAGGTTGAAATCATGTGAAAATTATGATAATTCCCTTTTAGTGTAAGAGCTGTTTGAAAAGACCGCCTGACATTTCGTCCTTCCATGGTGACATCACCATGTGGTAAATTAGTCAATAGTCCAATAAGAAAGAGTTCCAAACCTTACTGCCAATAACAGCTCATTTTCAGTTTTCCCATCCCTACTGAAACCACTCCCAGACAGTCTTAGCAAAATTGCTCTTTCTATTTTTTTACTATTTTATTTGAAAACAATGACAGTAATGTACTTGTTACTCACTAATTATTTGATATTGAGACGAAAACAGCTGCATTGGACCTTTACGAAAACATACCTGTATTTAATGTCTTTAACATAGGTGTGAATCTTTGGGACTGGAGAAAATTAATCCAATAACTCCTTTGTTGGATTCAGAATGCAGAGGAACCTCACTTCCCTCAGTTGGAATCATAGAGTGCCAAGAGTGTGCAAAGCTGTCATCAAGGCAAAGGGTGCCTACTTTGAAGAATCTCAAATAGAAACTATATTTGGATTTGTTTAACACTTTTTTTTTGGTTACTATGTGATTCCATATGTGTTATTTCATAGTTTGTACAATAATAGTGAGGACATCCAATGTAGAAAATAGTAAATATAAAGAAAAACCCATGAATGAGTAGGTGTGTCCAAACTTTGGAGTGGTACTGTAGGTGCTGGCCTATTAAAGTCTAGATAAAAAAGGGTTGAACTGTTGTCATTAAATGTGGTAGTTAAGAGCATATACAGTGTCCAGGCCTTTCTGTTCTTTTTATAACTACTTCATTGGTGACCACATCATTGGATACTACATCATTGCTTACGGTGACGGCATGATAAGGATGACTATGAATGAGGAGAGAGGTCAGTCATACCCTGGTCTGTATCCAGATTACTATGAATGAGGAGAGAGGTCAGTCATACCCTGGTCTGTATCTTCTCCAGGGCTGCTGTTGCTCTGCAAGTTCAGAGAGTCAATGGTCTTCTGACAGACTTGGGCCTCTCCTCAGACTCCTCTGGGCTTCCCTGTCCACTTTCAGCGTCCGGCTGAGCTGCTTCGTCTGACCTTTAACCTCAACTACTTCCTGTTTCCTCTGGGACACAACCTGGAGGATCACAGAATCAGTGGATCAATAACAAAAACTTGTATTGATATTGGCTTGAGATTAGATTTTGATCATATCTGTTAATGCTACTGACACTAGAGGGCAGTACAACCTATCCTATGACCGTATGTAAGCCCTGTGTTGCTGGAGATACATCATCTAAACCCTTTCTTTTACATTGAACTCAGCTGCTTCCTGTTTAGTCTTAGTTAATATATGTTAATGCTACCGACAGTAGAGGTCAGTACAACCTAGCCAGTGACCGGTTGAATGCTCTTTCTAAATAATACACTTATTTTGTTTCAACGGACTCACTAGTGTGCAGACTCACCAAAACAGATCTATTATATTCCAGCACATGCTGACATGGTGATAAGGACATGGACAGAATCAACTGATAATATGATTACATTTGTGACAATCCTCTTGTGGTTCTGTAAAATAATATGATTGGAGCTGTAACATTCTATGGCATAAGTCAGAATAAAGGATCAGTTGGAAGATTGTTTCACTTGACTCAACCACTTTCAGGATCTCTCATTGAAGACATGTTTATTATGATCCCCAGTAGCTAGTGTTCCTGGGGAAGCAGGGATTCTGAGCCTCCAAACTACAAGATCTAACGATCATATTTGATTTTGATGATGATCACTGAATGATTCCCTTCACAATTCAGAGTTAAAGACAGACCTGTTTTCCTGGAGATACATGATCTACACCAGTGGAGGCTACTGAGGGGAGGATGGCTCATAATAATGTCTGGAACGGAGCAAATGGAATGGCATCAAACACATGGAAACCATATTCCGCGCCAGCCTTTACCATGAACCCATCCTCCCCAATTAAGGTGCCACCAACCTCCTGTGATCTACACGATTCTTTTACATTACCTGCCAATCTTTGAGGTTTCTCATGGAAACATTCCTTGACATAATCAATGTACTTGCACTAGTCTATTTTCTTAGACGTCCATAAGCAAAAGTTACATCACCCTATTATCTATTTTGGTGAAATTAAGAACTTTGCAAGGCTTCTCTCTAAGAACCACAAAAACCTGACTCAAGCAGAAAGAGGTGTAACCATGTTTCAGACTGGAAATGTAGGGTTTGGAACACTTCTGTTCTGTGGTTAGAAAGAGAGTGTTTTTTCAAATTTCTCATCAACTTCAACTTTCAGCTTTGTCTTATTGTAAGTCACAAACACAGAAAGTTTCCAACCACACACAGTAGATATGCTGTATTCTATTCTAGTGTACATTACAAAGACACACAAGTATTTAGGTTTCCTAGCAATGATTCAGGCATTCTAACGTTGTCTCCTTAAGAGGAAGTGTCACGTATAAACAAAGTTATCTGATTAAGTAACAGGGAAGGTGTGTCCCAACCTGCCTCAGGGTGTCATTCTCCTCCTCCAGCATCACCATGAATTCCTCATTGGTTTTCCCATCACATAAAGAGGTGAACTGAAAGTAAAGGTAGGTCATAGAGAAGCCACATTAAATTCTTGAGGTGTCCTTGATTTAGCTTGTGTGGAACCCATAGTCTCACACGTAGCCTAATATGTAAATCTACCCACTCAAAGCATGTTCATACCTTCCTAGACATGGCCTGTAGCTGGACCAACCTGTCCTTCACTATCTTCCTGGACATGGCCTGTAGCTGGACCAACCTGTCCTTCACTACCTTCCTGGACATGGTCTGTAGCTGAACCAACCTGTCCTTCACTATCTTCCTGGACATGGTCTGTAGCTGAACCAACCTGTCCTTCACTACCTTCCTGGACATGGTCTGTAGCTAAACCAACCTGTCCTTCACTATCTTCCTGGACATGGCCTGTAGCTGGACCAACCTGTCCTTCACTACCTTCCTGGACATGGCCTGTAGCTGAACCAACCTGTCCTTCACTATCTTCCTGGACATGGTCTGTAGCTGGACCAACCTGTCCTTCACTATCTTCCTGGACATGGCCTGTAGCTGGACCAACCTGTCCTTCACTACCTTCCTGGACATGGCCTGTAGCTAAACCAACCTGTCCTTCACTATCTTCCTGGACATGGCCTGTAGCTGAACCAACCTGTCCTTCACTATCTTCCTGGACATGGCCTATAGCTGGACCAACCTGTCCTCTGCTGTTGTCTCAACTCATCCTGCTGGCCTTTAGCAGTGATCAGCTCTCCTTCCTTTATGGACAGAGTTCTACACAAGGAACTCACTGTACCTGCAGAGTACAAATACAAATTTGTACAAATTGATTGGGATTACATACAATAAGAATCATCTGTTCAAAGTGTTCGTTTCAGCTATCCAATCCTGTCAGATCTACACCAGTCATAAGGGGGTAGGGGAAAGGAACTAGGGGCAGATTTGGTATTGGGGGCTCATCCTCCCAAAGTTTTGGCTCTACAGCTGTGTTTGATACTGTATCTCTATGAGAACACACCAGAATAGATCACATGATTCTTCCTGTCCTCCTCTTAACTCATCAGTTGTTCATTGTTTCTCTTTACTTCTCATCTGTTCAGTAAGTGATACTCTGTCTTCCTCCTCACTGTCCACAGAATTCTCTATCTGAAGAGCTGTGCTTGTGACCATGTTCCAAGACACAGACAAGGCCACCATACAAGATTAGATCAGTTTTAGGTCATATTTCAGCAAATACCATTGCGTGCAGCCTTTATATCAATTTCAAATGCTAACAAATTATTAATTCCTAACTCTGTCCAAGTTAACTAAGGGTTAACCTCAGGCTGTGTGGCTTGGTGTTCTGTCTCAGTGAGTTGCTTCTCTCTCCAACAGGGCTAGGAACCCTTCATGTTCAGGACCCAACACAGGGCTGGCCTCACCCTGTGGAGCTCCTCTTCTAGTCTGGCTATCTGCTAGCTTTTCTCCTGCTCCTCCTTTTTCACCTCCCTCCGATTCCTGACCTCCTGACAGATGCACTATCAACTCCACCTTCAATACAAAGAAACACACAAGTATGAGTTGACCAAGGTTACTTCAGCTATGCATTTTCACTTTTTCTATACAATTTTGGCTTTTCATGAGTTTTATTTTAGTGTGACAGGTTTTATATTTAATAATAGATGTGTGTTGTGCTCTGTTGGTTCTGGTATCAGTTTGAAGAGTCTTGTACCCTGAAGTTTCAAGTTTTTACTTTATTTTGTTTATTTTTAATTTAGTTTTAGTTTAAATGTTGGTCCACCTTTATGGTTCAAAGGCAGATGGATAGATGGCACTGCTATAGTTAGAACGCTGCTGTGGTAATCAGTATATGGCTGTATACACATTAAACCTTATCAAATGGACAAAGGACACAACTTGTTGTTCAGTACATGAGCTGAAATACTCACAGAACTCTGAAATATACAGTACAGAGAAGTTCCTACTTCCTACCTGACCTCTGACCACATCCTCATTATGAGAAATTATCAGTTCTGTCAGCTCCTCTTGAAGCACAGATCTCTTGGTCTTTCTTCACCTCTTCAAACTGACAGATGAGTGATTTCCTCACCTACCATCAGTATGTTCTGATCCTTTAAAGAGAGGGATTACAATACTACAACTACCGTCAACCTCCAATATGGTGCACACCCCACTGAGCCAAACATATTTTTTATTTTATTTTATTTATTTCACCTTTATTTAACCAGGTAGGCTAGTTGAGAACAGGTTCTCATTTACAACTGCGACCTGGCCAAGATAAAGCATAGCAGTGTGAACAGACAACACAGAGTTACACATGGAGTAAACAATAAACAAGTCATATTTCAACCTGCGTGTTGTGATCGCATTTGGTGTGGGAGGACAAAATCAACATGTGGACGATGGTGCACTCAGAAGCGCTCGTGCGGTCTGGTCAGTTAGCTTCTAGTAACCTCTTTCCTTCAGGCTGCTTCTTCTTTGAACTTTATATGGCGGTTGACGATGCATTACCACAACCGACTGGAGTGTGGGCCTCAGTTCATCTTCTAAATCACCCAGGTGGGTATATGCTCCTAAAAACCAATGAGGAGATGGGAGAGGCAGGACTTGCAGCGTGTTGAGCATCACAAATATAATCAAGTTCTATTTCATTTAACTAGGCAAGTCAGTTAAGAACAAATAATTATTTACAATGACTGCCAAACCCTAACCCGGATGATGCTGGGTCAATTGTGTGCCGACCTATGGGACTCCTAATCGCGGCCGGTTGTGATACAGCCTGAAATCGAACCAGGGTCTGTAGTGATGCCTCTAGCACTGAGATGCAGTGTCTTAGACCACTGCGCCACTCAGGAGTTACACAGACGGTCGTGAGCAGTGTGGGTGCAATGATTGAATAACATGTATGTGCACATATATTTTGCAGTGCTCATGCACGCGACTTGTCCTGTCTGGTCAGCATGTTTAAAGCATTGCATCGCTGTGCTAGAGGCGTCACTACAACACACGTGCCAATATATCCTCCAAACACCGGCTTCTCTGGCATTATCACTTAAATACACATTCTACAGACCCTGAGTATTCCCTACAATTTTACTTCGGCACCTAGAATAGTTTTTGCTTTAAAAGCCAATATGTATTTCAAATAGTGATTTGCACTGGCATTTATTTGACCTTGGAACATGTTTTAAAACCCATATTTGTTGCAAATGTCACTTAAATATGAAAAAAATTGCAATTATTTTTCATATCATGAATAAAAGGTTGACACTTTTCTATTATTAGGTTGGGAACTTTTATTTTGAAAATTGCCTAAATGACTTTGTTACACTGATCATAAAGTGAACGTAAAACTAGTCCAGGGCCCTACACTACTGCGATCAAATGTATTTATAAAGGCCTTTTTACATCAGCCGACGTCAAAGTGCTGTACAGAAGCCCAGCCTAAAACCTCAAACAGAAAGCAATGCAGATGTCTAAGCACGATGGCTAGGAAAAACTCCCTAGAAAGGCCATAACCTACGAAGAAACATAGAGAGGAACAATGCTGAGGGGTGGCCAGTCCTCTTTTGGCAGTGCCGGGTGGAGATTATAACAGAACATGGCCAAGATGTTCATAGATGACCTGCAGGGTCAGATAATAATCACAGTGGTTGTAGAGGGTGCAACAGGACGGCACCTCAGGAGTAAATGTTAGTTGGCTTTTCATGGCCGATCATTCAGAGTTAGAGACAGCAGGAGGGAGAGACAGAGTCGAAAACAGCAGGTCCGGGACAAGGTAGCACGTCCGGTGAACAGGTCAGGGTTCCATAGCCGCAGGCCCTGTCTGACGATACCCCCGAACAGGGCCAAATAGACAGGATATAACCCCAACCACTTTGCCAAAGCACAGCCCCCACACCAGTAGAGGGATATCTTCAACCACCAACCTACTACCCTGAGACAAGGCTGAGTATAGCCCATGAAGATCTCCCCCACGGCATGAACCCGAGGGGGCATCCAACCCGGACAGGAAGATCACATCAGTGACTCAACCCACGCACCCCTCCTAGGGACGGCATGAATTTATCACTGCTGAAGTGAAAAGTCATTGTCTCTTGGAGAATGCTGCCTTTTAGTTAGCTTTGTGACAGTATTAGAAATACATTTGTGTTCTTATTCTCCTCAATTAAGTTGGAAAATAGGATGATCGAGCAGCAGTGAGGGCTCAGTCAGAAGACTTCCAGTTTGGTGTGGCGCCATTTCCGTTTCAATTTTCTGGAAGCCTGCTTCAGAGCTTGGGTATTTTCTGTATACCAGGGAGCTAGTTTCTTATGACAAATGATTTTAGGGGTGCGACTGCATCTAGGGTATTGCTCAAGGTTAAATTGAGTTCCCCAGTTAGGTGGTTAACCGATTTTTGTACTCTGACGTCCTTGGGTAGGTGGAGAGGGTCTGGAAGGGCAACTGGGAATCTTTGGGTTGTCTGAGAATTTATAGCACGGCTTTTGATGATCCTTGGTTGGGGTCTGAGCAAATTATTTTTTGCGATTGCAAACGTAATAAAATGGTGGTCCAATAGTCCAGGATTATGAGGAAAATATTTACTCCACGGGACAAAACTAGGTCCAGAGTGTGACTGTGGCAGTGAGTAGGTCCGGAGACATGTTGGACAAACCCCACTGAGTTGATGATGGCTCCGAAAACTTTTGAGTGGGTTTGTGGACTTTCCATGTGAATATTAAAGTCACCAAAAATATGAATTATGCCACAACTACTGTACAAGGTCCGATAGGAACTCGATGTGGAACACTGTATACGGCCCAGGAGGCCTGTAAACAGTAGCTATACAAAGTGAGAGTTGGCTGCATAGATTACGACTAGAAGGTCAAAAGATAAACTTCTTTTTTGTAAATTGAAATTAGCAACACCTCTGCCTTTGCGGGATGTGAGGGAGCTAACATTTTGAGAACAAATTCAATAATGACAGGAATAGGTCTTTATTCCAGTGAGATTGGTAAAACGAACACCGCTATGTTTAGTTTTGCCCAACCTAGATCGAGGCACAGACACGGTCTCAATGGGGATAGCTGAGCTGACTACACGGACTGTGCTTCTGGCAGACTCCACTACGCTGGCAGGGTGGCTAACAGCCTGCTGCCTGGCCTGAACCCTCATTGTGGAGTTACAGTGCTCTATGTTCATAGATCAGATGAGAGCACCCCTCCAGCTAGGATGGTGTCTGTCACTCCCCATCAGGCCCGTCTTGGTCCTGTTTGTGGATGAGTCCCATAAAGAGGGCCAATTATCTAGAAATTCTATATTTTGGGAGGGGCAGAAAACGGTTTAACCAGCGATTGAGTCGAGACTGCTGTAGAGCTCATCACTCCCCCTAACAGATGGGGCCAGAGACAATTACGCGATGCTGACATCTTTCTAGACAAT
Organism: Oncorhynchus nerka; assembly: GCF_034236695.1. NCBI lineage: Eukaryota > Metazoa > Chordata > Actinopteri > Salmoniformes > Salmonidae > Oncorhynchus > Oncorhynchus nerka. Next base: position 85,224,057 of record NC_088402.1, read on the forward strand.
TTACACGCTGAAGCTATGTTGTGCTTGGCTATGTTGCGCTTGGTGATCTCTGACTGTTTCATCCTAACATCGTTGGTGCCGACGTGGATAACAATATCCCTATACTAGCCAATTTTAGCTTTAGCCAGCACCATCTTCAGATTAGCCTGGGCGTCGGTAGCCCTGCCCCCTGGTAAACAGTGTATGATCGCTGGATGATTCTTTTAAAGTCTAACACTACGGGTAATGGAGTCACCAGTGACTAGGGTTTTCAATTTGTCAGAGCTAATGGCGGGAGGCTTTGGCATCTCAGACCCCGTAACGAGTGGAGGAGAGACCAGAGAAGACACGGACTAGTTGCTTAATGGGGAGAACCGGTTTAAAGTTTGTCGGCTGAATGAGCGACACCGGTTGAGCATTTCCTCCCAAAATTGTCAGGCTGCGGGGACCGTGCGAGGGGATTTTTACTACTGTTGATGATGGGATATGTAGATAGGGCGAGTCGGTCAAGGATCGATTCGGACAAGGTGGTCAATTATATGACAAGCGACAGTTTGTCCTCAGTCACCTGCATAAGAAATAGCACTTCCTTACAAATCCCTCTCTTCACATCTCCCCAGAGACGTGACACAACCTAACTAGATCCAGACACAAAAAGAAAACTTTTCCCAGAAGGAAAAGTTTTGTGATTCCCTCTCTTCACATCTCCTAAGAGATGTGACATAAACTAGGCAAGTCAGGCGGAATGGTCCACATGCCCCTTCTTCCCAATTCAGAAGAGGCACGACATAGAATGGAGAAGCTCAAAAAGCAGTAAAAGCAACGGGATCCTCCTCCTCATATTCGGGTTCCGTATCCCCTAAAAGGGGTACATCTGGGAAGGGCTTGTTGGGAATACATGGAATGCAGTAGCAGCCGCACAACACTAAAATGGCTGCAAACATGGAAAGATGGGTCTCATGCTCCATACCGTTATCTCGCACCTGGCTCCTGTTATCTAACAAAAGACCGCTTGTTCTCGCAACCCCACGCTCTGAATGTGCCCTCCCTTCTGTATTTTTCCAGCATGAGAAAGTGCCCTGGCCCTGATACTTTTAACAATGTTTCAAATCAGCTAGGTTGCATAACACATACATACATCCACACAAGGCAGCAGCAGATAATATTCAATCATATATATGGTAATGGCTATAATGTAAAATAACCCCAAGGGTGTGAACAAAAATTCAGCAATGAATCATATAACAGTTACAAAGTTTAAAATACCGTCATGTCCTCCATTCGATCCCACTATGTACTAGATTGGCTACCAGCCACCTAGGAACTTACAACCCTCATGTCAAAAGAGAACAACAGCTCATTCAAAAACAGAACAAAAGAAAATGGTGTGAAATTTAAGTCCCCCTTTTGACACCCGCTGGGTGTCACTCATTATCCTTATTTCAGCAGTCATAGCATTTCATGAAAATAATAAAAAGTTTATTATTAATAAAACAGAAAAACAGAAAAGAAAAATCAACCAAGAAAAATAGAAAAAAATGGACAAGTGATGTATGCTTTTGTTTCCCCCTTTTGTCACCCACAAGGGTGTCACTTATCAAAAACAGGATACAACTTTATTGTTTATTGACATGTAAGATGTAGGATAAAACTTTGGTCATGGAAAACAGAGTAAAGAATTATTAGAAACCATCTGGTCCTCTCAGCTACTCCTATCCTGTACCAGGTGGGCTCCTTGCCACCCAGGGACTCTAAACCTTCACAACAGGGAGAACAAACATACTGGAAAGAAAACCTATCATAAAAATGTATAACAAGGAACTGTGGTGGTGTAAAATGTATTCTACTACCTCACCCACAGCATACCATGTGTCATCCTCAGTCAGTCCCATCCTCCCCTGAAAGCATGCTTCAGTATCGGCATCTCCAACTGGAGCATCAAGCAAAGGCATCATGGCTGAAGCCTTCACCACATCTGTAACAGACTTCTTAAAACACGGTATGATGCAAGCAGCACATCACATCAATAACAAATAATACAAGAATTAGGGTCAGAAATCCAGTAACCACCATACCAGTGTACTTACCAAAACAGGCTCCCAACTCATTTGAACAGTCAGACTCCTCCGCCATGGACCTCATCTTAGCAGATAGTGCATCAAGCCCGCCTTAGATATACTACCATCTGGACTGGTATTATTAGGAATATATGTGCAACATTGTTTACCGAACATCTTGCAGACGTCCCCCTGACTGGCAAGAAGCATATCCAAGGCAAGTCTATTCTGTCTGGAAACCCCAGATGTGGCCTCAAGCTGTTCAGACATACCAGTGAGTGCATCACGGGAGTAATTCACAAAACGCTGTTGATTATAGTAGATATAGTTAATCCATGCAGTCTGTCTAACATCCACTATGGCTGGACCCATAGTAGGTAGTAAGTGCCAGAGTCCATCATTCCTACCCAAGGCCTGAAACTCATGAGGAACCCCCACTGGCACTCCCAACAGGTTAGTGTGTATGTCAACTACATCCTCTGTCCATGGAGCACTACATCTATGTCTCCCATGGGATGGAATGTTTTCAGGTCCCCTGGATACAGAACCCAACAGCTGTTCAGCAGTAACATCAACAATGGTCAGTGGAATTATCAAACTGGTCAGACCACACGTACCTTGCCATTCTCCTCTAAGAATGGGTCTCAGCACTCTTTTGGCTCCACACATCCACCACACATCAGCCAGACCACTAGTTTGGTTTAGGCCTGTAACTGGCCAAGTGGAATTAATGGTTATGTTACTACTGCAATCAGCTTCAGGCAATCTCCCATAATCAATGCCATTACCTGTACCCGTGATGCAACTGTAATTGCCCCCCTATGCCTCAACACCCCAAGAGGCCCGACGAGGAGGTACTGCAGGAAACACAAGGCTCAAAGAGGAACAGAGGGTTGAATTGGGCTTAACCTGGTAAAAACTTCTCAGAATACACAACCACCCCTCTCCTTCTCCTACAGCAAATGGGTGTGTAGCCAGAACAGGTCTAGCATGACTACAAATAATGCAGTCCTTTCTTCTCAGGGTTTTAGCTGTGTACCTCATATAAGACAGCCACAAATTGTCCCTACCATCCAAACCAGTCTCAGTGCCTAATTGATCAATAGCTGAATAGTCTCTAACATTAATTACCTGAATGGTATTTTTAACACAGTGGTGGTAGAGGAGTGTGTCCGGTTCGTCTGAGACCTCTGGTTTTGGCAGTACCTTAATAGAAAACACACCCATCATGTCTGTCCTCGTCCTTTGTAGTCCGAGGGTGTAAGTGCCTGCATCAGAGAGCTTAATAGTTTTGATGGTTAGTAGGATTTCATCACCTTTACAAAGTTCAACAGTGCTCCCAGGTTTCCCCATATCATGGAAAACCTATCCACCTTTGTGGGATCCCCCATGCTATAAGGATACCCTCTTCTCCAATCCTAGAACTGTCCGAAGTCGGTTATCATGTAATCTCTACTCTAACTTCCTGTCTACCCAGATGTAGGGATCTCTTATGCTTATTTTGGAACAAAATACACATCACTTAGCCAGAGCCAGACACATCTTCACTTCTATGAACAAAAACAGGGGTGACAGGACAGGGAGGGTTACTTCATTCGAGAGATGGCCCCCGGAATTCTGTTAATTCCAGTTCTCCTCCCGAACACTGTTTATTGTCCGACAGTGAAAAAGTGTCTTACCCTCCCGCCGTGCGATATGAATCTGGGTAGCTCTTTCAGCTAGCTGTCACCAGGGGTCTTCTATGGTCCCCAAGCCTCTGGGACTGGATTGAGTGACTTCACCTGTAGTTCACCTGTAATGCATAAAATCCTGGACATACAGGCTTGGTTAACAAACAATTTCTCATATGTTTTATCTGATTATATCTTTAACTTTTATGCCCATTTGTTAGCTACATTTTTAAATTATTAGTTTCTTATCCAATAGTCCCCATCCTATCCTAGACCACAATTTACCCATCCCCCTTTTGATACCTGGCTCTGCCCAGGTAACCACCTTACCTACTCTAAATAATGACTTAGGTAAGATTAGTATATTATCCTTCTGTTCTGACATTATCCTGTAGGAGCGCCCCCATCATTTTCCACATGTCCAACTCTCTCCCCTGTCTCCACTCAGCAACTGCTATCTTTGCCTATCCTGGCCCCCCTTCCAAAACTCTCCTCTCTTCTCTCCAACTTTCAAGGTCTCTGCAGTGCGGGGGAGGGCCCCTCTGCCTGCCTTTTCCCCTATCTGTCTTAACTACCCAGCCATTAGACACACACACAACTGTGATAAACGTGCACTGTCCCTTTAACATAAAAACCTCAGCCTGCAATCCCCTCTGCGGGCCTTTCATTGTTCCCCATAATGAAAACAGATTCTAATGTTAGTCTACCTTAACCTCCTGTTTAATTTCAGTGGTGTTATCTGAACAATCAAACCAAAATCAATAACCGGGAAGTACCTGTGTAAATTAATTAAAAGAACAAAATAAATCTACCTTATTTCTCAGCACTTGGTTAGAACACCACTCCCGTCTTACATCGACCACACCCGTCGCCCCGTACCTAGTGTATATCTTATCTATTACTCAGTGGCTCAATTAATGTTTAACGTAAGTATGTTCAGATGTTGATTATGTAATTCTACAATATTAGTATAGTTCAAACCTCATAATATAAATCTACACACAGAATTTTACGTTAATAGAGTTTAACACCTTTTCCAACAGTCATGCACACCCCCTCAATATTCTATGATATAACTCTCATCAGCAAGCCTGCGACTTTTTTCAACATTCTCACCGGTACCAGCTCCAACTGAAATACCTAATGTACCACACTCGCTTGGTCCCCGACCTCATTCATACCGAATATCAAGCGTATTTCATGCACACGATTTGAGTCTCACAAATCTTCATTTACGCCAGTAAACTTCAATTTACATTACACACACAAATCTTCATTCTCCCCAGCAAGCAGACCAGTAGGAGATGCAATGGCCCCGCCTTCTGTCCATTCTCTGTACAGCTTCTCACCCCGTCTCCTCCACTCCTTGCCCTCTCTGCCTTCATTTAATTCTAGAGTGGACTTCAGCGTTCTCAACACCTTTTCCATTTCCAACGACATTCCATGTACACTACAATACTGCCAACAACCCACTCCTTTACTAAAACCCAAGTGGTACCCTTTCCCTACGGCTAAATCGGCCCCCAATTATGTCTAAAGTAAGAACTCAATTATGCACTGTGGGTCCCCTAGGGTATTAAGAAGTCTAGTGTCCCCCGGATCATCCCCTTTACTTCACTACCCAATGTACTTCACACACACCTATGCTTTGTTAGGACCTTAGAGAGACCCTTTCCCGAAGGCTAAATCGGTCTCAAGTCCGAGTAATCAATTTAAATATCCGTCATTCACACTTGGCCCTGCCTAATACATCACGTTCGCATCATATGGCTTTCTATTCGCACTTTGGTGATCACTCGTTACCCACCACTCATACATGTAGTCCCAGACTATCCATTCAAGCTTTGGTGGTCACCCGTTACCCATCATTCATACATGTAGTAAGTGTTCTCTGTTACCACCTACCAGCCAGGCATACTAGTACATCCCATACACAATGCACCATTAAGTATGGTTGATCAATAATAAAATTGCAGTTGCCAATGGAGATATTACTTTCTCAACTATTTTCCAATCTCACACATCATTGTAGTTTAAATTTAGTAACTTACATCAAACAGGTGTCTCACAAAACTAAATTTGGATAACTCCAATGTGCAGAACTTTAGTTTTTCACAACAGGTGTCTGCTTACCCTTTTTATTTGACCGGTCAGGATTTTGAGACACACCGTCCGACGACAGTACTGGCCAATCGGTTGGCACACCAATGTCCAGCGATGTCCTTTTACCAGATCACGTCGGGGTCACCATTTGTCATGTATTGTATGTTTTAGTAAATATATATGTATATTTTGACCAATTGAAATATATATTCAGACTATCTGAGTATACTTAGCCCGTCACTGGTAAATACCCGTGATGAATTCCTGGAGCCACGTACTCTGCCTTATCTCAGAGCTGCTCCCTCGTAAACTCAGAGTGGTGTGTGTGTGTATTTAATTTCATTGGCGTTGTGGAACGTTGCCAGTTTAAAACACTTTCTCAAAATATTGTTTTCAATACAGTAAAATATTGTTTTTTTAATACAGTAAACCGCTGGAATCTATTTGTTCTAATTGTTAAATCAGTTCATACATTCCACATAACACATTCATTCACATTGACTGCACATTAACCCCTCAGATATTGTTATCAATATCTCCCCTTTTTGTACTCAGACAGACCGGCCGCTACCGGTTTAAATGGATAGATTTACACAATAGAAATACAAATTAAATCTATCACCTACTGTTCTCAGACAGGCCATCGGGCAGATTTATACAATAGACAAACAAATTAAATCTATCCCCTACTGTTCTCAGACAGGCCATCGGGCAGATTTACACAATAGACATACAAATTAAATCTATCCCCTACTGTTCTCAGACAGGCCATCGGGCAGATTTACACAATAGACAAACAAATTAAATCTATCCCCTACTGTTCTCAGACAGGCCATCGGGCAGATTTACACAATAGACATACAAATTAAATCTATCCCCTACTGTTCTCAGACAGGCCATCGGGCAGATTTACACAATAGACATACAAATTAAATCTATCCCCTACTGTTCTCAGACAGGCCATCGGGCAGATTTACACAATAGAAATACAAATTAAATCTATCCCTACTGTTCTCAGACAGGCCATCGGGCAGATTTACACAATAGACATACAAATTAAATCTATCCCCTACTGTTCTCAGACAGGCCATCGGGCAGATTTACACAATAGAAATACAAATTAAATCTATCCCCTACTGTTCTCAGACAGGCCATCGGGCAGATTTACACAATAGAAATACAAATTAAATCTATCCCCTACTGTTCTCAGACAGGCCATCGGGCAGATTTACACAATAGACATACAAATTAAATCTATCCCCTACTGTTCTCAGACAGGCCATCGGGCAGATTTACACAATAGAAATACAAATTAAATCTATCCCCTACTGTTCTCAGACAGGCCATCGGGCAGATTTACACAATAGACATACAAATTAAATCTATCCCCTACTGTTCTCAGACAGGCCATCGGGCAGATTTACACAATAGACATACAAATTAAATCTATCCCCTACTGTTCTCAGACAGGCCATCGGGCAGATTTACACAATAGACATACAAATTAAATCTATCCCCTACTGTTCTCAGACAGGCCATCGGGCAGATTTAATACCACATATGTTTACTTCACTATCGTTAACTTGTCATTCGTATATATACATTTTGTCAAGAATTCATACTCACTCGGTCATACTGATCAAAATTTGGGTAGACTATACGACAATATGCAAAGTTTGATTTAACAGGTTTTGCTTACCTTGTTTAAGGTCGACCCTTGTGATCAGTTTCCCGAGTTGAGCAGAATTGTTGTCCTCCCCCCGAATGTCTTCACCTGTCCTCCGCGAACCGTCCTTCCATCAACTCGCCCCCCCACACCCACATCAACCACTCTGGACTGGGTCGTTAGTTAACCATCCTCTGCTACCATTCTGTTGATGATGGGATATGTAGATAGGGCGAGTCGGTCAAGGATCGATTCGGACAAGGTGGTCAATTATATGACAAGCGACAGTTTATTCAGAGTAAAGATATCTGGTACAACGTATACGGGCTCATTCATTTGGAAAACCATCAGAAAGAGCGCCGATAACAGATTGTAAGCATGTTAAGTACAGTACAAAAAGTGGGTTGAGTCTGAAAGTCTCTGGCTTTTGATTGGCCACAGTTGAGGTGTTGTCTTCTTGGATTGGTCTTGTTGAGCCGTCTGTCGTTCCTCCGGGTCTCGTCCTCAGTCACACAATGTTCGGCTAGAAAGGAGATTAGGTGTGTGCGCTGGTTTCTGCAAGTCAAGGCTGTCTCTTCCTCCCAATGTGTGGGTGTATGTCTTATCTGTGTGTCCTCGGCAGTTAGTGTGTGTAATGTGTGTGTGCTGTGTGTGTGGGTGTGGGAGCTATCCTGTATGGGACCTAACATGTTTTACTGTGAAAATACGTTGTCTCAGTTATAGCAATGTAATAGCAGTAGGCTGGTCACCTGCATAAGAAATAGCACTTCCTTACACTACTATCTGTACTTATTGGTGGCAGACACGGTTTAATCCTTTCCTACACGTAAATTACTCTTTCCTGACGACTGCATCTGAAGCTGGGCATGCAGCACGGCTATCCCGCCATAAGGTGATCGTTATCCTGTATATTAAGAGTACAGCGACTGCAATTAGAAGGCATAATGTTACTACATGGCTTCGGCTGGTGGAGGTCGTGTAGAAACATGTCCGGGGTGAAAAAAGTCGAGCGAGGGGGAAAATATAAAACAGTCATTAAAAAGTAAAAACCGTGAAGTTGGCAGGCAACAAACCACACAGCACGTAAAGAAGTCTACAAGTTGTGACCGGAAATGACGCTGATGTAGCTTACTCGTTACGAAGCCTGAGGAATCAACTTAAAAATAAAAATGAATCATAACAGATCAACAACTTACATTGATTGCTACATCATACAAAACAGAACGCAGGTATTAACAAAAAAATACTGAAACATACAACGAATCAATGACATAATAAAATATAAACAATTCTAGTGCAATTGTAATCACTGAACATATATCATAATGATTCATAAATGTTATTCACTAAGGTTAAAGTTTTAATAAGTTACATTCAATCAAATGTGTAATTTTGGAATTTGTGTATAGTATTTGGCAACAAGAATAAATAAAAAAACAATAATTTCAATGGTCTTGTTATCATTGCAATAGTAACATTATTCTATCCTTTATGTCAAAAACATGGGTAGTGTTCATAATGGTAAAGTGTTCTGCAAGGTTTTCCCAAAATTCGGACACAAATTTACATTCAAAGAACAAGTGAGACAGATTCTCACCTTTTTCACAGAAAACGCAGATATCATCCATCAATAGCCACATTTGGATAACACAAAATATATCCATGTAATTATATGTCAAATTAAAGTGCACTTCCCTAAATTTGTTTGGTATACACTATTTGTAAGGCCTTAACCATGGTTTTTTCCCCCAGACAATGTCAGGAATAAACATGTTCCAGAAATATTCCTCTCTGTGTAACTTGGTTTTGTGAATGGAGAATGTTTCTTATATATTTATTACAACAAGATCTCAAGTAAGCCCACGCCAATCTGAGTTCTGGATCAACTGTGTGATCATTACTAAAGCTAAAATGAGTTTTCATTAGTGTAGTTAGACCACTGGTAACGGCTTTGATCACAGAAATAAACTCTGAAAGGTATTGGAAACTGTTTCAATGTTATAAATTGTTCATATGTAAGAATATTACCCCTGTTGTCAAACATCAAGAACAAAGTCAATATTCCTCTCATGCCAGCTGGGGTAGAACAATGACTTATTCCTTACAGTTATGTCTGAATTATTTCACAAAAGAGCTTTGTGGGGAAAGATTGTGCAGGAAACATTTCAGGCCATTAAAGCTTGTTGGTGAAACCTAGCCAATTTAGCGGGTGATCTTTCAGGAATATAATTACGTTTCAGTAAAAATTGAAGACCTCCCAACTTATTAAACACATTTGGAATGAAATACCATATTGAATCAGTATTGATCAAACATCTCTTCAACCAGTTAATCTTGATAGTATTATGTCAAAATCCAACACTTCCAGACTGCCTTCAGCTCTTTTATTAGAGGACTGACGGTTTTTAGTTTGACTTATTTTTCCAGATGAAGTCAAGAAAGGTCTTTTTGATCTTTTTACAAGTAGAAGGATTTACAAATAAAGACAATGAGGGGTACACAAAACGAGACAGCCCTTCTGCCTTGGACAGAAGTACTCTCCCAAGTATAGAAAGATCTCTTTGTAGCCAATTATTAAATACATTCTTAATTTTAGGAGAAATTCAAATGTCTGACTACGTGGTGTTTTGACAGATGTATTCCTAAATATTTAACACAGTCCTTTACAGGAATATTTTCTATTTCTTTATCAGAGTCAAATAAACGTAAGATTTCACATTTAGAAACATTCAGAATGAATCCTGATGCAATAGAAAATTCTATTTTAGCATTAAGGGCATGGGCGACCTGGTCTTTGTCTCTTAAAAAAAGAGTAGTATCATCAGCCAGTTGGGAAATGTAGATTTCTTTGTGAAATGGTTAAGCCGTACAGATTTGCATTATTCAGAATATCTAGAGATAGAAGTTCAACAACCAAAATGACTATAAATGGCGAAATTGGGCATCCCTGTCGTACACTTCTGTTGATACTGAATCTTTTGGACGTATTAAGGTTTAACACAGAACTATTTTATATCTTTGTAAAACATGCGAATGACTTCGACATAATTTTCACAGAATCCAAAAAGTTTAAGTGACCTAAAGAGAGATTCATCTTCAATTATGTCAAAGGCTTTACAGAAGTCCAGAAATAAGACAAATGCATCTGAGTCCATTGCATCTTAATAATCTATAAGGTCCAAGACTAAACGAATGTTACGAGTTCATGTGACGGCCCTTCATAAATCCTGTTCCGAGTCTCATTTATAATGGTATCTATTCCTTTAATCTTTTAAAATAAACCAGAGCAATCCATTAGTAATCAATATTTAATAAAGTAATTGGTCTCCAATTATCAATGAGAGAAGGGTCTTTATCGGGTTTCGGGATCAGTGAAATAAGGCCCTGTTTCATAGTGGAGACCATTTCCCCTTTTTTAATGCAATCTTAAAACATGTTAAAAATAGGGTCTTTCTAGTAACTCAAACTGTCTACAGAATTCAACTGACAGGTCATCCAGGCCAGGTGATTTCCCTTTTTTCATTGACACAGGTGAATCGCAAACTGAGTGGGAATCATCCTCAATTACAGGGACATTAATTCTGAATGTGGCAGATGTAGCTTTCCCAACCATCTTCCTGAAATTGTGAGTTGTAAAGGTTTCACAAAAATAATTTACAAATGTTATTATAATGGGATCTTTGCATAAAACATTAATTTTGAGTGCAGTTATAGATTTTTTTTGTATTTTCTCTTTTCAAGTGCAAAAAAGTCACTAGTGTTTCTTTCCCACTCTTCAATCCATTTTGCTCTTGACTTTACAAAGGCACCCTTTGCCAGGTCCGTATAAAGCTGTTCTAATTCTAGTTGTAAAGACTTAAATACAGACTCTTCAACTTGAGTTTTCTAAAGAAAGGTAATCTGTCAAGCTTGCTCATCAACTCCTTTTCTCTAAGGTTCTTTAAGTGCATCAGCTCTTTGGCACGTTTAATGGCAACAACTCTGACTTTATATTAGAAAAATTGACAAATACTTCCATAACCCAAGACTTTACTTGCAAAACAATTTGATGTTTCCAATGAGCGTAGGATCTTTAAGTGTGTTTAATCTCCAATATCCTCCAGTAGCTTTTAGATTTTTTTAGTAGCTTGCAAGTTCAGGGAAATCAAGTGATCAGAAAAGGGAGCCAACTGATGATCTACATCTATAACAAAATGGGAGAAATGAGGAATAATCTATTCTAGATTTACGTGACATAGTTTTGTTGGTCCAGGTATAACCCTTTGTATCCGGATTGAAATAACGCCAGGCATCATCAACAGAGATCCTTGCATAATGTAGTGATGATATTGCTATTTTGAAGGCTTTGACTCGTTCTAGGAGGAAAACGATCAACAGATGCATCAGGTGTTTAATTAAAATCCCTTGAAATAATTAGAAAAGCCTCTGTGTATTTGTTGCGTAAATCCTGTACTTTTCTGGTAAATTGGGTCTTATTAGGAGCATGTGAGTTATGTCCATATACATTACAGATGAAAATAACATTGTCAAGTTTAACAGTTACTATGACCCATCGCCCATCCTGTGAAGATGTGGATTCTAGAATGTCACCTTTAAACTTGTGAATGTGTCAGTGTCAAAACACCAGAAAGATTTGATCCATGACTGAAATAGACCATATCTCCCCATTGTGATTTCCAAAATTTCAAATCACTTGCACCCGAAATGAGTTTCCTGCGTTTACAGTATAAAAAGAAGGCTTTCCTTTTTTGTAAGATCTCTCAAACCCCTAGCATTCAGACTAAGGATATTGAGTGAGTTGAAAACTACCTCCTGCATTTAAAAAAAAAAAGAGAAAACAAATGAGATAACAGAAGTGGTAATGTGAACAATAAAACAGTGAACCTTGAGGGATTACTCCGACGGAAAATTACGCACAGCTGAGGTAGCGGTGGTTAACAGCAAAAATATGTTCATTTCCTTTTTTTTGGCAAGTGTTCATGGGTTAACTTAGTTCATGCCGTACATTTACTCATGGCAGTACTCACAGTTCCAGTTCGGTTAATGTCAACAGAGTTACCCAGTAATCATTATTTTTTCGATAAACGCGTGTGGGCCCTTGAACCCAGCCTTCTTTTCCTCTTGTCGTGCCTTGCCTTCTGTATAAGCGGCCACACTTTCTCCCTGGCAGCCTGATCCTGCGGTATCAGAGCCTCTTTGATGCGGAGCTTCTTCTCGTCCAGAAACGTGTTCCCCTTGGTCATTTTCCAGATTATGTCCCTGTAATGGCGCATAGTTAAGCGCAAAATGATATTGCGAGGTGGTCCATCATATCTTCGTTTCCCAAGTCGATCACGTCTCTTAGCTTGTCTTTGATGCACGGAGTCACCTTTCCCAGGATATTAATGACTGCTTCCCTAATATTCCTCTACCTCTTTTACACCTTGGATTTTCAGATTCCACCTGCGAAAGTACCTTTGAAGTTCAGCTACATTCTCACAGGTCATTATTTGGGGGTTTCAGTTTCTAAAACTCATTCTCTAGGAACGTTATATTTTTCCTCGTTTTCGCTCACAATTTTGTGAAACTGACTGACAGTTTCTGACAAATGATCGATCTTTGATGTTTTTTCTGTGGCCCCGCTCTGATGGACTCACTGGAGAACGTGGCGTCTTGTTTAGTGGAAAGGGACTGGATTGCAGAGAAAAGTTCAGACATGGAAATGTCTTACTTTTTTCACCGGTGGATTTTTAACTGGAGTCTGAGGTAAAAAGGTCGCAGGAATTTCATCCTGGTCTGTTTTGTTCTTTCTCTTGCTTGAGCTCGCAGCATCTTGTGTATCCATACTGCTTTGGTTCTCGTCGTGGCCAGCTAGCATGTCTGCCGTATTCTGTGAGGCTTGGATATTCCGTTTATTATTGTCTTTCTGTCGTGTTCTTCCAATTCAACTTGACAAAAACGAAATATAAACTTATCCTATGCCGCTTAAACAAGTTGTAGTTAGTTTCTTTCAACAGTGATAGCCAATGAAAGACTTACAACCTAACCCTCAATGTTGCTTTGACAAGCGAGAGAACACGCCCTCAGTGACGCCATCTTGGACATCCTGAGGAATCTACTTCGACTGCGGTAATATAAATATGACGTATTTACGTAGAAATAACCGACTTTACATGTTCCGCGTTGTAGCATAACTTTAAGAATAATGTATTTTCATATTGATGAATGATTGTGTCATTTTACTACAACGAATAGACAGGCCTACGCTATGCTGTTTTCTCGCTTTCGTTTTCAACATACTGTTTGTTCTACCTCTGAATCTCCCGTAACTCCCTTCTGATTTTAAAAGTGCCCTGCTAAACTCACTCGAATTGTCACAGTTCTTGAAATATTAAACGCTATGGCCTTGTCATTATTCATGAATGCTTTCTTGTTTGTTTGCAACTGAATAAACGGACAAAATAATATAAGGAACACAACATCACATGATTGCCCGTCAGCAGCCCAGACAGACTTTGCCCTGGTGTGGTAGAATGCTTGCGAAACACACCAAACAGACCTGGGGCCTCATTTATAAACCGTGTGTATGTACAAAATAGACCCCAAAACATGCACACTTTTACTGCGGCACATAGAATAGTTTTTGCTCTAAAGCCCATATGTTTTCCATATAGAGTGAGTTTATTTGTGGTGAATAATGGGTGGAGTTAAAGGCCATCAACACTGTATTTATTTAAGCAGGGAGTCATGCTGAGACCATGGTCTCTTTTGCAGATGAGCCCTGCATGAACATCAATCAACAACAATTACACTAAACATATCTATATACACCAATTACACAATAAATGAAAAGCAAACACAAAAATCTACCTGATGATGATTTCAGCAACCATATTGATTAACTGTCAAGTATTGCCCCATCAGTGCAGATGAAAGGGGTGGAGAGAATAGATCCTCAAAACAACATTTTATAAATAATTGACTAGGAAATAGATGCCTATGTAATTATTTTAAAATGCAAAGATTAACTAAATAGATTCTCTCTTCTAACTAATGGCAAATTATTGTATTTTGTTATTAACCTTATTGTTATGAATAAACCTGTCCATCATATCCCCCCCATTTGCACACAATTACTAGTCTACTTGCCTATTTTCAATGCTATACTTCACCAACTAGAAACTTTGCATAGGCATGGTCTAAAGTTTGTGGGAAGGTGAGCACATTTTCAAATTCAGATTTTATAAATTACAATTTTTGTTTTAAAACTGTCACACGCAGGTTTTATGGTCCATTTTGTACATATGAACGGTTTATAAATACCGTTTTTGAAAAATTCCGCATTAGTTGGACATTTTCTCAATCTAAAAGGCACAACCTAGATTGGAGCCAATGCCTTAAGTATTTGAACATGTTATTTCTTCAACCTCGTGAAAGTGACAAATTCACACGTTTTCATTTTCGTCAAAAACAATTCTATATCGAAGTTGATATTTTGCACATGCGCAGTTCAGCTCTACGACCGTTACACCCGATGACGTGTTGCTACGCAGGAGTTTGGCAAGCCAAAGTAGCCATGACATCGCCTACAATTGTGATCGAGGATTTCTATTGGTGAATCAGTTTGTCTGTCTTCATACTGTGCTGTCTTTGGTAGAATGGACTTTACTCAATGTACCAGGCTACTTCACCACAAGATGGCAGCATTCTCTAATAATAATTAGCCAATTTCTGTTTCACACTTCTCAGATGAGCTTATTACAAACTTTTTTCTATGATTTAATCAAGATCATCATTTACAAAAATAAAGGTTATTTTTATTATGATTCAGTAAACTTTTAGTCACCACCATCAATGTGAATAACTCAGGGGTAGCCAGCCAACGTACATTACTATATTATATTTATTAACTGCGCAGTGTATGCAATATTTAAGCAGAATACAAGAGCTATTACTATACAGTGCATGTACTAAAATACATTAAGTCAACAGGTCTGTTCATCTCAATACTTCGAAACTCCTAAACACGTCACAAATCTGGTACGTGGGTCTTTCCAGTGAGTTGGGGAAGAATGAGGAACCATGGCACAGTTTGAAAGCCTGATATGGACTGTAAGAGAAACATTTCTGACTTGCACATTTTGTGGCTTTGAGTCTTTTTACTAGCCTTGTACGCCGTGAAACAGAATGTAAACTCATGAGATCAGGATGGTTTGTACGAGGCTCTTTTCACGCAACAGAAATTCCTGGCACCAAACAGTGTGCTCAATTCACAGTACGACACCACATTTACAAAAGCCAGTTTAAAAAATAGTTCTATATAATTACACATTTGAATAGTGAATATTTTAGTTAGGAAAATTAACTTGTTCTGTAAGTTTTATGAATACACATCAGTTTCATTTTGAGTGAATAGTGTATTTCTTTCTCTACTTCCAGATAACTATTATATTGGTGCTTGAAAGCATCGGATCCTGTATTGCATGTGGTAGAGCTGAGTACAGAATAAGGGATGAATGTTGTCCCATGTGTTCACCAGGTAAGGACCCTCTCTTTACATCATATGATTCAGACCTTAATACATCATCAACACTAACAGAAAAACATGACATTGATTCTCTCTTCCCCAGGAAATCGTGTACATAGGCATTGTACTGAATTCACCAGTACCAGCTGTGTGCCCTGTGTTGATTCTACATTCCTTGATGAGCCCAATGGTCTCATAAAATGCAAAGTGTGTATCAACTGTGATTCAGGTAAGAGTGGTGCTGTGTGTCTGCAATGAAACTCTGACACAAACACTGATATGTTAGTCTGTGTTGTTATGCTATGAGGATATGTCAGTTGTATTCTGCATCAGATAATAGATGACATGTTCTCTCTCTAGGTTTGGGTTTGAAGGTAAAGCAGTCATGCAGACCTTCATCAGACACTGTCTGTGGGACACTGGAGGGCTTCTACTGTCTAGACCCAACTAAGGATGGTTGTAGAGCAGCCCAGAGACACAGCAGCTGTGAACCTGGTCAATACATCAGTCACAAAGGTTGGTCTTCTGTCTCACCTCATTATACTAATTGTGTTTTCATAATTCAATTGAGTCAAGTTGTTATCTTCAGTGTGAACAATCATTACAGTTTATGGAATTAAAAATAAAGGGGGGAACAAATGTGATTTTCATTAATATTTCAACATGTATTTCTGCAGGAACAACATCTACAGATACTGTGTGTGCTGTCTGCCCTGATAAAACGTATTCAGATGGATCATTAACATCTTGTCAACCACATACAGAGTAAGTGTGAACATGATTAGTTAGTTCAAAAGGTTATTCCCCTGAAGATATAAATACATTAATATACTCAAATAGAAACTTTAAAAAACATACCTCTGTCTTTAACAGATGTGAATTCTTGGAAATTGAACCAGGAACTCCTTGGTTGGATTCAGAATGTGGAGTATCCTCACTTCCCACAGCTGGAATCATAGCTGGTGTTCTGATAGGTGTTCTATTTTTTCTGACCATAGCTGTTTGTGTTTGTTTATTTATGAGAAGAAGAAAAATGGTGAGAACAAGACACAACGTAGGTAAGATGACTGGAATTGTATTTGTACCATTCATTGTTTTTTTTAAACCTTTATTTAACTAGGCAAGTCTGTTAAGAACAAATTCTTATTTTCAATGACGGCCTAAGAACAGTGGGTTAACTGCCTGTTCAGGGGCAGAACGACAGATTTGTACCTGGTCAGCTCGGGGTTTGAACTTGCTACCTTCCGGTTACTAGTCCAACTCTCTAACCACTAGGCTACCCTGCTTTCATTGCCTGTGATATTCAGTTTACTCTGTGAATGCTAAATGTTCTCATATAGTATATATTAATACTGTTTGTTATCGTCATGGTTACATGGTATGTTTATTACAATATTGAACATCTGTCTTTTTTATAGGCCCTCAAATACCTACACAGGTATGTTTGGAAATCTATGAATATCTTTCATCACATTGTACTACTTTGTGCTTTCTTCTGTGAAACTTGAATTTATTGAGCCAGTTTCCTAGACAGAGATTACGCCTAGTTTTTGAATAAAAAGCACTTTAAAATGGAAAATCTTCATTGAATGTGCTTCTTTGTCCAGGACTGAGAGTAATCTCTGTCTGGGAAACTGTCCCAATGTGTTTTACTAATTACTGTTTCTATTTGATAGGCATCCCCAGATCAGGAAATATCAATGCTGTCTGGGGGAAAGGGAAAATGAAACGGTAAGGCACACCTAAATATGTGTACAGAATAGTTTGAGTTAAAAGAATTTCAAACCTATTCATAAGTAAATGCTAAGACCAATGATATGATACAAGAATATAGGACAAGATATTGTACTACAAAACATTGTCCAGAATATAAATTAATTACTGATAAATTACAAATGACTTCTCTCCCCAGATTCAAGCCCCCATCACAGCCAGTGACTCTGCATTCTGTACTCTGTGTACCACTGGCTGGCTGGTCCAGCCATCTATAGTGTATCTTAACACTACATGTTAAATGTGGTATTGTAGAATCTGGTTGATATAAAAACAGGATTCTACAGCACATTCAATTGTAGTGTAAAGAAATTAAACACAACCTCCAGTAATTAGAATGACTTCTAGATACTTGTTGGGAGAGGACCACTGTGTCTTTGTATCGCATGGGGATGTTTGAAACGTACTCCTCAGCCTTAACTGTTCCCACTTGGGTCACCAAATAGCTAGCTTTTCATGTGGGCACCACTGGTAAGATGCTTCGGAAGGGTGGTCACATATCAGCTTCTGCCTACAACCTGTTCTAAAATGGAAAGGACCATGTGATGAGTATAAATTAGCTTCACCTTGCTAGGTAACAGCTTAGGTAGGTGAGAACCCTCTGCTCTTCCCAGGGGAAAGTCAAATGTGTTCATAACTTCAGGACCACAACATCTATGTCATTCAAGATGATGGAACTCCAAATGGGACTTGATAATATCTTGAGACACAGATTACTGGATACTGGTGCAGGATGCAGCATTCGTTTGGAGAAGATTCCCCAGAAATGAGAAACATCATCAAACATGGTTAAATGGATAACTTTACACTACAAGAACATCAGGATCAGGCTCATAGAAGTAGACGAGGACATCAACAAACAGATACAACTTCACTATAGACTGTATGGATCACAGAAGGGTGTAAAGACAATATTTCAGGAACTATCCTGAATGGCTTCCACTCTATCTCACATTAAAATGCAGAATAAGTATTGTAGAAGAGTGCAGGTCCACTCAGTCACCTGTGGTGTCCCCCACCCTGTTCATCCTCTGCCTACTTCCACTTGGTCATGTAGTCAGGTGACTTGGGGTCCTTTTCCACAGTTTTGCGGATGACATGCATGTCTACATCAAAATGGCCCCAAATCCCTCAAAGTACATGCTTGGTTAAAGCTCAACATTCAAAAACATGTAATAAGCTGTCCTTCAGGGGGCAGTCTGGGGGTGTTTGGCTCCAGGAGAAGAGAACACCGCCTGGATGATCTTCAATCTCAGCCTCTTATGCTGGAAGACATGACAAACTCTTTAAATTCTTCATTAAGTATGCCTTACTATTAATGCCTTGCATGATTGCTATAGAAATGTTTGTGGTCATATGCACATCCTTTAAAACTTACAGTACCAGTCAAAAGTTTGACACCTACTCATTCATGCATTTTTCTTTATTTTTACTATTTTGTCAATTGTAGAATAATCAATATTTTGAAATAACATCAAACCTATGAAATGACACATGGGATCATGTAGTAACCAAAAACGTTTTATCCAAATGTAAATCTATTTTAGATTCTTCAAAGTAGCCATCCTTTGCCTTGATGACAGCTTTGCAAACTCTTGCATTCTTTCAACCAACTTCACCTGGAATGCTTTTCCAACAGTCTTGTTGGCTGCATTTCCTTCACTCTGCGGTCCAACTCATCTCAAACCATCTCAATTGGGTTCAGGTGATTGTGGAGGCTAGGTCATCTGATGCAGCACTTCATCACTCTCCTTGTTGGTCAAATAGCCCATACACAGCCTGGAGGTGAATTGGGTCATTGTCCTGTTAAAAAAATAATGATAGTTCCACTAAATTGTATTGCTGTAGAATGCTGTGGTAGCCATACTGGTTAAGGGTACCTTGAATTCTAATGTCCATTGCTTGTGTTTCTTGGCCCAAGCAAGTCTCTTCTTCTTATTGGTGTCCTTTTAGTAGTGGTTTCTTTGCAGCAATTCGACCATTAAGGCCTGATTCACGTAGTCTCCTCTGAACAGTTGATGTTGATGTCTGTTACTTGAACTCTGAAGCATTTATTTGGGCTGCAATTTCTGAGGCTGATAACTAATGCACTTATCCTCTGAAGAGTTAACTCTGGATCTTCCTTTCCTGTGTCCTCAAGAGAGCTAGTTTCATCATAGCGCTCTATGGTTTTCGTGACTGCACTTGAAGAAACTTTCAAAATGTTCCGTATTGACTGACCTTCAATGTTTGTTTTAAAGTAATGGACTGTCGTTTCTCTTTTCTTATTTGAGCTGTTCTTGCCATAATATGGACATGGTATTTTACCAAATAGGGATATCTTCTGTATACCACCCCTACCTTGTCACAACACAACCGATCGGCTCAAACACATTAAGAAGGAAATAAATTCCACAAATGAACTTTTAACAAAGCACACTCCAGGTGACTACCTCAGGAAGCTGGTTGAGAGAATGCCAAGAGAGCAAAGCTGTCAAGGCAAAGGGTGCCTACTTTGAAGAATCTCAAATAAATTATATTTGGATGTAACACTTTTTTGGTTACTACAGTGCCTTGCGAAAGTATTCGGCCCCCTTGAACTTTGCGACCTTTTGCCACATTTCAGGCTTCAAACAAAGATATAAAACTGTATTTTTTTTGTGAAGAATCAACAAGTGGGACACAATCATGAAGTGGAACGACATTTATTGGATATTTCAAACTTTTTTAACATGTCAAAAAATGAAAAATTGGGCGTGCAAAATTATTCAGCCCCTTTACTTTCAGTGCAGCAAACTCTCTCCAGAAGTTCAGTGAGGATCTCTGAATGATCCAATGTTGACCTAAATGACTAATGATGATAAATACAATCCACCTGTGTGTAATCAAGTCTCCGTATAAATGCACCTGCACTGTGATAGTCTCAGAGGTCCGTTAAAAGCGCAGAGAGTATCATGAAGCATCATGAAGAACAAGGAACACACCAGGCAGGTCCGAGATACTGTTGTGAAGAAGTTTAAAGCCGGATTTGGATACAAAAAGATTTCCCAAGCTTTAAACATCCCAAGGAGCACTGTGCAAGCGATAATATTGAAATGGAAGGAGTATCAGACCACTGCAAATCTACCAAGACCTGGCCGTCCCTCTAAACATTCAGCTCATACAAGGAGAAGACTGATCAGAGATGCAGCCAAGAGGCCCATGATCACTCTGGATGAACTGCAGAGATCTACAGCTGAGGTGGGAGACTCTGTCCATAGGACAACAATCAGTCGTATATTGCACAAATCTGAGTGGCAAGAAGAAAGCCATTTCTTAAAGATATCCATAAAAAGTGTTGTTTAAAGTTTGCCACAAGCCACCTGGGAGACACACCAAACATGTGGAAGAAGGTGCTCTGGTCAGATGAAACCAAAATTGAACTTTTTGGCAACAATGCAAAACGTTATGTTTGGCGTAAAAGCAACACAGCTCATCACCCTGAACACATCATCCCCACTGTCAAACACGGTGGTGGCAGCATCATGGTTTGGGCCTGCTTTTCTTCAGCAGGGACAGGGAAGATGGTTAAAATTGATGGGAAGATGGATGGAGCCAAATACAGGACCATTCTGGAAGAAAACCTGATGGAGTCTGCAAAAGACCTGAGACTGGGACGGAGATTTGTCTTCCAACAAGACAATGATCCAAAACATAAAGCAAAATCTACAATGGAATGGTTCAAAAATAAACAGATCCAGGTGTTAGAATGGCCAAGTCAAAGTCCAGACCTGAATCCAATCGAGAATCTGTGGAAAGAACTGAAAACTGCTGTTCACAGATGCTCTCCATCCAACCTCACTGAGCTCGAGCTGTTTTGCAAGGAGGAATGGGAAAAAATGTCAGTCTCTCGATGTGCAAAACTGATAGAGACATACCCCAAGCGACTTACAGCTGTAATCGCAGCAAAAGGTGGCGCTACAAAGTATTAACTTAAGGGGACTGAATAATTTTGCACGCCCAATTTTTCCGTTTTTTATTTGTTAAAAAAGTTTGAAATATCCAATCAATTTCGTTCCACTTCATGATTGTGTCCCACTTGTTGTTGATTCTTCACAAAAAAATACAGTTTTATATCTTTATGTTTGAAGCCTGAAATGTGGCAAAAGGTCGCAAAGTTCAAGGGGGCCGAATACTTTCGCAAGGCACTGTACGTGATTCCATAGGTGTTATTTCATAGTTTTGATGTCCTCACCATTATTGTACAATGTAGAAAATAGTACAAATAAAGAAAAACCCATGAATGAGTAGGTGTGATCAAACTTTGGACTGGTACTGTAGTTGCTGGCCTAATAATGTCTAGATGAAAAAAGATTTAACTGTTGTCATTAAATGTGGTAGTTAAGAGCATATACAGTGTCCAGGCCTTTCTGTTCTTTTTATAACTACATCACTGGTGACCACATCATTGGTTACGGTGACAGCATGATAAGGATAACTATGAATGAGGAGAGAGGTCAGTCATACCCTGGTCTGTATCCAGATTACTATGAATGAGGAGAGAGGTCAGTCATATCCTGGTCTGTAATTACCCCAGGACCACTAGGCTGCTGTTTCTCTCCAGGTTCAGAGAGTCATTGGTCTCCTGGCAGACCTGGGCCTCTCTCCTCAGGGCTTCTCTCTCCACTTTCAGTGTCCGGCTGAGCTGCTTCAACTGACCTTTAACCTCAGCTACTTCCTGTTACCTCTGGGACACTTCCTCAGGCAGCTGGACTACAACCTGGAGGATCACAATCAGTGGATCAATGACAATTTATTTGTGTTGATATTGTTATGTTTGTTCCTTATATAATGACAAACCGGAGCAAAGGTTTAACTACTTTTAACAAACATATACTTCAGCTAGAAAACTCCATGTTTAGCCATGCAAAGCATTCTTTAATCAACTCCCGCGCCCGCATAGCCTGCTGGGTAACGTAGTCTAAAAGTTAACACATAACACAGATATTGGATTGACATTTGACTTAGTTCTTAGCACATTATTACATTGTACACTTTCTGCCTGTGGACATCTGTTCTACAATGTGTCAGAAAAAGTGAGAGGGAAAGTGTGTGGTGTTCCTTTCACCTCTATAGTGGCATCCAGTTTAAGCCAGGCCCAGCTCCTGCTCCACGTGATCCCTAAATCCACTTGTTTAACAAACAACGCCTCAGTTTCACCTAAATTCTCTCATTCTGAAAATTAACCACATACTGTACAGGGAAAACATTAGTTAACAGATCGTGGTTAGCTAGTTAATGTTTCACACAGGGTCCAGTAAGCAACTAACGTTAACGCGTTATAACTTGAGGAACGGCAAGGAGACGAATACCAAAACCGCGAATTTCGCAGAAAGGTGACTAGTTTGCGTCACTGAACTACTAGCTATGTAAAAGTTGAACGGAAGAACACTATTGGTTGTAGCCAAACTGACACTCAAAAAATGGCTGACCAATGGAGAAGCATCCTCCACACCTCCCACTAAAGCCCTCCCACAGCTGTGGGGTCAAAAGTGCAAACGAAGAACTGGTGTTTCAATCAACAGTAAAAACGTTTCAAAAACAAAGAGCCACTGCAAGCAAAGAGGGCAGTCAAGCCAAAATGGAGGGCGGTTGATTGCGAAATTAAATTGGAGTTTAGTTTTCAAATACATTTTCTGTTCTTCAAATATTTTTGTGGAATAACGTTTTGCGCTCTATTAGAAAATATTTGATTGCACATTTGTAATTTTTTTCTTTTCTTTGAAGCTTCGTTTTTGCTTTCAAAACAATTATTTTTGATTGAAAAGTTAAATGTTTTGCTCTCGAAAAAATACAAATGTAAGCCCATAGCTTGTGCCCATAGAAATAGACGGGGGGCGCGGGATGTTACACAATGCTGGAAAGGGAGTCAGAGTTAAAACGTTTGGGAGCACCATTGTACCAGAGACCATTGTACCATCTAAACCACTGGGAAATATCTTCTCCATACCCGAAAACATTGTATTTTCAAAACTTAAAGTTAAAGACGCAAAACATTTACTTTAAGCAAGGGAAGCATAGAAATAGTGAACATACTGTATAACAGATCTACCGCTTCTTAAACGTGCTTTAAATTATGACAGAACTATAACTCAAATTTATATGCGAATTTGGTCTGGTCACACAAAAAAGTGACATATTACAGCTTTAAGGTTAGAAGATTGGGGTTGAGAGCATTGACGTCCCAAGGATTCCATATAGTACTAACCATACCGCAATTGGATTATTTTATACCTGGGTTTATCTCTGTGAGAAGTGATAGAATAGAGGGTTTGGGTGGTAGGTGTGCTACATTTATCAAAGAAGGTATAGCACAGAGAGATTAATAGTTCCAAAGAACATGAATGTGTGGCAGTGGAGATTTGTAGAAAAGGGAGTAGTATTTCCAAAATGAAAATAAAAGACACTCAAGTAAAACATTTATTTAAACATGAGAAGCATAGAAACAGTGAACATACTCTGTATAACAGATCTGCCGCTTATTAGACTTGCTTTAAATGAGAATGACGGATCTATAACTCAAATTTATATGCACATTTGGTCTGGTCGCCCAAAAGATACATACTGCAGCTTTAAAGGTTAGGGACGTCCCAAGGATCCCAGATAGCACTGGCTAGATACTGGATAGTATCTCCTTCATAAACGAGTGTTAGCTACTCCGACTTAATCTAACAGGTAAAACAGCTCTGTTACATGTGTAAGAAAAGTGTATTCAATATTGATTAAATATGTATAATATCGTATTTTGAAATAGGATTTTCGTATTCGAAATGAACTGTTAGCTAAAGTGTTATTTTACGTTAGTGCTAGCCCTAAAGGCCACGACGCTGTCCAGCCAAGACAATAAAAGACAAACGCCTAGACACAGGCTTAAAGGGTAACATTAAGTAGCATAACGGTTACAACATCTATAACATATGGCTTTGCATTAGTATACGCATCGTGTAGTGTCTTAACACTTGGTACTTTTTATGTAATAAGAAAGACTCTGAATACAAGCAATTGAACGGGAGCTTCACATTTACTCAAATCAAATTGTATTTGTCACATACACATGATTAGCAGATGTTAATGCGAGTGTAGCGAAACGCTTGTGCTGCTAGTTCCGACAATGCAGTAATAACCAACAAGTAATCTAGCTAACAATTTCAAAAAAAGGCAGAACACAGGATCCGCTTCGCGAAAGTCATATTCTTGGTCGTACTGATGGTGAGTTGACGCTGCTCTTATGTTCAGTAGTTCTTCTCGACTGTATGTAATGAAACCTAAAATGACCTGGGGTACCAATGTAAGAAATAACACGTAAAAAAACTGCATAGTTTCCCAGGAACGCCTAGCGAGGCGGCCATCTCTGTCGGCACCGGAACGAGTTAGTACCAGAATAACGTAGAACAACACTGCGCATGACCAAGGGTGCTCCCGCCTTGAAGGGGACATCAGTAATTAACAGAACATAACATTCCTTCTCTTATACAATCAGTTACTTTTACCAAACCACAACTGAAACATTTCCCAGAACTTGTAGTTATTTTGCATCTTTTAATTTGAACTTGAACAGTTCGTTTTTGTTTGTTTGTTTATAAGTCTCGTCTGTCTGGTGGACGGTGCCTTCGTTCTGGGTAACGCCTCAGATTGTCTGGAGGCTCCTGAACATCCTCAGTGTGTGCTTGTTCCTTTATAGCTTCTGCTATAGCAGCACCTTCATCAACATGTTCCCTTCTTTCAGCCTGGGGTCTCTTTACTGCCCCACCGTCCTCTACAGTTCCCTGTGTGTCACTCTCTGGATCTCTCTGTGCCTGTTCTCTCTCGATTGTTGTGCTGTTTTCCATGGAATGCATTTGGTTAATGTGACGCCGCCACATTATGTCTGGGCTCACTTGAACCTGGTAAGTTCTGGGTCCTGTTTGTGTCTTGTCCATTTCCCTCCTCTTCTGTAGTCTCGCACCATCACTTCCTGTCCTGTTTGGAGATGGCGCTCCTGGTCACCGGAGAGCATCTTGGCTTGTTTGTTCAGCACTTCATTACGCCTGTTTGGCTTCATGATGTCCAGCTGTGTGGGAGAGGCCTCCCGAACATCAGTGCGGTTGGGCTTTCATTTGTCGTGGCATGTGGGGTGTTTCGGTAGGAGGCCAGGAACTTGGCCAGTTTTGTTTGCAAAGTCCCTTCATCTCGTTTTGCTGCACGGAGTCCTTGCTATAAGGTTTGCACAAAGCGTTCTGCCAGCCCATTGGTGGCAGGGTGGTACGGAGCTGAGGTTGAGTGTTTGATTCCATTTACTGACATGAATCTTGTAAACTCGTCACTTACAAAACCTTGCGCGTCGTCACTTACCAGCTGCAGTGGCAAACTGAAGCGTGCAAACGTTGTTCTGAGACACTCTATCGTCTGAGCTGAGGCGGAGGAGTCCGTGCAAAACACCTCTGGCCATTTGGAATGGGCATCCACTATAACCAGAAACATGTGCTTTTCAAAGGGACCAGCGTAGTCCACATGAATTCTCTGCCATGGCTCTGCGGGCCATTCCCATGGGTGGACTGGGACAGGAGCAGGCATGTGAAGGGTTTCCAAACATCCGCTACAGTTCTTCGCCATGTTTTCTATCTGTTGATCCAGACCTGGCCACCAGAAGTGGCTCCTTGCGAGCAGCTTCATTTTGACAATTCCAACATGACCTTCATGTAATTGCTGCAAAACTAGATGTTGGCATTTCTGGGGTATCATGACTCTCATTCCCCACATTAAACATCCTTGGTACGTTGTAATTTCGTTTCTCCGATGGAAATACGGAGTCAGCTCCTTTCTGCCAGTAGCTGGCCATCCTGACATGGTGTAGGTGTACACTTGTGACAAGGTCACATCTTTCCTTGTCTCCTGTTTGATAACTGTGCTTGTGACTGGTAGTGCCTCGAGCTGAGCGGTATGGAACATGTCCACTGCATCCACCCTCCTTTGTCTTTCTCTTGTACACGGCAGTCTGGATAATCCATCTGCATTTGTGTGGAGGGATGATGGCTTAAACTCAATGTCATACATATGACTGGCAAGGAACAGGGCATATCGCTGTAACCTGGCTGCTGTCATTGCCGGAATGCCTTTCTTTGGACTGAAAATGGAAAGCAATGGCTGGTGATCTGTAACCAGTGTGAAACGCTTGCCATATAGGTATGGGTGGAATTTCTTGATGCCCCACACTAGTGCCAGTGCTTCTTTGTCGATTTGTGAGTAGTTTTTCTCTGCATCATTCAATGTTCGTGACGCGAATGCAACTGGCCTCTCTGACCCATCTTTCAGTGTGTGTGAAAGGACTGCACCTAAGCCATAAGGGGACGCATCACAAGCCCACTTCACTGGCATTTCAGGGTCGTAATGCATCAGGACCTGTTCAGATGTTATGAGCCGTTTTGCCTCCAAAAATGCATTTTCACACTGCTCTGTCCACCGCCATGTCCTATTCTTTTCCAGGAGCTGATTTAGAGGCTGGAGTACTGCTGAAAGGTTTGGGAGGAATCTTCTGTAGTAATTAATCAGTCCCGTGAAAGATCTCACTTCTGTGATATTTTGTGGTCGTGGTGCCTGTACCACTGCCTCAATTTTGTCCTGTGTTTTGTGCAATCCATTGCAGTCAATCTCATGTCCACAGAAGACAATCTTGTCTTTGCAGAACTCACACTTCTTTAAGTTTGCCTGTAGACCATACTCTTTCAGTCTTTTCAGGACCTCTTCCAGGTTAGCCAGGTGCTCTTTGTCGGTGCGTCCTGTTATGATCATGTCATCCAGGATACACTGGGTTCCTGAGATTCCTTGCAAAATCTGGTCAATAGTTTGTTGCCAAATGGCTGGGGCTGATGCAATGCCAAAAACCAGGCGGTTATACCTGTATAGACCTTTGTGTGTGTTTATTGTCAGGTACTGTTTGGAACTCTCTTCAACCGGTAGCTGCAGGTAAGCCTGTTTCAGATCGATTTTACTGAAGTGTTTCCCACCAGCTAGTGCAGCAAAGATGTCATCCAGACGTGGTAGGGGGTATTGGTCCACATGCAACATTGAATTCACAGTTACCTTGAAGTCCCCACACATTCTAACAGACCCGTCTTTCTTCACAATAGGAACTATGGGTGTGGCCCATTCGCTTCTGTCCACTTTCGTCAGGATCCCTGTATCCTGCAAGTGATCGATTTCCGCTTCCACCTTTGGTCTCAGGGAGTATGGAACAGATCTGGCTTTGCAGAATTTGGGGGTTGCATCATCTCTTAGTACAAGTTTTGCTGTGAAGCCTTTTACTGTTCCCATCTGATCACTGAAAACTGTGTTGTATTTCTTCCGCAAGTGTTCCAGTGTTTGGTCTGTGCCTTTCTCTTTGGACTGGAACGTGTGGAGCATTTAAGTCACACCAGTTCAGCTTTATTTTTGAAAGCCATTCCCTGCCAAATAATGGGGGGCCAGTTCCAGGCACCACATACAGCTGTAACTGCTGTGTTTGCCCCCCATAATGCACTCTGACCTGCAACGCCCCCATTGGGCTCAATCTCTCTCCTGAGTATGTCTTCAGCAACACATTTGTGTTCTTCAGCTTGATAGCCTTAAAGTGCTCATTGTAGACAGTAGTGGAAATTATAGACACTGCAGATCCTGTGTCCAGCTCCATTTTGAGGGGTTTGCCTTCGATATCTGGTGTCACCCATATTATGCTACTGCTGGGAGAAGTCACTGTGTTTAACTCCATTGTACCAATTAATCGTTCATCTGAATCACTGCCACTGTTCTCTGCTAGTGCATTCAGACCCTTTAATTTGGTAAGTTTTCCTGTTGTGACTGAATTTTGCTTTGCATGCTCTTTGAATGTGCCCCCTTCTACTGCATTTGTGACAAATTTCGTCTTTAAAACGGCAGTCCTCTGCTCTGTGACCATCTGTCATACCTGTTGCATTTTTCGGCCACACGGGAGCGCTGTCGACTGCGTGAACTTGTGCAGGGAAATTTGTGACAGGTCAGTACTTTTACTTTGCAACTCAAATGCATCTTTAGTCGCGATTTCCATAGCCACAGCAATTTCAACAGCCTTTGCAAACGTGAGCTCTGATTCTGTGAGCAAACGTTTTTGAATGTGTTCATGTTTCAGTCCACAAACCAATCTATCCCTTAATGTGTCATTTAGGTTCTCTCCAAACTGGCAATGTTCAGACAGTTTCTTCAACACTGCTACATATGTACTAACACCCTCCCCCTCATTCTGATCTCTTTTGTGGAAATGAAAACGTTCCGCGATGAGGAGTGGTTTAGGTGATAGGTGATTTTGCAATATCTCCACAATCTCTGAATGTTTTATTTGAGGGCTTCAGAGGGGCAGTCAGATCTCTTAGCAGACTGTATGTTTTTGGGCCAATTAAACTCAACAACGCTGGTACTCTTTTGTTTTCAGCAATGTCGTTTGCAATGAAGTACTGTTCCAGTCGTTCAATGTAAGTTGCCCAGTTTTCTTGCGTGTCATCAAACACATCTATTTTCCCGATGCTAGCCATTCTCTTTACCCCCGGCTCCACGGGTCTTTGATCTGCCGCCTCGTTCTCGTCAGCTCTCCCCTCGTCTTCACTGCTTGCTAGCTGTTGTGCTACAGGGTCAAAATCTTCCTCTCTTCCTACGAACTCCATCTGTATTCGTGATGCACACTGCAGGTAATCAGTTTGTACCATGAACCGTGCTTGTGCCCACAATGTTCCCCAATGCTGGAAGGGGGGCCTGAGTGAAACAGTTTGGGAACTCCTGCTGTAGAGTCATTGTACCATCTAAATCACTGTGACATGCTCTACATGACCATGTGTGGACACCTGCTTGTCGAACATCTTGTTTCAAACTCATGTGCATTAATATGGAGTTGGTCCCCCCTTTGCTGCTATAACAGCCTCCACTCTTCTGGGAAGGCTTTCCACTAGATGTTGGAACATTGCTGCTATAACAGCCTCCATTCTTCTGGGAAGGCTTTCCACTAACCTCGCTTAGGGTATTGTCATGCTGAAACAGGAAAGGGCCTTCCCCAAACTGTTGCTTCAAAGTTGGAAGCACAGAATTGTCTAGACTGTCATTATATGCTGTAGCGTTAATATTTCCTTTCACTGGAACTAAGTAAAAAAACAACCCCAGACCATTATTCCTCCTCCACCAAACTTTACATTTGGGACTATGCATTGGGGCAGGTAGCGCTCTCCTGGCATCCACCAAACCCAGATTTGTCCGTCGGGACTGCCAGATGGTGAAGCTTGATTAATAACTCCAGAGAACGCATTTCCACTGCTCCAGAGTCCAACGTGTTGCGCATGGTGTTCTTAGGCTGGTGCTCGGCCATGGAAACCCATTTCGTGAACCTCCCAACAAACAGTTATTGTACTGAAGTTGCTTCCAGAGGCAGTTTGGAACTCAGTAGTGAGTGTTGCAACCGAGGACAGATTCAGCACGCGACAGTACTTTTCTGTGAGCTTGTGTGGCCTACCACTTCGCAGCTGAGCTGTTGTTGCTCCTAGATATTTCCACTTTATTTTGAAATGTAAAGATTAACTAAATGGAGTCTTCCTCTCTTCACATTAATGGCAAATGATTGCATCTTGTTATTAACCTGTTTATTGTTATGAATAAGCCTGTCCATAATATCCCCCACTTGTACAAAGTACTAGTCTACTTGCCTGTTTTCAATGCTAAACTTCAACCACTAGAAACTGTGCATAAGCATGGTCTAAAGTTTGTGAGAAGATGAGCACATTTTCATGTCAAGTTCAGTTTTTATAAAATGACAACTTTTGCTTAAACTGACACACGTGTGTTTTAGGGTCCGTTTCGTACATATGCACGGTTTATAAATGAGGCCCCAGGCCAGGGTTTGAGAAATCAATTTGAGAAGGTTGTAAATTATCTCAATCTAAAGGCACAACCTAGATTGGAGCTAATGTCTTTAGTTGAACATGTTATTACTCGAACCTAGTGAAAGTGATAAACTGACACGTTTATATTTTTGTCAAAAACTACTTTATATCGAAAGTGTCTTTGATTTGACGGCTTGCACTTGCGCAGATCGTCTTGAGACGCCAGTTAGACCCGATTTACGTGTTTCTACGCATGAGTCGCCATGACATCACCTACAAGTGTGTGTGTAGCTCCCTTCAGTAACCACGAGCACAACCATTCCTGGCGGCTTTATTCTGTAGTTTTAGTCAGAAGTATCACCTTCCGTGAGAACTATAAAGTAAATGAAAAATACAGTTAAGCACACTCTTACAACCTTATCTTAGGAGTGACTTATTAGCTTGGTATAACTCTGAAGTGCTTACATACATAACAGTTTAGCCGGAGCTTTAACAGTATCAGATTAAACACATGAATAAAGGAAAAATACCTCATTGGCTGCTTATTACAGAAGGGAGGAAATCAAACTTCACACTTATTATTCCTGGCATGAATTCACACTTCATCCTAACATACACGCTTCAACCTTTATGAACTACACCCGATGACATGAAAACTTAGCTAACACAGCGCGGGATTGCCTTCCCTCCAAAAGTGTGTTGCTACAATAAGGATCCCCGTTACAACAGTATTAGCTACGTAGTTCCGCTTGTATTATCATTTCCCCCGCACAGCGGACACATAAACAATTCAAACAAAAGACAACGACATAACCTGTAAGTCTAACTATCAGTTACAGTGTGATCGGATTTCTATTGGTGAATCAGTTTAAGTCTGTCTTCATACTGCGCTGTCTTTCGTAGAACGGACATTGCTACATCACCACAAGAGGCCACCATTCTTTAACTATTTGCAAATTTCTCAAAGTTGATAATTAGTTTATTACAGGTTTTTTTGCTGCAGTGATTCAATTCACCAAGACATAATTTTCAAATTGAAAGGTTATATTTTATTATGGTTCAGTTTCATTCACTATTGATGGTGGTGACTGATAACTCAAGGGTGGCCAGTAAACGTATATTACTATATTATATTTAGTAACAGGGCAGTGTGCAATATTTATGAAGAATATAATTGAACTATTCTTACTATACAGTACATGTACTAAAATACATGAAGTCCACAGGTCAGTTCATCTGGATACTTCAAAACTCCTAAGAACTTCACAAATCCAGTGTGTGGGTCTTCCAGTGAGTTGGAGATGATCGAGGAACCATGGCACCGTTTGAAACCTTGACATGGACTGTAAGAGAGAAATTTCTGATTTGCACATTTTGTGGCTTGTCTTGTTTAAAAAAACAAATTATCAATGTAAATATTTCCTTTATGAAATATGAATCAAAGTTATTAGCCTACTATATAGTGTAATGAAACAGGCAGGGAGCAGGTCTCGAACCCTCAACCTTCTAGCCCGAAGTCCAGCGCCCTATCGACTGTGCCCCAAAAGCAAGCTCGAACGGCAGAGTTGATATCCTCACGTATAAACCCAGAGTCATTACACTAGTCTTAGTTTCAATTTTACTGAAACCTTGTAGAAACAAACATGGTAGAGAGAAGTACATTTCAGTAACATTTATTGACTGGATTTGCAGATATCAGGTTATCTTGGGTTTGGTGTCATATCTTTAAATGTAATGTATGGTGGTGATTTATTTCTTCTCTATTTGCAGATACATTTTATACTTCTAAACATTGAACCCTGTCTCACATATGATCGCTTCATCTATAAAATAGGTGACAGATATTGCAGAATGTGTAGGCCTGGTAAGGACTTTGTGTATTTTTATGAGGAGTTAATTATAATCATAAAAACAATAATAAATATGATAATAATACCAAAAGGTCATTACTTTCTGTTTTTCTTTTCAACAGGATATCGTGTAAATAGTCATTGTACTACATCTACATTCACTTCCTGTGTGCCCTGTATTGACTCCACCTTCCTTGATGAGCCCAGTGATAAAACAACATGCAACAACTGTACCACATGTGATCCAGGTGAGAATTCTGTGTTCTGGGCATAAACACTGAGCTACTTTACTATATCAGCTGTTTTAATGAAATACATCAGGCTTTACATTTAGCTTCAGATACCAAGTGACATGTTTTCTCCATAGGTTTGGGTTTGAAGGTAAAGCAGCCATGTAGACCTTCATCAGACACTGTCTGTGGGACACTGGAGGGGTTCTACTGTCTAGACCCAACTAAGGATGGTTGTAGAGCAGCCCAGAGACACATCAGCTGTAAACCTGGTCAATACATCAGTCACACAGGTTGGTCTTCTGTTTCATCATAATACTAATTGTGTTGTCATAATTCAATTGAGTCAAGTTGTTAACTTCATTGTGAATCATCATTACAGTTAATGGAATTAAAAATAAAGGGGGGAACAAATGTGATTTTCATTAATATTTCAACATGTATTTCTGCAGGAACAACATCTACAGATACTGTGTGTGCTGACTGCCCTGGTAAAACTTATTCAGATGGATCATTAACATCTTGTCAACCACATACAGAGTAAGTGTGGACATTTATTAGTTAGTTCAAAAGGTTATTCCCCTGAAGATATAAATACATTAATATACTCAAATAGAAACTTTAAAAAACATACCTCTGTTTATGTCTTTAACATAGATGTAAATTCTTGGAAACTCCTTGGTTGGATTCAGAATGTGGAGTTTCCTCACTTCTCACAGCTGGAATCATAGCTGGTGTTCTATTTTTCCTGATAGGCACCATAGCTGGTGTTTGTATATTTATGAGGAGAAGAGAAATAGGGAGAAATATAAAAAACTTGGGTAAGATGACTGGAATTGTATTTGTACCATTCATTGTTTTCATTGCCTGTGATATTCAGTTTACTCTGTGAATGCTACATGTTTTACTTCTCATATAGAGTAGATTACTACTGTTTGTTATCGTCATGGTTACATGGTATGTTTATTACAATATTGAACATCTGTCTTTTTTATAGGCTCTCAAATACCTACACAGGTATGTTTTGGAAATCAATGAATATATTTCATCATGTTGTATTACTTTGTGCTTTCTTCTGACTGAAATTTGAATTTATTGAGCCAGTTTTCCAGATAGAGATTACGCCTTTTTAAGCATTTTGTCCATTTAATCTCCATTGAATGTGCTTCTTAGTGCAGGACTGAGTGTAATCTCTGTCTGGGAAACTGGCCCAATGTGAATGACTAATTACTGTTTCTATCTGATAGGCATCCCCAGATCAGGAAATACCAATGCTGTCTGGGGGAAACGGTAAGGCACACCTTCAAGGTTTTCTAAATATGTGTACACAATAGTTTGAGTTAAAAGAATTTCAAACATATTTATAAGTAAATGTATATGGTTTATAACTTCAAGTCATCAATGATAAGACCAATGATATGATACAAGAATATAGGACAAGCTATGTAAATGAATTACTGATAAATTACAAATGACTTCTCTCCCCAGATTCAAGCCCCCGTCACAGTCAGGGAGTCAACGGTGTGTAATCTGGCTGGTCCAGCCATCTCTAGTAAATCTTAACACTACATGTTAAATTTTATATTGTAGAATCTGGTTGGTATAAGGACCACTGTGCCTTTGTATCACATGGGGATGTTTGAAACTTACTCCTCAGCCTGAACTGTTCCCACTTGTGTCACCGAATAGCTAGCTTTTTGTGTGGGCACCACTGGTAAGATGCTTCAGAGGGGAGGTCACATATCAGCTTCTGCCTACAGCCTACAGACTGGTCTAAAATGGAAAGGACCATGTGATGAGTATAAATTAGCTTCACCTTGCTAGGAAACAGCTTCAGTAGCTGAGAACCCTCTGCTCTGCCTACAGACTGGTCTAAAATGGGAAGGACCATGTGATGAGTATAAATTAGCTTCACCTTGCTAGGAAACAGCTTCAGTAGCTGAGAACCCTCTGCTCTGCCTACAGACTGGTCTAAAATGGGAAGGACCATGTGATGAGTATAAATTAGCTTCACCTTGCTAGGTAACAGCTTTAGTAGCCGAGAACCCTCTGCTCTGCCTACAGACTGGTCTAAAATGGAAAGGACCATGTGATGAGTATAAATTAGCTTCACCTTGCTAGGTAACAGCTTCAGTAGCCGAGAACCCTCTGCTCTGCCTACAGACTGGTCTAAAATGGAAAAGAGCATGTGATGAGTATAAATTAGCTTCACATTGCTAGGAAACAGCTTCGGGAGGTGAGAACCCTCAGCTCTGCCCAGGGGGAAGTCAAATGTGTGTATAACTTCAAGACCACAACATCTATGTCAGCCCAGACTATGGAACTCCAAACGGGACTTGATAATATCTTGAGACACAGATTACTGGATACTGGTGCAGGATGCAGCATTCGTTTGGAGAAGGTTCCCCAGAAATGAGAAACATCGTCAAACATGGTTAAATGGATAACTTTACACTACAAGAACATCAAGATCAGGCTCATAGAAGTAGACGAGGACATCAACAAACAGATACAACTTCACTATAGACTGTATGGATCACAGAAGGGTGTAAAGACAATATTTCAGGAACTATCCTGAATGGCTTCCACTCTCTCACATTAAAATGCAGAATAAGTATTGTAGAAGAGTGCATGTCCACTCAGTCACCTGTGGTGTCCCCACCCTGTTCATCCTCTGCCTACTTCCACTTGGTCATGTAGTCAGATGACTTGGGGTCCTCTTCCAGTTTTGCGGATGACATGCATGTCTACATTAAAATGGCCCCAAATCTTCAAAGTATATGCTTGGTTAAAGCTCAACATTCAAAAACATGTAACAAGCTGTCCTTCAGGGGGCAGTCTGGGGGTGTTTGGCTCCAGGAGAAGAGAACACCGCCTGGATGATCTTCAATCTCAGCCTCTTATGCTGGAAGACATGACATAAACTCTTTATGAATCCTTCATTATGTATGCCTTACTATTAATGCCTTGCATGATTGTTATAGAAATGTTTGTGGTCACACGCACATCCTTTAAAACTTACAGTACCAGTCAAAAGTTGACACCTACTCATTAATGTTTTTTTCTTTATTTTTACTATTTTCTACATTGTAGAATAATAGTGAAGACATCAACACTATGAAATGACATATGGAATCATGTGTTAACCAAATTTAATTGTATTTTAGATTCTTCAAAGTAGCGACCCTTTGCCAGCTTTGTAAACTCTTGGCATTCTCTCAACCAGCTTCACCTGGAATGTGTTTCCAACAGTCTTGTTGGCTGCATTTCCTTCACTCTGCGGTCCAACTCATCTCAAACCATCTCAATTGGGTTCAGGTCAGGTGATTGTGTAGGCTAGGTCATCTGATGCAGCACTTCATCACTCTCCTTGGTCGAATAGCTCTTACACAGCTTGGAGGTGTGTTGGATTATTGTCCTGTAGAAAAACAAATGATAGTCCCACTAAGCGTATTGCTGTGGTAGCCATACTGGTTAAGTGTACCTTGAATTCTAAATAAACCACACATGTGGGAACCACACATGCAGAGATCATCCGCTCACCTACTCTGTCTCACAAAGACACGGAGGTTGGAACAAAACATTTCAGATTTGGTCTCATCTGACTAAAAGACTGATTTCCACCGGTCTAATGTCCATTGCTCGTGTTTCTTGGCCCAAAGAAGTCTATTCTTCTTATTGGTGTCCTTTTAGTAGTGTTTTTTTTTTTTGTTGCAGTCATTTGACCATGGAGGCCTCATTCACGTAGTCTCCTCTGAACAGTTGATATGAAGATGTGTCTGTTTAACTATGTGAAGCATTTATTTGGGCTGCAATTTCTGAGGCTGGTAACTCTAATGCACTTATCCTCTGCAGCAGAGTTAACTCTGGGTCTTCCTTTCCTGTGTCGGTCCTCATGAGAGCAAGTTTCATCATAGCGCTGAAAGTTTCTTTTAGTGCAGACGAGAACCATTCTAATTGTTCCGTATGGACTGTTGTTTCTCTTTGCTTATTTGAGCTGTTTTTACCTTGCCGTTCTTTACCAAATAGGGCTATCTTCTGTATACCACCCATACCTTGTCACAACACAACTGATTGGCTCAAACGCATTAAGAAGGAAATAAATTCCACAAATGTCCTTTTAACAAGGCACACTCCAGGTGACTACTTCAGGAAGCTAGTTGAGATAATGCCAAGAGTGTGCAAAGCTGTCATCAAGGCAAAGGGTGCCTACTTTGAAGAATCTCAAACATAAACTATATTTGGATTTGTTTAACACTTTTTTTGGTTACTACGTGATTCCATATGTGTTATTTCATAGTTTGTACAATAATAGTGAAGACATCCAATGTAGAAAATAGTAAATATAAAGAAAAACCCATGAATGAGTAGGTGTGTCCAAACTTTGGAGTGGTACTGTAGGTGCTGGCCTATTAAAGTCTAGATAAAAAAAAGGGTTTAACTGTTGTCATTAAAGGTGGTATTAATTAAGGAGCCTATACAGTGTCCAGGCCTTTCTGTTCTTTATATAACTACATCATTGGTTACTAGATCATTGCTTACGGTGACAGCATGATAAGGATGACTATGAATGAGGAGAGAGGTCAGTCATGTCCTGGTCTGTACTCCAGATTACTATGAATGAGGAGAGAGGTCAGTCATACCCTGGTCTGTACTCCAGATTACTATGAATGAGGAGTGAGGTCAGTCATACCCTGGTCTGTACTCCAGATTACTATGAATGAGGAGAGAGGTCAGTCATACCCTGGTCTGTACTCCAGATTACTATGAATGAGGAGAGAGGTCAGTCATGTCCTGGTCTGTACTCCAGATTACTATGAATGAGGAGTGAGGTCAGTCATGTCCTGGTCTGTACTCCAGATTACTATGAATGAGGAGAGAGGTCAGTCATACCCTGGTCTGTACTCCAGATTACTATGAATGAGGAGAGAGGTCAGTCATACCCTGGTCTGTACTCCAGATTACAATGAATGAGGAGAGAGGTCAGTCATGTCCTGGTCTGTACTCCAGATTACTATGAATGAGGAGAGAGGTCAGTCCTGGTCTGTATCCAGGTTACTATGAATGAGGAGAGGTCAGTCATGTCCTGGTCTGTACTCCAGATTACTATGAATGAGGAGAGAGGTCAGTCATACCCTGGTCTGTACTCCAGATTACTATGAATGAGGAGAGAGGTCAGTCATGTCCTGATCTGTATCCAGGTTACTATGAATGAGGAGAGAGGTCAGTCATGTCCTGGTCTGTACTCCAGATTACTATGAATGAGGAGAGAGGTCAGTAATACCCTGGTCTGTACTCCAGATTACTATGAGTGAGGAGAGAGGTCAGTCATGTCCTGGTCTGTAATTACTCCAGGACCACTAGGCTGTTGTTGCTCTGCAGGTTCAGAGAGTCAATGGTCTCCTGGCAGACATGGACCTCTCTCCTCTGGACTTCTCTCTCCACTTTCAGTGCCCAGGTGAGCTGCTTCGTTTGACCTTTAACCTCAGCTGCTTCCTGTTTCTTCTGGAACACTTCCTCCAGCAACTGGACTACAACCTAGTGGATCAATGACAAATACCTTGTATTGACATTAGATTTAGTTCATGTCTGTTAATGCTACTGACACTAGAGGGCAGTACAACCTATCCTATGACCGTATGTAAGCCCTGTGTTGCTGGAGATACATCATCTAAACCCTTTCTTTTACATTGAACTCAGCTGCTTCCTGTTTAGTCTTAGTTAATATATGTTAATGCTACCGACAGTAGAGGTCAGTACAACCTAGCCAGTGACCGGTTGTATGCTCTTTCTAAATAATACACTTATTTTGTTTCAACGGACTCACTAGTGTGCAGACTCACCAAAACAAGTATATTATATTCTAGCACATGCTGACATGGTGATAAGGACATGGACAGAGTCAACTGATAATATGATTACATTTGTGACAATCCTCTTGTGGTTCTGTAAAATAATATGATTGGAGCTGTAACATTCTGTGGCATCAGTCAGAATAAAGGATCAGTTGGAAGATTGTTATGAGTCGCTTCACTTGACTCAACCACTTTCAGGATCTCTCATTGAAGACACGTTTATTATGATCCCTAGTAGCTACTGTTCCTGGGGAAGCAGGGATTCTGAGCCTCCATACATCTACAAGGTCTAACGATCAAATCATATTTGATTTTGATGATCACATTTGATGATGATCACTGAATGATTCCCTTCACAATTCAGAGTTAAAGACAGACCTATGATGCTGGAGATACATTATCTACACCAGTGGAGGCTGCTGAGGGGAGGACGGCTCATAATAATGTCTGGAACAGAGCAAATGGAATGGCATCAAACACATGGGAGCCACGTTTTTGATGTATTTGATACCATTCTACAGATTCAGCTCCAGGCCTTACCATGAGCCCATCCTCCCCAATTAAGGTGCCACCAACCTCCTGTGATCTACACCCTTTCTGTGTAAGACTTCTCACAAAGACAAAAAGCCTGGAGGATTGCACAGTAAATGGATCAATGAGAAATATGTTTGTATTGATATTGGCTTGACATTAGACATTTGAGTTCATTTCTGTTAATGCTACTGCCACTAGAGGGAAGTACAACCTATCTTGTGACCAGATGTAAGCCCTGTGTTGCTGGAGATACATTATCTAAACCCTTTCTTTTACAATACCTGCCAGTCTTTGAGGTTTCTCATTGAAGCATTGCTTGACATAATCAATGCACTTGCCCTAGTCTATTTTCTTAGACATCCATGAGCAAAAGTTACATCACACTATAATGTATTTTGGTATCATTAAGTGTTTTGCAAGGCTTTTCACAAAGAACCACAAAGAACCAGACTTAAGCAGAAAGAGGTGTAGCCATGTTTCAGACTGGAGAGGCAGGGGTTCACTTATGTTCTGTGGTTAGAAAGAGGATGTTTTGACTCTTATTGTAAAAGTCACAAACACAGCAAGTTTCCAACAGCACACATGGTAGTTATGCTGTATTCTATTCTATTCTACACAGACACACAAGTATTCCGGTTTTCTACCTTTGTCTCTTTAAGAGGAAGTGTAGAGTATAAACAAAGTTATCTGATGAAGTAACTGGAAAGGTGTGTCGCAACCTGCATCAGGGTGTCATTCTCCTCCTCCATTACCATGAGTTAGTTCCTCATACTGTCATGTAAACAGGTGAACTGAACATAAAGTGTTGTGCTATATTTAGACACAATGGAAACAACTGAATAGTCCCAAAATTGCCAACTACCTGCCAGTTAAGCTAAATCATGAGCAGCTGTAGTATTTAAAGATAAAGGACCTAGGTCTGATTCACACATCTAGCCTCATCTACAAATCTACCCCCTCAATGCATGATCCTACTGTCCATACTGTACCGTTCTGGATAGCTGGGCAAACCTGTCCTTCACTATCTTCCTGGACAGGGTCTGTAGCTGGGCAAACCTGTCCTTCACTATCTTCCTGGACATGGTCTGTAGCTTGACTAACCTGTCCTTTACTATCTTCCTGGACATGGTCTGTAGCTTGACTAACCTGTCCTTTACTATCTTCCTGGACATGGTCTGTAGCTTGACAAACCTGTCTTCAGCTGTTGTCTCAACTCATCCTGCTGGCCTTTAGCAGTGATCAGCTCTCCTTCCTTTATGGACACAGTTCTACACAAGGAACTCACTGTACCTGCAGAGTACAAATACAGTATTGATTGGGAAAACATACAATAAGAGTGTCACCTTTATTGACAGGATTGTCCAAACATTTCAGATCTCAGGGGGTGAGGGCTAAGGGTTGATTTGGGATTGTGGGCTAATCCTCCCCCAGTTTAGGCTCAAAAGTTGTGTTTGATACTGTATCTCCATGCGTACACACCAGAAGAGATCACATGATTCATCCTAGCCTCTAACTCCCTCATCAGTGGTTTGTTGGTTCTCTCCACTTCTCTCATCTGTTCAGTGACACTCTGTTGTCTTCCTCCTCACTGTTCACAGCATTCTCTGTAACTCTGAAGAGCTGTGTTTGTGGCCATGTTCCAAGACTTAGACAAGGCCCCCATGCAAGATTAGATCTGTTTTAGGTCTTATACCAGACGATAACATTACATGCAGCCTATATAATTAAAATGTTAACAAATAATGAATTCCTAACTCTGACGAGTTTACTCAGGGTTAACCTCATTCTGTATGGCTTGGTGTCTGTGTTAAGAAAATGTTCAATCCCAATGATAATTACTAATTACTAACAATCAATAGCTTTGACTAATCCCAGAGGTTTGTAAGACCATGGGTATAATAATAATTAGTAAAAGACTCAGCTTATGCAAAAGGCTAGTACCGTTTATTCAGAGAACGTTCTAAAGTCAAGAATACAAAAACATCAATTCTATAGCTGCGCACATACTTCCACACACAAACAGTATGTATCCTAGGCACATACTGTATCACTACCCAGCCGACAAAGATTAGGGAGACCTTGAGAAGTACTCCCTGTCCTCACCCAAATCTCTAGTCAGGTCGGCACCGAATTTTGCTCTGACAGTCTGTGTTTCAGATACTATAAAGACATATTGTACAGTTATTAAATGTTTTCAGGGTGGAATATTCTAATCATTCATTTAAACATATAAATTCCATTTTCAATCTGTCTCAGATCGAGTTGCTTCTCTGTCCAACAGGGCTGGGAACCCTCCATGTTCAGGACCCCTCCCAGGGCTGGCATCTCTCAGCCTGTGGAGCTCCACTTCTATCCAAGCTATCTCCTGGCTCTTCTCCTGCACCTCCTTCTCCACCTCCCTCTGATTCCTGTCCTCCTCTGATAGACACACTATCAACTCCACCTTTAATACCAAGAAACACACAGAAAAGTATGTGAGGTGACCAAGGTTACTTCAGCTCCTCATTTGAACTATTTGATTTCTATACCAATGTGGCTTTTCATTGGTTTAATTTTAGTGTGACAGGTTTTATATTTAATAATAGATGTGTGTTGTGCTCTGTTTGATCTGATGTCAGTTTTAGTTTGAAGAGTCTTGTAACCTGAAGCTTCAAGGTTTTACTTTAATTTTGGTTTCTTTTTAATTTGGTTTAAGTTTAAATGTTGGTCCACCTTTATGGTTCAAAGGCAGAGGGATAGACACTATTATAGTTAGATCACTTTTATACTGTAGTTAGTGTCAGGGATAGAAGGATAGACACTATTATAGTTAGATCACCTTTATACTGTAGTTAGTGTCAGGGATAGAAGGATAGACACTATTATAGTTAGATCACCTTTATACTGTAGTTAGTGTCAGGGATAGAGGGATAGACACTATTATAGTTAGATCACTTTTATACTGTAGTTAGTGTCAGGGATAGAAGGATAGACACTATTATAGTTAGATCACTTTTATACTGTAGTTAGTGTCAGGGATAGAGGGATAGACACTATTATAGTTAGATCACTTTTATACTGTAGTTAGTGTCAGGGATAGAGGGATAGATGACACTGTTATAGTTAGATCACTTTTATACTGTAGTTAGTGTCAGGGATAGAAGGATAGACACTATTATAGTTAGATCACTTTTATACTGTAGTTAGTGTCAGGGATAGAGGGATAGACACTATTATAGTTCGATCACTTTTATACTGTAGTTAGGGTAAGATATAGCGGGATAGATGACACTGTTATAATTACAGTACTTTTATACGGTAGTTAGGGTAAGATATAGAGGGATAGATGACACTATTAAAGTTATAGCCCTTTTATACTGTAATATAATAATATATAATAATACTGAAAATAAGAATTTGTTCTTAACTGACTTGCCTGGTTAAATAAAGGTAAAATAAAAAATATATATATTGACTATGAAACAAATAGGACATGGCCTGCTTATGAGTTGCCATGAAAGAAAGTTATATGAATTCAACTTAAAATGGCGAAAACAGGCGATCATAGCTAAATGCTTTTGGTTAGCTTGAGAATAATAATTGCATGATTTATCATTCTACGGTATGTATGTAATATAGTATAATATTATGAACCGACACTGAATCGTAGGAGCTAACTACCAGGGATGAAACTGCGGGCCCAAAATGTGAACACTTTTTTGTTGTTGCACTGAAACATGCAGGGGGAAATGGAGGTTAACTAATTAAACAACAAAGAATATGATCTACATGATCAGTGTGTGTAAAATAAAAAGTGGTTCATGTGAATCTAACTCACAGCTATAAAATGTAAAGAAAGCAATCCAATGTTATTTGTTGCCTAGACTTTACTGCAAATGACCCTCAAGTCTTGAAAAAAAACACAATACAATAATATTGCACTTGGGGGGGAAAAAGGAAAAAACATTTTAAAGTAGAAATATTATGAACCAAATAGGCATTCTATTTTTGCTCTATTATAGTGGCCACTATAGACATTGATCAAGTGCACAAGGCTACATGTGTGCAAAAATAACTTCACTGAGTAAAAAAAGGATAATCCCCCCCATCTCTCTCTCTCTCTCTCTCTCTCACACACGTTACTGTCAAGTTCAACACAACAAAAACTATATCTTTGGGCTACA
Organism: Oncorhynchus nerka; assembly: GCF_034236695.1. Classification (NCBI taxonomy): domain Eukaryota; kingdom Metazoa; phylum Chordata; class Actinopteri; order Salmoniformes; family Salmonidae; genus Oncorhynchus; species Oncorhynchus nerka. The sequence continues at coordinate 85,267,312 of NC_088402.1, forward strand.
CTGCACATTATTACATTGTACACTTTCTGCCTGTGGACATCTGTTCTACAATGTACAATGTTTCTCACAAAGTGAGAAAGAGGGAAAGTGTGTGGTGTTCCTTTCACCTCTATAGTGGCATCCAGTTTATGCCAGCTCCTGCTACACTTGTTTAACAAGAAACAACTCATTTTCACCTAATTCTCTCATTCTGAAAATTAACCACATACTGTAGAGGGAAAACATTAGCTAACAGATAGTGGTTAGTTCGTTAGCTAGTTAACGTTTCACACAGATTGCCAGGGTCCAGTAAGCAACTAACGCGTTATAAATTGAGGAATGGCATGGAGTCGTATAACAGTTAATACTATAGCTTATTGGTTAGGTTATTAATGTTAGCTCATCTGATGTTGTAAAGTTAGATAGCTAAAGTTAGCTGTCTGACTTTATTAGCAAGCTAATTTTCACACCATAAACTCAATTATTTGATCAGATAAATTGGCTAATGTTGCTCAACATTTCTCTGGCTAGCTAACAGAGAATTCGACCCAACTAGCAAGATACTTAACAATGCTAATATTTGTTCCACCACACTTTCTCCCTCAACTCAAACTTTCCAAATGCCAGTAGTTTTTTTCGGTTACAGCTCATGAAGTACACTTCATCACCTTCTCACCCTCGAGTCCGTGACCGACGTAAAGACAGATAATGACACTTATTAATATCCAACTTGAAACTGTCGGTGCCTCCGGTGTCAGGCTTCTCTCCTAACGTTTCCTCTTCGTTATCGTTCAGGGGACGCGCTGCTGTAACGAGTAAATTGGTTATCTTCTGTTGTCATGTGAACGACTGTCTGACCCCTGGACACAGCAGCCAGTATTGCTCCAAACGCGCATCACTCGTACGCTTACAGCCAGTTCGTTTGCATCACTGAACTACTAGCTATGTAGAGGTTGGACGGAAGACCGCCCAGTGCTGCTTACCTGAGACGCCATCACCACACAGTCCTTATTAATACCGTATGTGTCCTCTATGACTTCCTTTGTATCGGAAAGAAAGGCTGAACACTATTGGTTGTAGCCAAACTGACACTCAAAAAATGACTGGCCAATGAAGAAGCATCCTCCACACCTCCCACTAAAGCCCGCCCACAGCTGTGGGGTCAAAAGTGCAAACGAAGAACCGGTATTTCAATCAACAACAAAAACAAAGGAACTGGAAGAAAAGGGTGCAGAGAGGCGGGTGCACCAATGACTAGTGATTTAACTTGGATTTGACCTTTTGACTCGACGTGACTTGATCCCAAGCCCAGATACTAAAAATGACGCTATTAAAGAAGTATGCAGCGCATCAACTCTTCATTTAAAAGATTCCAGTTTGAATCGGACTGCAGCCAATCAAATTGTGCCAGCTGAGACAAAGTTGTGCGTGGCAGTGACGAGCAAAGTCTGCGGGTGGATTCGGTTGGAGCCCTTGGAAAGATGATACCCCAAATTATTATTTTCGGATATACAGACTATGACTTATCAACAAAAAAAACGATTGCTACTTGCAAAACACGCGGGAAGGAAATTACAGACGGAGGCGCAACATCTTCCAACTTTGTTCGACATTTGAAGCTGCACTAAGAACGGTAAATTGTGGCTAATCTAGCCAACAGCTATATAATTTAATATCTTTGCTAGTATAGCATGTAGGCTAACGTAACGTTAAATCAATGAGCCTCCACACAGACAGTCAGTGCGGGTACGTGAACATTGCACCCAAGATTGAGTTACAACTGGCTAGGCAGTTGGGCTTTGAAGCCTAAATCCTGCCGGATGTTAATGCTGTTCCTAAAACCATTGACATATGTTAGCCTACTGTAACGAGAGAGAGTTGTTCGATTGATTGTGCCCCATAGCAACTATTTCCATGGAAATATGAAGTTTATTTGGAAAGTAAAACATGTATTTTTAAAAGCATTCATGATTTGTGTAAATGTTATATTCTAACTATTACTCTTGTTAAAAAATATGAAATGGTATTTTTGGTGAAGAGCACATTATGACTTGTTTAGGATTCAGAACTCAAAGGACTTGAGATTTGTCGGTCTTGACTTGAGTGCTAAGACTTGTAAAGCAATGACTTGGTCCCACCTAACCATGGAAAGTCCCTGAAAAACAAAAATGAAAGCCTTGGAGTTGAGGTTAGGGAAGTCCCAAGGATTCCAGATTCCATGGTTATTGCTAAATCCCCCATAAACAAAAGTTAGTCTGAGTTCATACTGCAATTGGATTATATTATACCTGGGTTTATCTCTGTGAGAAGTGATGGAATAGATTGTTTGGGTGGTAGGTGTGCTACATTTATCAAAGGTGTAGCACATAGAGTGATTAATGGTTCCAAAGAACATGAATGCATGAATCCAGTTCAGGTTATAAAGAGAAAGTGTGGAGATTAATGCACATAACAGCTTGTGGGGCAGCAATAGCACAGGTTTAGCAGTTTAAGATTTTTTGGAGCGGAGGGGACTAGTTTGTATAAATGATGATCGGGGGACAAAGGTAAATGTAACTAGAGGTACATCGTCATGTTCATATCTTATATTGGTGTCCTCCATTGCTGGTATATGTGAGTGGGATGTGATGAAATAATCCACAATAGACAGTGATCACTTCCCAGTCATGTGCAACATAAGTCTTAACATATGTTTTCAGAAAAGGGAAATGGTTTCAAATTGGTGCTTTGACAAAGCAAACTGTGACCTTTTTTACACTGTGTGAAAAGGAGTCATAAAATGTCATTTGAAGGTTCGGTAGTAGACTGTGCTGCATCTGTAAATTCAGTCATATTGGATGCTGGGGATGGGATGGTAGATGTAAAATAGTTCCTTGGTGGACTGAAGCATGTACTAAGGCCATCAATAATCGTGATAATGCTTTTAAAACTTTGAAGAATTGATAGTCTTTCAGAGAGAGAGCGATTTGGCTTGGAAAGTCATTAAGAATGGCAAAGAAAGGTGTATGGCGGGAATTCTGTTCTTCAATAGCTTCGATACTCAACTGGTGATCCAGAACAGGGTAAATACGGACCACAGGTTACTACTCCAATAAATTACATTATCCAGCCGAACCTTTGCCTCCTAGGAAATGTTTGTGACCGGACCTTCTCAAATTGTACTTGAGTACCCCTGTTCTATAGTAAGGGAAACAACTGGGGGATGTGTGGAAAAGGTTAAAGTGGATGATGGGGAAAGGAAAGACAGAACAGATATCTGTGTTATATGAGGAAGATGTTAAGGCTGTTTCAAACAGAAAAAGCAGACAGTCTGGGAAGAGCTTTTTCAGCAGTGCATGAAGTTGACAATCTAAGTGATGAATGTAAAAGATAAGCTAAGAATGCATGAAGATGTACACTATAAGAAGTAGAGGTCGACCGATTAATCGGAATGGCCGATTTCAAGTTTTCATAATAATTGGAAATCGGTATTTTTAGGTGACGATTTTGTCGATATTTTATTTAAAATAAAATTATACCTTTTTATTTAACTAGGAAATTCAGTTAAGAACACATTCTTATTTTCAATGAGGCCTAGGAACGGTGGGTTAACTGCCTTGTTCAGGGGCAGGAAGACAGATTTTCACCTTGTCATCTCGGGGTATCCAATCTTGCAACCTTATAGTTAACTAGTTCAATGCTCGTAACCACCTGATTACATTGCACTCCACGAGGAGCCTGCCTGTTACGTGAACGCAGTAGAAGCCAAGGTAAGTTGCTAGCTAGCATTAAACTTGTAAAAAAAACAATCAATCTTTGACCACACTGTGTCCTTATATTGGACGCCGTGGGGGCGGCAAGTAGCTTAGTGGGTAGAGCGTTGGACTAGTAACCAGCAGGTAGCCTAGTGGGTAGAGCGTTGGACTTGTAACCGGAAGGTTGCAAGATCGAATCCACAAGGTAAAAATCTGTCATTCTGCCCCTGAACAAGGCAGTTAACCCACGAGGCCGTCATTGAAAATGTACAACGGTGGTGTCATGCTGGACGATAAATGTATGCCCTTCTGTTAAAAAATAAGAATTTGTTCTGAACTGACTTGCCTAGTTAAGTAAAATATTGGTGAGTAAAAAAATCAACCCTTTTAACAGCATGACACCACCGTTGTACTACAAATCACTGTGTAATACAAGGCATTTGGTTGCTTGGCAATGGGAGACAGCACTTTTAGGTTTTAATATGTTGGTTCCAATAACACAAAAAAATGTAACTGCTATATATGATAAAATTCCATTGAACCAAAAATAATCATTTCTAATTTAACGTTTGTTAAATAGTGTACGGAAAATATTTTAATATTGTATGATATTAAACTTTTCCAATTTTATTTGTGTGACTCAAGGTCTACATGAGGATTGACGACAACCGGGGATGTTCTTAGTTCAAATCTAAGATTCCAGGGTGGTGGACCTTCTTCCACTGAGATGTTGAGGATTGGAGAACCATGGCTCAGTTTCAAAGCTTGATATGGATAGTAAGTTAAACATTTGGGTTTTGTAAGCTTAGTAGCTTGGCATCATTTCACGCTACAGCAGTAAATGAAACCAGATAGTATGCTCAGTGTACACCAATGATGTGCATTCAGAAAGTTCAGACCCCTTCAGTGCCATTTTTTTCCCCCGTTACAGCCTTATTCTAAAATGGATTAAATCAATATTTTTCCTCATCAATCTACACATAATACCCCATAATGACAAAGTGAAAAAATATACCTTATTTACATAAGTATTCAGATCCTTTGCTATGAGACTAGAAATTGAGCTCAGGTGCATCCTGTTTCCATTGATCATCCTTGAAATGTTTTTATAACTTGATTGGAGTCCACCTGTGGTGAATTCAATTGATTGGACATGATTTGGAAAGGCACACACACCTGTGTATATAAGGTCCCACAGTTGACAGTGCATATCAGAGCAGAAACGAAGCCATGAGGTTGAGAGAATTGTCCATAGAGCTCTAAGACAGGATTGTGTCGAGGCACAGATCTGGGGAAGGGTACCAAAAAATGTCTGCAGCATTGAAGGTCCCCAAGAACACAGTGGCCTCCGACATTCTTAAATGGAAGAAGTTTGGAACCACCAAGACCCTTCCTAGAGCTAGCTGCCCGGCAAAACGGAGCAATCGGGGGAGAAGGGCCTTGGTCAGGGAGGTGACCAAGAATCTGATGGTCACTTTGACAGAGCTCCAGAGTTCCTCTGTGGAGATGGGAGAACCTTCCAAAAGGAAAACCACCTCTGCAGCACTCCACCAATCAGGCCTTTATGGTAGAGTGGCCAGACGGAAGCCACTCCTCAGTAAAAGGCCGATGACAGCTCGCCTCGAGTTTGCCAAAAGGCACCTAAAGAACTTTCGGACCATGAGAAACAAGATTCTCTGGTCTGATGAAACCAAGATAGAACTCTTTGGCCTGAATGCTAGGCATCATGTCTGGAGGAAACCCGGCACCATCCCTACGGTGAAGCATGGTGGCGGCAGCATCATGCTGTGGGGATGTTTTTCAGTGGCAGGGATTGGGAGACTAGTCAGGATCGATGGAAAGATGAACGCGGGAAAATACAGAGATCCTTGATGAAAACCTGCTCAGGACCTAAAACTGGGGTGATGGTTCACCTTCCAACAGAACAACGACCTTAAGCTCACAGCCAAGACAATGCAGGAGTGACTTCGGGACAGGTCTCTAAATATCCTTATGTGGCCCAGCCAAGATCCCGATCAAACATCTCTGGAAAGACCTGAAAATAGCTGTGCAGCGGCGCTCCCCATCCAACCTGACAGAGCTTGAGAGGATCTGCAGAGAAGAATATGAGAAACTCCCCAAATGCAGGTGTGCCAAGCTTGTAACGTCATACCCAAGAAGATTTAAGGTCTCAATCACTACCGAATGTGCTTCAGCAAAGTACTAAGTAAAGGGTCTGAATACTTATGTGAATGTGATCAGTTTATTGTTATTTTTTAAATTTGATTCTTAAACTTGAAAAACAATAATCCTGTGTTCGCTTTCACGTTATGGGGTGTTGTGTTGAGGGGTAAAAAACAATTTAATACATTTTAGAATAAGGCTGTAACATAGCAAAATTTGGAAAAAGTCAAGGGGTCTGAATACTCTCTGAATGCACTGTATATTGGAAGCAGTTCTCCATAGGAATGAAAATGTTCCATTCAATAAAATGTTTCAAGGATGAAATTACTTGTATTTGAGTATTTATTTGTCGAAGTGGGGACAGTAACATTACTACAAAAAAAAATAGTTTAATTAAAAACTTTTAACATAAAATAATTCATAAATATGCATTTAGGCGTCTGTAATAGAATATAGGCTACTTATCAAAAACGAATGTAGACATTAATACATGCATTTCTATAATTTCTAAATCTTTACCAAGATGGCTGCATGGAGCTCAATTCGGCGTCTGTCAGTCATCCTGGGTTTATTCACATTTTCTGTGTCAAATTCTAGTTTTGAAAATGGTTTGCTCTTTGAACATTGGCTTTGCAAAAACAAATTATTATATTTACTCTTTGAAAAAAAATCCATCTGAGTAAGTAAATTTCACTGACATTTATTAATCAAAACATGGAAATGTTAACTATGCTTTCTCTCTATTTGGAACTGTCCATCTGAACTCTCCTCCTGTCACATCTCTTCCCTAACCACAAACTCTCTTCAACACTGCGTTTGTCAATGTGACCCCCCCCCACACCCTATTTTTCAACCGTGGTAATGTGTTCATTTTCTCTATTTACAGATGAACCTAGCTATCATTTTGACACTTCTAACCATTCAGCGCTCTATTGCATGTGGTAGAGCAGAGTACAGAACAGGTGATGAATGCTGTCCTATGTGTTCACCAGGTAAGGACCAGCTCTGTATACTATATGGATTATTATGAAGAAAATACATTCCAATACTAATCAATCCATGACACTGACCTTCTATCCCACAGGAAACCGGGTACATAAACACTGTACAGAATTTACAAGTACTTCCTGTGTCCCCTGTACCGACTCCACTTTCCTTGATGAACCCAATGGTCTTACAGCATGCATACTGTGTACAAACTGTGACCCTGGCTTTGGTTTGAAGGTAAAGTGGTCATGTAGACCTTCATCAGACACTGTCTGTGGGACACTGGAGGGGTTCTACTGTCTAGACCCAACTAAGGAGGGTTGTAGAGCAGCCCAGAGACACAGCAGCTGTAAACCTGGTCAATACATCAACCACACAGGTTGGTCTTCTTGCAAATCTTCCATTGACATCAGTACATGATTTATGCAGTCGTGAGTTAAGCACATCAAGTTATGATCCTTAATGAATTTCACCCTGTGTTGGTGCAGGAACAATATCTACAGATACTGTGTGTTCTGACTGTACTGGTGACACCTATTCAAATGGATCATTTACATCCTGCCAGCCACACACACAGTAAGTGTGGCTCATGAATAATGATATTTTCCTTCAAAATAAAAACTATATACTGCAATATGCAAACAGTTTTCATAATGTAAAACTGAAAGTTGGATGACTAAATTGTTGATTTACCAGTGGTCTATTTCTTATATTATAGATGCGATGTCTTGAAGCTTCAGCAAATTAAACCTGGAACTCATTGGTCCGACTCTGAATGTGGACCACAGACCTCCCCTCCCAAAGCAATAATATCTGCTGTGGTGGTGGTGGTACTAGCTGTGATATCAGCAGTGACGGCAGTAGCTATTAGAATAAAAATAAAAGGTTCTATATCTGGTGAGAATATTTTGGGGAATTGTACAGTTAAATTTGTTTTAATTGCCCAGATGAACAAGTGAAAAACATCCAACACTGAATCAAATCACATTTTATTTGTCGAATACAACAGGTAGACTTTACCGCTTGCTTACGGGCCCTTCCAAACGATGCAGTTAAAAAATAAATACAAAATAGTAACGCGATGATTCAAAGAAAATACACAAGAATGGAGCTACATACAGGAAGTACAAGTAATATATCACACAAGAATGGAGCTACATACAGGAAGTACAAGTAATATATCACACAAGAATGGTGCTACATACAGGAAGTACCAGTACAAGATTAATAAAATGAAATGCACAATAATGTTCTGAATATCATGACAACACCCCTGTCAAACAGTATGTTATTGAGTTCCAAATGAGTTTCTGTCTCAATGTTGATTCTTGTACTTTTCCAGAGAGGACTTTTCCAGAAACACAAAGCCCTACAGAGGTATGTTAATGTATAATCCCCCAATACCTACTTAATACAGCAGTATTTTCTATCGTACTCAATGTGGTAAGGAGATGGCTGACAGGAATGTCTATTACCTCAAAGGTTGCACTTTTTAAAGTTGTATTGAGTTGAGGTTTCCTTTTACTAGGTATCAGACAGAGAGGGGACGTCAATGCTGTTTGTGGGAACAAGAACAGGTAAGGTAGCCTGTAACATCAGAATGGTACAGTATACTTTACTATTTCAGCCAGATTTGAACTAAAACTTCTTCTTATGAATATTATACAGATTCAAGCATCCAGGACATTCATCAGAACAATCCAGTCTAATGTGTGGTTCATTTGCTTGAAAACTAGACTAGGCAGTAGGGCCCAATTTCTGTCCACTACATGGTGAATGTGATCTAGACTCTGTTTTTAAATAAAAGTTGGAGGCTGGCACATTTGTTTTGTGGTGTAAAGATTAAAAAGGCCATGACCTTGATAGACAGCCTGTCTTCCAATACTGGGGATGAAGATAGAAACCTTAGTAGGAGCCAGGTCTGTTCTGTTCTGGGAAAGGTCAGGTGTGTCCATGATTTCAAATGGTCAGTCCAAGTCAGTTGACGGTAATTGGAATAAAACACAAATGCCAATTTGTAAGACACTGCACCTGGTCTTTGGATGCTGGTGCCAGATACATTGAGCAAATGCCCTTGAACTGAGGAAGTCTACAGATCACAACATCTCCATGGACCTTATGGAACTTGTGATGTACTGTAGATTCTGTTGACACAAACTGTGTAAAGGACATACGAATGACATTTCCTGGACACTGGTATGGGGGAAAAATGGACTCTAGTTGTTGAGTTACCATGGATTTGTATAATCCCACAGAGTAAACATCAAGAGTCAATGGTGCAGTTCTTACGATCCTCCTAAAATATATATTTTATTGTCACACTGGGATACGTGCTGTGAAATGTGTTGTTTTACAGGATCAGCCATAGTAGTACTCTGACCCTGGAACAAATTAGGGTTAAGTGCCTTGCTCAAGAAAACATTGACAGATTCTTCACCTTGATTGTATAGTTATTTGTGTTGTACAGTTCCTTTGTATTTTGTAGGTATTGTTTTATATGATGCACATTATTCATTGTTTTTGATTCCATGGGTTCAGTCTCTTCTATTGAATCCATTTGCTTCTCTGTAAGTCATGGGTTATGCTTGTTTCACCAGCCATCAGTGCTCAGCCTATTGTTGCTGTAAGTGTATTTCTGGTGACTGATCCAATGTCCCCTCTTGGGATTAAGAAATAGAGGATCTGCAATACAATTAAGCCAGCTAACTTTCTTATGTTCAAGTGTCCCAATGACATTAACTACATTGTAAAAATGCTATTGAATAAAGCAAAATGTGAAAACTGCAAGGGTGTTAGTAGGTCTGTTTAGTTCATCTGTATAATGAACCTCCTGGTATTTCACATGTGTATTATTGACTAAATTCCAAAACAATTCTTAATATCTTTAGAGATTCCAAACCAGAAGGATTATATTGACCTTCCTTTAAAAAGTGCATCCTTCCTTGAAGACTCACTGATTGGACAGGTGAATTGGCTCCACATGAGTTTCACCTGTGGAAGGACCTCAAGGAAGGATGGAAGGCAGTGGCGGTCAGTGCCATTTAAGATTAGGGAGGATGGTTTATTTGAATGAGTATAGCCTTATTTATATTACAGCATATTGATGACTGTCATTCATATTCCATTCACCCAGCTCAATGTAACAGGCTAGGTTTAGGCTACTACATAACTAATTATCCTTATACCCATCATGAGATTGCTACAACCTAGCCTACGAATGAAAGTTAAAGTAGGTGCACAAGTTGAGAAATCAAGGTGACAGTGACTCATTCAATACGGCCTTGCACACTGCCTGCATCTATCTGATCTAGGGTGTAATCAATAGTCCAAACAACTGCAAACAAGTTTCTATTGGACAAATTCAAGAATGTTTATCCTCGTTTTGTTCCGTTAGCTGCTGTTTAAGAAATGTTTTTCAACTGAATGACCAGGTTTAAGTGCCTTTGAACGGGGTATGGTAGTAGGTGTCAGGCGCACCGTTTTGTGTCAAGAACTGCAACGCTGCTGTTTTTTTTTTACACTAGTTTCCCTGTATATCAAAAATGGTCCACCACCCAAAGGACATCCAGCCAACTTGACACAACTGTGGGAAGTATTGGAGTCAACATGGGCCAGCAACCCTGTGGAACGCTTTCGACACCTTGTAGAGTCCATGCCCTGACGAATTGAGGCTGTTCTGTACACTCAGTGTATATTTGAGTGCTATGAGCGTGTACAATAATCATGCACTCATACGTGTACTGAACAAGTTGTGACCTTTGTTCATTTGATAAGGTTTAATGGGTATACAGCCATATACTGATTAACCCAGCAGTGCTCTAACTTTAACAGTGGCATCTATCCCTCTGCCTTAAAACACTCGTGGTTGAGTAAAATTTTATCTAAAACTAAACTAAGAAAGTAGAAACTTCAGGTTACAAGACTGTTCAAACTAAAACTGATACCAGAACCTCCCAAGATCTAGAATTAGACTGTTCAAAGTAAAACTGATACCAGAACCTCCCAAGATCTAGAATTAGACTGTTCAAAGTAAAACTGATACCAGAACCTCCCAAGATCTAGAATTAGACTGTTCAAAGTAAAACTGATACCAGAACCTCCCAAGATCTAGAATTAGACTGTTCAAACTAAAACTGATACCAGAACCAACAGACCACAACACACATCTAGAACTAAATATAAAACCTGTGAAACTGGAAAAAAACGAATGAAAAGCCAAAATTGTAAAGAAAATAAATACTTAAAATGAGGAGCTGAAATAACCTTGGTCATCTCAGTGTTCTGTGTGTTTCTTTGTATTGAAGGCTGAGTTGATAGATTCCTGACCTCCAGACAAACTAAGGGAGTTGGAGAAGGAGGTGCAGGAGAAGAGCCAGTAGATAGCCATGCTAGAAGAGGAGCTCCACAGGCTGAGAGAGGCCATGCTCTGAGTGGGGTCCTGACGTTATGTTATCTTGTATAAGACCTAAAAACAAATCTTATCTTGCATGGTGGCCTTGTCTGTGTTTTGGAACATGGCCACAAACACAGCTCTTCCAGTGTGATTATGCCTCTATCTGCTTCAGTCGTTTTTTTGTCATTTGTGAGAAGTCTTGCAGAGCTTTTAATGAAACCTAAAAGAATGTTGTGTAAAAGAACAGTGACACAGAGCTGTCTTCAACACTGACTTGTAAAGGAATTCATTCAGCAATCATGATCAAAAACAGATCAAAATGAAAGACCTTTTAGATGTACAGTATGGAGGCTCAGAATCCCTGCTTCAATGAGAGAACCTGAACGTGGTTGAGTCAAGTGGAGCAAGTCATAACCTCACAACTAATCCTGTATTGTTTTTATTTTTTTACCCCCTTTTCTCCCCAATTTCGTGGTATCCAATTGTTAGTAGCTACTATCTTGTCTCATCGCTACAACTCCCGTATGGGCTCAAGAGAGACGAAGGTTGAAAGACATGCGTCCTACGAAACACAACCCAACCAAGCCGCACTGCTTAACACAGTGAGCATCCAACCCGGAAGCCAGCCGCACCAATGTGTCGGAGGAAACACTGTGCACCTGGCGACCTTGGTTAGCGCGCACTGCGCCCGGCCCGCCACAGGAGTCGCTGGTGCGCGATGAGCTTCTGCTCATTGGTTGACACTGTCCATGTCACCATGTCATGACATGCTAGAATATAATATATAATCTGTTTTGATGAGTCTGCACACTAGTTAGTCCATTGTTAATTACTTGTTAGATATTACTGCATGGTCGGAACTAGAAGCACAAGCATTTCGCTACACTTGCATAAACATCTGCTGACCATGTGTATGTGATCAATAAATTTGATTTTAACAAAAGCCATGTTTATTATTTGACAGAGCATACTGTGCTTTCAGAAAGTATTCACAACTCTTGAATTTTAAGCCTGAATTTGAAATGGATTAAATATTTTCTTCCCCATCACCCATCTATACACAATACCCCATAAAGAGAAAGTGAAAACATGTTTTTTCTCATTTTTGCAAAATTTATTAAATTAAATATAGAACTATCTTAATACTTTGTAGAAGGGTCTTTCTATAGATAATGGGGCCAATGTGTGACATTGGCTTCGGTTTCTTCTGCAGGACCTCAATTAGGATGTAGACTTCAAGGCCTTCATGCAGCTGCTGAAGCATCGCCGTACGTTTTGTGGTTGCATGTAGCAAAATGTCTCTTTACAAAAGGAAACGGATAGAGACATGGACATTCATTGAGATTAGCATATCTTACTGCAGAAACCTTGGTGCTCTTGTATGAATGGTCATGATAATGTACTCGAAAAATGAATTAGTTTGAAACATATTAAATGAAATCAGTTGACACAAATTGTGGGTTGTTGCAATATAAGAATGGAATTTAAAACGTAATTTCAACTCAGATCAAATGTATCAACCCATGAAGGCTAATGGGTGCTTTGTTAAATAAGAAAACATTTCACATACCTTATCATGCTCTCCTTGTGATCCAAGTTGATGGGGCCTGTGAAGCCACAGTTGAGGATTCCTTCAGTGTAGGGTGCCAGGTCAAAGGCATCTTTGATCTGAAAGCACATTTTATTTTTCAAACACAACTAATTGCTGAAAGATTGAGAAGAATATGCTTTCAATTTCATCAACACACTGTTTTGATTAATGGGGACAACTCTGTGTCATGTACACTACCCTTTGTTAGGTCCTTCAGGGTCCCGGTCAACAGATAGTAGTAAAACCACTCCTGCATAAATCATGGAGACGGTCCACCTTGTGCAAGACTCACTGCAAATATTTCACCTGCCACTCTGGATATAAGAGAAGTTGAAATAAGAAAATGTTCCTTCATAGTATTTTTTTTTCCCACCTAGAAACGTATGTGTTTTACAGAATTGTACATGTGCCTAACACTTTTGTACAGTACTGTATGTACATACAGGTGACTATATATATCGACTATGAAACAAATAGGACATGGCCTGCTTATGAGTTGCCATGAAAGAAAGTTAGATGAATTCAACCGAAAATTGTGAAAACAGGCGATCATAGCTAAATGCTTTTGCTTAGCTTGAGAATAATAATTGCATGATTTATCATTCTGCAGTATGCATGTAATATAGTATATTATGTTATGAACTGACACTGAATCGTAGGAGCTAACTACCAGGGATGCAAACTGCTGAGGGCCCAAAATGTGAACACTTTTTTGTTGTTGCACTGAAACATGCCGGGAGAAATGGAGGTCTTAACTAATTAAACAACAAAGAATATGATCTACATGATCAGTGTGTGTAAAATAAAAAGTGGTTCATGTGAATCTAACTCACAGCTAAAAAATGTAAAGAAAGCAATCCAATGTTATTTGTTGCCTTGACTTTACTGCAAATGACCCTCAAGTCTTGGAAAAAAAACACAATACAATAATATTGCACTTGGGGAAAAAAACATAAAAAGTAGAAATATAATGAAATAAACAGGCACTCTATTTTTGCTCTATTATAGTGGCCACTATAGACATCGATCAAGGGCACAAGGCTACATGTGTGCAAAAATAACATTCACCGAGTAAAAGAAAATAAGTATAATCCCCCTCACTCACACACAAGTGTTACTGTCAAGTTCAACAAAACAAAAACTATATCTTTGGGCTACACTGAACATTATTACATTGTACACTTTATGCCTGTGGACATCTGTTCTACAATGTGCCAGAAAAAAAGTGAGAAAGATGGAAGTGTGTGGTGTTCCTTTCACCTCTATAGTGGCATCCAGTATAAGCCAGGCCCAGCTCCTGCTACACTTGATCCCTGAATCCACTTGCTTATCAAGCAAAGCCTCATTTTCACCTAATTGTCTCATTCTGAAAATTAACCACAAACTACAGAGGGAAAACATTAGTTAACAGATAGTGGTTATTTCGTTAGCTAGTTAATGTTTTACACAGATTGCCAGGGTTATAACTTGAGGAATGGCAATGTGTCGAATAACAAAACCGCGAATTTCGCAGAAAGGTGACTAGTTTGCATCACTGAACTACTAGCCATGTAGAGGTTGGACGGAAGACCGCCCAGTGCTGCTTACCTGAGACGCCATCACCACACAGTCCTTATTGATACTGACCTGACCAATGGAAAAGCATCCTCCACACCTCCCACTAAAGCCCGCCCACAGCTGTGGGGTCAAAAGTGCAAACGAGGAACTGGTGTTTCAATCAACAACAAAAAGGTTTCAAAAGCAAAAATAAAGAGGAACTGCAAGCAAAGAGAGCAGTCTAGCCAAAATGGAGGGTGGTTGATTGCGAAATTAAATTGGAGTTTAGTTTTCAAATACATTTTTTGTTCCTCAAATATTTTTTGGGAATGATCAAAAATATTTGATTGCACATTTGTACATTTTTTTTAAACTTTGAAGCCCCGTTTTTGCTTTCAAAACAATTATTTTTGATTGAAAAGAAAAACGTTTTGCTCTCGACAAAAATAAAAATGTAAACACATAGCTTGTGCCCATAGAAATAGACGGGGCGCGGGATGTTCCACAATGCTGGAAAGGGGGTCAGAGTTAAAAAGTTTGGGAACACCTGGTGCAGAGACCATTGTACCATCTAAACCGCTGTGAAATATCTTCTCCATAAGCGAAAACATTGTATTTTCAAAACTGAAAGTTAAAGACGCAAAACATTTACTTAAACAAGGGAAGCATAGAAATAGTGAACATACTGTATAACAGATCTCCCGCTTAACTCACATTTCTATGTGAATTTGGTCCGGTCACACAAAAAAAGTGATTTATTGCAGCTTTAAGGTTAGATACGATTGGGGTTGAGGGTAGTGACATCCCCAGGATGCTGGATAGTACTTAGCATGGAAAGTCCCTCAGAAACAAAAATGAAAGCTTTGGAGTTGAGGGTAGTGACGTCCCAAGGATCCCAGATTCCATTGTTATTGCTAAGTCCCTCATAAACACAAATTAGTCTGAGTTCATATGGCAATTGGATTATTTTATACCTGGGTTTATCTCTGTGAGAAGTGATAGAATAGAGAGTTTGGGTGGTAGGTGTGCTACATCTATCAAAGAAGGTATAGCACAGAGAGATGAATAGTTCCAAAGAACATAAATGGGTGGCAGTGGAAAAGGGAGTAGTATTTCCAAAATGGAAATAAAAGACGTCAAACATTTATTTAAACATGAGAAGCATAGAAACAGTGAACATACTCTGTATAACAGATCTACCGCTTCTTCGACTTGCTTTAAATGAGAATGGCAGATCTATAACTAAAATGTATACGCACATTTGGTCTGTTCGTCCAAAAGGTACATACTGCAGCTTTAAGGGTTAGGGACGTCCCAAGGATTCCAGATAGCGCAAAGGCTGGAAAGTATCTCGTTCATAAACGAAAGTGTAAACTACTCAGAGTGAATCGAACAGGTAAGACTCCTCTGTTACGTGTGTAAGAAAAGTGTATTCAATATTGATTAAATATGTATAATATCGTATTTTGAAATATGATTTTCGTATTCGAAATGAACTGTTAGCTAAAGTGTTATTTTACGTTAGTTAGTGCTAGCCCTAAAGGACACGACGCTGTCCAGCCAAGACAATAAAAGACAAACGCCTAGAGGCTGGTCAGCGTTGTTTTAGCTAGACACAGGCTTAAAGGGTAACATTAAGTAGCATAACCGTTACAACATGTAACATATGGCTTTGCATTAGTATAACTTACGCATCAAAACTCCCAAAGCAAAGTGACACCTCACTTTTATATTTTGAGTTATTACATAAATCCGATAAGAATTCCCGAAGGTGCAATTTCGAAGTTGGGTAGGACGTCTTCAGTTTTCCTTGTCAGGTATTGCATAAAAATGTGTAACTTGTCAGAAATGTCCAGATCAACTAGCCATTTCGGCAAACATTTTAGCTAGGTTTTGTAGCCCATAGATTTTGTGGTAATGTTTGAGACACTCAAAGATTACATGAATACACATTAGACATTGCAAAATGACGTTTTAAAATCTTCTCTGCACCCCGTGACAAATGTGTAGAATTGCAGGAAATATGCATAAATCTGCTAAATTATCGACACCAACAAGAGAGGTATGAACAGTTTGTGCCATGAACAGTGCTTTGTGCCCACAATGTTCCCCAGTGCTGGAAGGGGGGCCTGAGTGAAACAGTTTGGGAACCCCTGCTGTAGAGAGTCATTGTACCATTTAAATCACGGTGGCATGCTCTACATGACCAAAATTATGTGGACACCTGCTTGTCGATCATCTTGTTTCAAACTCATGTGCATTAATATGGAGTTGGTCCCCCCCTTTGCTGCTATAACAGCCTCCACTCTTCTGGGAAGGCTTTCCACTAGATGTTGGAACATTGCTGCAGGGACTTGCACTGATGTTGGGTGATTAGGATTGGCTTGCAGTCAGCGTTCCAATTCATCCCAAAGGTGTTCAATGGGGTGGGGTTGAGGTCAGTGCTCTGTGCAGGCCAGTCAAGTTCTTCCACACCGATCTCGACAAAACATTTCTGTACGGACCTCGCTTTATCCACAGGGGCATTTGTCATGCTGAAACAGGAAAGGGCCTTCCCCAAACTGTTGCTACAAAGTTGGAAGCACAGAATTGTCTAGACTGTCATTGTATGCTGTAGCATTAATATTTCCTTTCACTGGAACTAAGTAAAAAAACAGCCCCAGGCCATTATTCCTCCTCCACCAAACTTTACATTTGGGACTATGCATTGGGGCAGGTAGCGTTCTCCTGTCATCCACCAAACCTAGATTTGTCCGTCGGGACTGCCAGATGGTGAAGCTTGATTAATAACTCCAGAGAACGCATTTCCACTGCTCCAGAGTCCAACGTGTTGCGCATGGTGTTCTTAGGCTGGTGCTCGGCCATGGAAACCCATTTCGTGAACCTCCCAACAAACAGTTATTGTACTGAAGTTGCTTCCAGAGGCAGTTTGGAACTCGTTAGTGAGTGTTGCAACCGAGGACAGATTCAGCACGCGACAGTACTTTTCTGTGAGCTTGTGTGGCCTACCACTTCGCAGCTGAGCTGTTGTTGCTCCTAGATATTTCCACTTTATTTTGAAATGTAAAGATTAACTAAATAGTCTTCCTCTCTTCACATTAATGGCAAATGATTGCATCTTGTTATTAACCTGTTTATTGTTATGAATAAGCCTCTCCATCATATCCCCCACTTGTACAAAGTACTAGTCTACTTGCCTGTTTTCAATGCTAAACTTCAACCACTAGAAACTGTGTGTAAAGGTTTTCCTCCTCTTCGTCTGAAGAGGTGTAGCAATGATCGGACCAAGATGCGGCGTGGTAAGTGTCCATGGTTGTTTATTTAAAAACATGAACTGAACACTCAATGAATACAAAACAATAAACGTGAACAAAACCGAAACAGTACCGTGTGGCGAACAGACACGGAAACAATCACCCACCAACACACAGTGAAACCCAGGCTACCTAAGTATGATTCTCAATCAGAGACAACTAATGACACCTGCCTCTGATTGAGAACCATACTAGGCCGAAACATAGAAATTCCCAAAACCTAGAAAAACAAACATAGACAACCCACCCAACTCACGCCCTGACCATACTAAATAAATACAAAACAAAGGAAATTAAGGTCAGAACGTGACAGTACCCCCCCCCCAAAGGTGCGGACTCCGGCCGCAAAACCTTGACCTATAGGGGAGGGTCTGGGTGGGCGTCTGTCCGCGGTGGCGGTTCTGGCGCGGGACGCGGACCCCACTTCAACATTGTCTTAGTCCGCCTTATTGTCTGCCTCCGTGGCTTTCTCACCATGGCCACCCCTCTCAATGACCCCACTGGACAGAGGGGCAGCTCGGGACAGAGGGGCAGGAGCTCGGGACAGAGGGACAGGAGCTCGGGACAGAGGGACAGGAGCTCGGGACAGAGGGACAGGAGCTCGGGACAGAGGGACAGGAGCTCGGGACAGAGGGACAGGAGCTCGGGACAGAGGGACAGGAGCTCGGGACAGAGGGACAGGAGCTCGGGACAGAGGGACAGGAGCTCGGGACAGAGGGACAGGGGCTCTGGCGCCTCTGGGCTGAGGGGCTCTGGCGCCTCTGGGCTGAGGGGCTCTGGGGCCTCTGGGCTGAGGGGCTCCGGCAGCGGCGCCGGACAGGCGGGAGGCTCCGGCAGCGGCGCCGGACAGGCGGGACGCTCCGGCAGGAGGCTCCGGCAGCGGCGCCGGACAGGCGGGAGGCTCCAGCAGCGGCGCCGGACAGGCGGGACCACCTGCAGGGAGGAGACAGAGAGACAGCCTGGTGCGTGGGGCTGCCACAGGAACCACCAGGCTGGGGAGACCTTCAGGAGGCTTGGTGTTAGGAGGAGCCTGAAAGACTGGGCTGTGGGGGAGCACTGGAGCTCTGGTGCGCAACCTTGGCACCACTTCCCCAGGCTGGACAACTACTCTAGCCCGGACCCTCCAGAGTGCAGGCACAGGTTGAACCGGGCTGTGGGTAAGCACGGGAGATCTAGTGCTTACTACACGCACCTCTCCCTTTGGCTCCACTCCCACATTTGCCCGGCACGAGCGGAGCGCAGGCAGAGGACGCACTGCACCCTCCCAGCGCCCCGGAGACACAGCACGCAGAGCCGGCGCAGGATAACCTGGACCAAAACTGCGTACCGGCGACCAGACCCGCTGAGCAGGCACCATACGCCCTGGCTCAATGCCCACACTCGCATGGCACTCAATGCCCACACTCGCATGGCACTCTCGGGGGGCTGCCCTATAGCGCACCGGGCTATGGGCACACACTGGCGACACCGTGCGCTTAACCGCATAACACGGTGCCTGACTGTAATGCGCTGCTTATCATAAGCACGAGGAGTGAGCTCAGGTCTGCTACCTGGCTTAGTACCACACCTCGTGTGCCTCCCCCCAAAAATAATTTGGGGCTGCCTCTCGTACTGGCTTCGCCAACCTCATTCTCCTGTAGCCTTCCTTGCACTGCTCCATCGAATCCCAGGCGGGCTCCGGCACTCTCCCTGGGTCGACCGCCCACCTGTCTATCTCCTCCCAAGTCGTGTAGTCCAGATTCTGCTCTGATGCTGGCCGCTGTTGTTGCTGCTGCTGCTGCTGTCGTCGCTGCGGTTTTTTACCACGCCGCTCAGCTTTCGCTGCCTCCAGCTCTGCTTTAGGGCGGCGATTTTCCCCAGCCTGTGCCCAGGGTCCCTCTCTGTTCAGTATCTGCTCCCATGTCCAGGAGTCCTGTGATGCTGGCCGCTGTTGCTGCTGCTGCTGCTGTCGTCGCTGCGGTTTTTTACCACGCCGCTCGGTCCTTGGTGGGTGGGTGATTCTGTAAAGGTTTTCCTCCTCTTCGTCTGAAGAGGAGGTGTAGCAAGGATCGGACCAAGATGCGGCGTGGTAAGTGTCCATGGTTGTTTATTTAAAAACATGAACTGAACACTCAATGAATACAAAACAATAAACGTGAACAAAACCGAAACAGTACCGTGTGGCGAACAAACACAGACACGGAAACAATCACCCACCAACACACAGTGAAACCCAGGCTACCTAAGTATGATTCTCAATCAGAGACAACTAATGACACCTGCCTCTGATTGAGAACCATACTAGGCCGAAACATAGAAATTCCCAAAACCTAGAAAAACAAACATAGACAACCCACCCAACTCACGCCCTGACCATACTAAATAAATACAAAACAAAGGAAATTAAGGTCAGAACGTGACACTGTGCATAAGCACGGTCTAAAGTTTGCGGGAAGGTGAACATATTTTCATGTCAAGTTCAGTTTTTATAAATGCCAACTTCTGCTTGAAAACTGACACACGCATGTTTTAGGGTCCGTTTTAGACATATGCACGGTTTATAAATGAGACCCCAGACCAGGGTTTGAGAAATCAATTAGAGAAGAATTCCTTCTTCGTTGTAAATTATCTCAATCTAAAGGCACAACCTAGATTGGATCGAATGTCTTTAGTTGAACATGTTATTACTCGAACCTAGTGAAAGTGATAAACTGACACGTTTATATTTTTGTCAAAAACTACTTTATATCGAAAGTGTCTTTGATTTGACGGCTTGAACATGCGCAGATCATCTCGAGACGCCAGTTAGACCCGATTTTACGTGTTTCTACGTATGAGTCGCCATGACATCACCTACAAGTGTGATCTAGGATTTCTATTTCTATTGGTGAATCAGTCTTCATACTGTGCTCTTTCGTAGAACTGACATCGCTACATCACCACAAGAGGCCGTCATTATCTAACTATTTGCAAATTTCTCAAAGTTGATCATGAGTTTTTTACAGTTTTTTGTTGTTGCAGTGATTCAATTCAGCAAGACATCATTTACAAATTGAAAGGTTATTATATATTTTTTATGGTTCAGTTTCATTTCATTCACTTGATGGTGGTGACTGATAACTCAAGGGTGGCCAATAAACGTATATTACTATATTATATTTAGTAACAGGGCAGTGTATGCAATATTTATGCAGAATATAATTGAACTATTCTTACTATACAGTACATGTACTAAAATACATGAAGTCCACAGGTCAGTTCATCTCGATACTTCAAAACTCCTAAGAAGTTCACAAATCCAGTGTGTGGGTCTTCCAGTGAGTTGGAGATGATTGAGGAAACATGGCACAGTTTGAAAGCTTCATATGGACTGTAAGTAAAACATTTCTGATTAGCACATTTGTAGCTCGTCTTGTTTAAAAACAAATGATCAATGTAAATATTTATTTTATGTAATAGGAATCAGAGTTATTATTAGCCTACTATATAGTCTTAGTTTCAATTTGACTGAAACCTCATTGAAAAAACATGGAGGAGAGAAGTACATTTATTGACTGAATGTGCAGATAACAGGTTATCTTGGGTTTGCTGTCACATCTTTAAATGTAATGGATGCTGATGGTGGTGATTTATTTCTTCTCTATTTTCAGATACATTTTATACTTCTAAACGTTGACCCCTGTTCCACATATGATCCAGCCATCTATAAAATAGGTGACCGATATTGCAGAATGTGTTTGCCTGGTAAGGACCTTGTGTATTTTTAAGTTAATTATAATAACAACAACAATAATTATGATGATAATAATACCAAAAGGTAATTATTTTCTGGTTCTCTTTTCAACAGGATATCATGTACATAGTCACTGTACTAAATCTACATTCACCTCCTGTGTGCCCTGTATTGACTCCACCTTCCTTGATGAGCCCAGTGATAAAACAACATGCAACAACTGTACCACATGTGATCCAGGTGAGAATTCTGTGTTCTGGGCATAAACACTGAGCTACTTTACTATATCAACTGTTGTTTTAATGAAATACATCAGGCTTTACATTTAGCTTCAAATACCAAGTGATGTGTTTTCTCTCTAGGTTTGGGTTTGATGGTAAAGCAGCCATGTACACCTTCATCAGACACTGTCTGTGGGACACTGGAGGGTTTCTACTGTCTAGACCCAACTAAGGATGGTTGTAGAGCAGCCCAGAGACACAGCAGCTGTCTGCCTGGTCAATACATCAGCCACGCAGGTTGGTCTTCATGTAAATCTTCCTATGACATCAGTGCATGATTTATGCAATCATGAGTTAAGCACATCTCAAGTCAGGATCCTTAATGAGTTTCACCCTGTGTTGGTGCAGGAACAATATCTACAGATACGGTGTGTTCTGACTGTACTGGTGACACCTATTCAAATGGATCATTTACATCCTGCCAGCCACACACACAGTAAGTGTGGTTCATGTACAATGGTTATTTCCCTCAAAATATCATCTAAATACTACAATATTAACATAGAAATGTAAAGCTGAATGTTGGATGACCGCATTGTCAATTTACCAGTGGTCTATTTCTCCTATTATAGATGTGATACCTTGAAGCTTCAGCAAATTAAACCTGGAACTCATTGGTCCGACTCTGAGTGTGGACCACAAATCTCACCTATAGCTACATTAATATTTGCTGTGGTGGTGGGGGTACTCGCTGTGATAGCAGCCGTGACGACGGCAGCTATTATGAAAAGAAGAAGAAAAAAACACCAAAGATCCTTTAACTCGTGAGATTATTTTGTGGGAATTGTACATTTATTGTTTAAGTGAGAAATATCAAATAGCACTAAATCAAATGTGATTTTTTTTTTGTGATTTCCAGGCTCTGATCAGGCCCTACACCCAAACAAGGGCACTGCGTTCATCCACCTCTGGCCTGCTCGCCTCCCTACCACTGAGGAAGTACAGTTCCCGCGCAGCCCAGTCAAAACTGTTCGCTGCTCTGGCCCCCCAATGGTGGAACAAACTCCCTCACGACGCCAGGACAGCGGAGTCAATCACCACCTTCCGGAGACACCTGAAACCCCACCTCTTTCAGGAATACCTAGGATAGGATAAAGTAATCCTTCTCACCCCCCTTAAAAGATTTAGATGCACTATTGTAAAGTGGCTGTTCCACTGGATGTCTTAAGGTGAACGCACCAATTTGTAAGTCGCTCTGGATAAGAGCGTCTGCTAAATGACTTAAATGTAATGTAAATGTAATTTGT